>NC_141092.1:40745076-41070076 GCF_041138505.1 Cibotium barometz
TTTCCCCTAATGCTTGTGCCAGTGTTGTAGTGATTTGGAAACTTTGCCAAATCACTACAATGCGATAGGGGTCCAATCGTCGCTGAATCCTTATCGCATTATAGTGATTTTATTTCCTAGTCTTTTGGAAACATTATGTACCTAATGCTTTTACTGGTGTTATAGTGATCTGGAAACTTTGGAGTCTAATTCTCCCCTGATGCTTCCACCACTGTTGTAGTGATTTGAAAACTTTTCCAAATCACTACAACATGATAACGGTCTTCATGTCCAATTGTTGGACCCTTGTCGTGTTTTAGTGATTTGGTAAACTTTGCCAAATTACTACAACGCGATAGGGGTCGTCATGTCCAATTGGTGGACCCTTATCACCTTGTAGTGATTTGGAAACTTTGCCAAAATCACTACAATGCAATAGGGGTTGTCATATCCAATTTTGGACCCTTATCGCGTTGTAGTGATTTGGTTTTCCTAGGGACTGTCTTCGTGTTGGTCCAAACTCTCTCTCTCTCTCTCTCTCTCTCTCTCAATCTCTCTAGAGAAAAAAGTCCCAAAATTAAGTCCATTTCGCCAGTGTTGTAGTGATTTGAAAACTTTACTAAATCACTACAATGTGATAGGGATCATCATGTTCAATTGTTGGACCCTTATCGCATTGTAATGATTTTGTTTTCATAGTCTTTTGGCAACATTGTGCATTTAATGCTTTTGCCAATATTGTAGTGCTTTGGAAACTTTGGAGCCTAATTCTCCCCTAATGCTTGAACATTGTTGTAGTTATTTGGAACTTTGCCAAATCACTACAAAGAGATAGGGGCCATCATGTCCAATTGTCAGACCCTTATATCGTGTTGTAGTGATTTGGCAAACTTTTCCAAATCACTACAACACAATAGGGGTTTTCATGTCCAACTTTTGGGCCCTTATCATCCTGTTGTAGTGGTTTGGAAACTTTTCCAATCCACTACAACGCGATAGAGCTCGTCATATATAATTGTTGGACCTTTATCGCATTGTAGTGATTTTGTTTTCCTAGGGCTCTCTTCTTGTTGTTGGTCCAAACTCTTACTCTCTCTAGAGAAAAAAGGCTCGGAGTTGAGTCCAATTCTCCTCTAATGCTTCTGTTAGTGTTGTTGTGATTTGAAAACTTTGCCAAATCACTACAACATGATAGGGGCTGTCATGTCTAATTGTTGGGCCCATTATTGCATTGCAATGATTGTGTTTTCCTAGTCTTTTGTCAACATTATGAACCTAATACTTATGCTACTATTGTAGTGATTTGAACACTTTGCAGTCTAATTCTAGACCTCCGACTCAGGTGCCTCACCCCTGGACCCCGCACACTTGCCACACGTGCTCTGGCATATGGACTCCGTATCTGGTTGAGCTCTACTGCCGCTATGGGCGACTCACGCATGTCGTTTATAGACTACATGACATTACCTCCCCCCCCTTCTTAAAGAGTTTTTGTCCGTGAAAACAAATTGGGGAAAGATTTTGGTGGTAAGCGCATTTAGCTGTTCTCACTTGAGACCTTTTTTGACCTATCCTTCCACTTAACAATTGCCTGTCGATACACACTACACCTCGTGTTTCGATCTTTGAACCTAAAAATTCTCCTTGGTTCATGTGGAAGTGCGGTAACTCCAAGGACTCAACTACAACTTTAAGACAAACTACGGTGTCTTGGTGATACATTGTTTTCACATGCCACTGACATGAAAAACTAGATGTACTCGAGAGCTCTTTGGCAACTCAAGTTTGTAGATGAAGCTACTAGGTTACACTACCAAAGAGTTGAATATTCTCCTTTTATAGCCCTACAGCCATAGAAGATGTAGACTAGAATCCATGTAACAGCCTGAATGGAATAAATCTAGTCAATAAATGTTTGAATAGTAAAAATCAAGTTTAACAGGTGACAAGTACTCCTCTCAACCTGATTGCTTTTATTGCCATATGCACAAGTATATTCTCTAGAACTTGGTTGACTTTTTCAATGTGACTCAGCAAACTCTAGATGATTGGCCACAAAGTAATATCCAAATTTTGAAGATTTCCTTTAAAAAACGATTATCAAACCTCCTATCTCTATCCACCACTATATTCGTGGGGGCAGGCCATATAGTTTGTAGAGATATTTGATAAAGAGCCTAGCGAGCTCATATTTTTTATTAGAAGAAACTTTGTCAACATATTAACTCTTTCCTTCAAGAAAAGTCCTCTCATTGGCTGGCCTTATATTTTTTTAATGGGCTCCAAAAGGTTCCATTTGGAGTCCAAATTTTCCTTAATGAAACAAACATTACAAAACCCTAAAGCACAATAGACAACTTTCTTACTGTGAAATAATTATGGTATAATAAACCGTACAAAACTCTAAAGCAAAAGCAGCACACATAGAAAACTTTCTTACTATAAAAGAGTTATGTGAAAGGGATTTGAATGAAGAACTTGAAAAGTGAGTGCCCACTCTTGATCAAAATAATTGGGAAATTAACCTCAACATAGCTCCTTTCATGACATGCGCTCTGGTCTCCTCCCTTCATTCCCTGAGGTGCTTCTTGTCACTAAAAGACTGATTCAGGGTTTACCCTTAGGGGTATCATCAATAACTTTTGTAGCCATAGAGCAACATGATTGAGATATTTTGGGAGGAAAGATTTAATCATGCATATAATGTGAAAATGATTAAGCTATTTTGGGAGTAATATTCAGCCAACCAAAATCTTTAATGCACATAGAGCTTAGTTCTTTTGCAAGTTGGATGTGTAGTACTGCAATAATTTCAAGGAAGTAAATACAAACCTCCATCAACACCAAAAACCAATAGTTGCAAATGCTCACTTAGATTGGCAAAAAAGGGCAAACGAATCTCAACTAAAATAATATCTTATCCACAAATCTACCCAAAGCAACTTATTATTTTCAAAAGCGTTAGTGTGTAAGAAGCATAGTAGGTTTCTCATAAAAAATGATGTAACTAGAGTAGGTGAACCCTCGTATACATCTCACATGTGTCCGTGTGCGCACGAGCATATGTGCATGCATACGTGTGTGTGTGTGTGTGCGCATGTGTACATGCACACATTTGTGTGTGTGGATTAATAAAAGTTAAAAGCAATGATTCTTTCCCAACTACCTTCACTAATATTACACTTGATAAGTGGGAGGCTATGGGATGCATTCCTTTATAGATTAATACCGTGACTATAGTCAATTGTCTATTATCATGTGTAATGTACCAACAACTTTCTACATATTCATGAAACCTTTGCCAAATTTCCTTCACTACTTCTTTCCTTCTTTTTGGATGACCTTTGGTTCAATTAATCTATTTGATAAGATTTCCACTGCCTTAAAAATGTCTTACAAAGGTGTTAGGAAGTACAAGGAATCCCTATAAGGGTATCTTATGTGGTTTGAAGGGCTTTTTTATGATCCTTACCTCTCCAAGCGATGATGTGGAACTACTTTACCTTTGGCCCTTAGAGATCCAAAGGTCTATGTAAGAAGCCAGTAAGTATCATTGTATCTTGATAAATTCATCTATCATGAGCAGCATAAGGAAATGATCTCAGTACATGCTCATCCATAGGGTAGCGTTTCTAGCTATATGAGTACCATATTAATGTTTATCTAACATATGCCATTTTAAATAATTCTATGTGGTTCCTTTGCCACTTCTTTAGCTATATAGTGCATATGAAAATTTAGTAATGTGTCTATGGAGAGGCCATGGGTTATCATCCATCTTTATTGCTTTAACATACTGATAATTATCCAATCCTAATGCTTAGATAGAGAAAGACCCAGATAGGGGATCTAATGTGTTTCTCCTATTATACAATCTCTAGTAATTAACCAACTAAATTAAGTAATTTGTGTGGAGAAAGCACTTTGCAAAATTTGGTAGAACAACATGGCATGAAATAGAGTGCTCTGTGTGGTAGTGATTGAAGTGTGCTTTTCACACTGGTTTGGAGAGAAATGCGTCAAAGAGGATGTAAAATTTATATTGATTTTCTAAGCATCCCAAGAGATAATAATTTACTTAATATTCTAACCTTTACTCATAGTTGAATATATACTTTTGGGTTTATGAACACCACACACGAGAGAGAAATTGATATTGACATCTATAAAAGGCCAAAATAACCTATGAGACAAATACATAATTGCAAGGCCATGTCAACCAGTATTGAGTTGAATCTATGGTCCAGAAGAGAAGAAAAACATATGTCAACAACTCCATATGTTAACATAGTTGCACCTGCCCACCACCATCGACCTACTGTAAGGCAAATGTAAGGCACTTTGCCATCTCTTACTTGCTCGAACGGGCACTTATCTTTTATAAGACAGTGTTGGAACAAATAAAGAGGCCTTACCTTGAGCTTAATGTAAAATAGGAAAATTCTAAGAGCTCTTGTATACATACTTGCTTAAGACTAGTAATAGAGGCCATGCCATTTTTAAGTTTGGCCAGCCTAATGTAAAAACTAGTCACTTGTATATAAGTCATTTTTGATATTAAGCAATACACAATCATTCCCTCGTAACAGAATACTTGCGAGATCTACTTTTCCCCACTCTTGCTTGCTTATATATGCCATTAGATTCATGCATGCTAGGTGGATGCTTGCTTGACAATCTCTATTTGCCTCCATCTACTCGAAGAGAGCTTGCTTATATATGCCATTAGATTCATGCATGCTAGGTGGATGCATGAATGTCTATTTGCCTCCATTTAGTCGAAGAGAGCTATCTCTTCACCCCATTAGCAAAGGAGCATTTCTGTGTGATAATGGAGTGAGAACACAATGGATGAGCTAGCGCACCCACATTGGGAAGTTACAATCAGCTCTAGGGCAAGGCCCAATGAATTTGGACCATATTTTCATGCTTACCTAGTTTCTTAGCCTAAATTCTTTGGCTTAGTTTAGAGGCTAAGATTGGCACTGAACATTTATCTCATCTTTGATATGATATTGGGTTTGGGCACGAGTTAAAACATTTAATGGGGTCGCTATATGTGTTGAGGTTATACACTAATTATGCAAAGAACCATGGTAAGATTGATAAAACTTGATGCTCTCCACTTGATTTATATGGGGTCACTAATTATGCAAAGAACCATGGTAAGATTGATAAAATTTGATGCTCTCCACTTGATTTATACAGATAATCTTTGATCAGATGGTTCACTCCACATTTTTGGAACATGATGTATAAGCTAGAAAACGCTCACATTATTTGCACCAAAGCTTACATTTGAACTAGTATGCATGCTTTGAGTGAGCATTCTACCATGATGCCATGATGGGGTTCTTAATAATGGAAGCATTGCAATAGGGCCCTCCTCACAGTTGAGTTAATGTATCATCCTTTCCATCATTGAACAATGGTTGGCACTAGTAATGGCATGGCTCCTTTTATAACATAGAATTTCTATGGTTTCTTGCATATTGTAGAAGTCAAACATGATATCCTTTGGGTTCTCAGTGTTATCTTATGGTAGTTTTATAGGTATGTTGGGTACCCTGTACATACTTTTTGGATAGTTTTACACAAAGCCGCATTAGCATGAACATGTGATGCTTGTAAAGCTAATACTACCTTGGTTGTGCAGGCAATTAGAGATATTGGTTGTGGTCGAGAGAACCTACACACATGGTGGTATTATTATTTTGCTAAACCCATTGAATGAGCATAAAAAAGCATTTGTATGTGTGTCACATATATGAACACTTAGTTTTCTTGTGTTTCTATCTTCATATTTAAATTGGTTGTGGTAGAGGGAACCTACACACATGATGGTGGTATCATGATTTGCTAAGCCCATGCAATGAACATAATAAAGCAATTGTGTGTGTGTCAGTGCTCTTGTGTTTCTATCTGCATATTGATAAATACCAGATTACCTCTCTTCATGGGTAGAGATGCACATTACTTGTGGTAGCTCACTTACCTCTTTTAGCTTTAGCATTTCTAGTATGGTTGTGCTTAGTTTGTCAATGGTTATTTTTTAAACTTGTTTTTCCCATATTCTAGAGTAATGACCACTTGAGATCCGAGATGGTGCAGCACTTGATGGAGAGTTTGTATCATCTATACCTAGGGTAACTCTAACCTATGGTCTAAGGCCATTTTGTAACATGTATCTAAGGAAGTTGCACTAGATAAGAGTAAATAATCATGTATCTTTTGGATGCCAAGTGGGCATCCATATCTCCCTGTGGAGAAGTAGTTATCCCCTTCATGTAATATCTTCTGGAGTGAAATTGTGACCAATAATTCTCCAAAATTTTAAGCACATGACTAGATTCATGATGTTCCCCTCACACCTGAGCTGTGGGCCTGATCCTATCAGCCAAATGATAGCACCAAAATAAATCTAAGCATCCTCCCTCATCCTTCCAACGAGATGTGCTATCATAGTATCTTCAAGGTTCATGTCCATCTCTCGTTGACCTCTCTCGTTGACCATTAGTCTCTAGGTGATAAGAAATACTCCCTCATCCTTCCAAGGAGATGTGCTATCGTAGTATCTTCGAAGTTCACATCCATAGTAAGCTTGAAGGATGTCTCCTATCACCTGATTTACTCTCCGTTTGACCATTGGTCTCTAGGTGATAAGTAGTACTAAGGGCAAGAGAATTACCGACTGCCTCTCAAAGAAGACGACCCAAAATCTAGATGTAAATTTTGCATCCCTATCATTTACTATCCTTTTTGGGCAACCTCAAATCAAGGCAACTTAGACCTAAATATCCGAAGTGTCTACTTAACATGTGAAAGTGTAGTAAATAGTTCATGACGTGAACGATTTACGCTTTTTGCTACTTCACAACGTGAGTTGCATTTGCTGTTTCACGGTGTGAATCCCAGACTGTAGTTTCATGACCCAAAAACTCAGTTTGACAGAAACCAATGGAAATCTAATTGGGGTAGTGATTTAGCTCATCAAATCACATTCTCGTGCACTTGAGGTTTGGTAAACTCATTGGAGATGATCTTGCTCCTAACGATAGTGCATCCAATGACCTAGGATCTTCCTATAAAAAAAGTGTTGGTTTAGGCCACTCGGCGAGCACTCAATTGAGTGTTTCAACTCAAAGGAATCTGACCACCATTGATACAAGTTGTGAAGAGTCCATGGAAGAAGGGTTATGACTCTCTCGCTTTGGAGAGGAAGAAAAACTATCTTCTCCTACAAGATCTAGTGGAATATTTGATATAGCTAGGGGATTTTTTGGTCTCTAATACAGCACAAAAGACGACGTGCAATCTGCGAGCACGGTCCCGTCAACCAACACTGGACATGGTCCAAGACTGAAATTACCAACCTAACCTTTGGGTTCCAGGCTGACTAACACTGTGAGGATTGGTGGAACAACCCCCAGGGTTAGGAGGGATAAGGAAAGTGCAGCCAGGACAAGTCAAGTCTTCTTCCTTACATCAGAGGAAATAGAAATAGACTTGAAGAGGGTTGAGGCGGAGCAACAACTGCGATTATTGAGCTTAAGAAAACAAGAGCTCGATACTCGGTGAACAAGGGTGGAATAGAAGGAAATGGAGAATGTAAATCCATTTCAATCGCGTGGCAAGGAACCAAAAACGTCTAGAAATGCCACGGATAGCATGTGGATAGGGCATGACTGAAGGAGCAATTCCAACTCTAGAACCCATCAACGAAGAGTCAAGGTGGAGGAAGACCTTCATATGCAAAATGACAAGGATAATTTACCTAGGGAATTTGCAGAAAGTGAGGATCACCTCTATATAAGGGAAGACATACAAGAAATGATCAATGATCCCACATTCTTGCAAGGCATGGATCTCTTAATCCAACAAAGGCAGGTTGACGCCACTAATAATGAACTAGGCCATGAGGAGTTGGCTGCGGACCTAGCCATAGACCATGAGGAGTTGGCGAACCAATGCAAGAAGAGGAAGAGGTCTAGGTAGGGGTGAGTAGCTCCTTAAAGATCAATGGTGGATCCAAATGCAGATCTTAACGCAGTCATAAGGGCAGATCTGCTAAATATGGCACCACAAAAATAGGCCGAGGAATGGTTAGGGAGCTAGGCACCGCTCTAGAATTTGGGAGTCTACAAATGTTCTTCCTCCAGATGGCATGAACAGGTACAGTGCCTAAGTTGGAGAATAAAGTGATCCAAAAGCTACTACAAAATCTTGAGTCTCTATCAATGACTTTTGGTAATCCATGATGTACAAAGATTTGTTCGATAAACATATTCGTGCATTGCTGAGAAGTCAAAATTTTCTTACAAGGTAAGAAATATGCTTGCTGACTTAAACGGTCAACTATAGTCCAAATCATATCATTATGACTCGATGTAGTAGGCAAACGTGTAATGAAGTCCATAGATATTTGTTCCCAAGTATCATTAGGGATTGGTAAAGGAAGAACGGCTTGGGTCTTACCTTTGTAGCTTTTAATTTTATGACAAACAGAACATTCAGCCACAAATTTTGCTATATCTTATTTATGATGAGGCCAAAAGAATTCTCTAGAGACTAATTGTAGAGTAGCTGGAACACCTCAATAACCCATATATGGTGGTTAATGCATTTCCTCTAATATGAAGTGTCTGAAAGGTTGTGTAATAGAAAATCTCTTTTGGAATAAAAGGCCATCCCAAATGGAGCCACATATCATTTCCAAGCTTGTATAAAAGTTCCCGGGGGATGGGGACCCGATCCAACATATTGAGAGTCAACCTGCGAAACCTATGGACCAGTGAGTGATGTGACCATGATCCATGTTTTTTCGCTGACCCTAGAAGGAAAGGCTCATCAATGGTATCGAACCCTAAATCTAGAGGATAAAGTCAACTTCACTCAGCTTAAGAATGTGTTTGTACCAAGCTTTGCTCGAAGTGGTGATAGATGGAGTTTTGTGGCTCAGGTCCATAATATTAAGCAAAAAGAAAATGAGTCCATGCGAGATTATGTATCTCGGCTTAAGCACTTGAATTCAAGATGCAAGTTATGAGAGAGGCTAACCGGTGATCAGTTATTGCCTTGCTTCTGGAGAGGAGTCCGAGATCATAAAAGGCATGATTATCTAGTATGAGCTTGTGACCGGCTACCTTAAATGAGCTTGTGACCGGCTAGTATGAGCTTGTGACCAGCTACCTTAAATGAGCTTGTGACCGGCTACCTTAAATGAGCTTGTGAACCGGCTAGTATGAGCTTGTGATCGGCTACCTTAAATGAGTTTGTGTGACCGGCTAGTATGAGCTTGTGACCAGCTACCTTAAATGCATGCTGTAAGCTGGCAATAGAATATGAAGACAATATGCTTGAATTTCCACAACCTGAAGCTGCAAAGGCGGCTTCAATAGCATCAACATCGCGAGTCTCGAGTCACCAAGACATAGGAGCCCAGAGTAAGCAAGTCGGGAAGATGACTATGGATGAGCTCAATAATGTCATACTGGATAAATTAAAAGTCAAGGATGGGAGAGAAGCATTAGGGCATGCTCATCTCTACCTCGGAGAGATATGATTTGGTGCTCCCTTTGTAGAATAAATCACACAACTACCGCATGCCCTCGATTAAGAGTAAGGTAGTTACTCTATTGTGCTCATTGTGTGAGACTAGAGAACCATGACACTTCCATGTGCAGGTATCTGAGGCTTCAGCCTGTAGCACAACCGCTGGCACCCAGAGTGCCACTAGCCTTACTAGCACCACCAGTGCAAACCACTGCGACTGTAGGGCAACCAAACCCATCCTACTTACCAAGAGGGATGTTATGGATACAAGATACATTGTCTTTGTTGCCACTTGTTCTCCGCCCCACAACTTCCATAGGCTAAAATCAACCAGGTATTGATTGAGGAATCCTTGAACGAGGGGGAAGTCATGCGTGAGGTAGAAATCAATAATGATTACTATAAGGAGGCGACAGAGATTGCACGAGTTTTATGTCTTACAGAATAACATGCCAGTGCCAGTGTTCCAAACCATGGTACAATGGGAAGGTAAAGACATAAACTCGACTATGAGAAGGGGGCCACTACAGTGTTTTGGTTGTGGTGGACCTCATCGAATAGTAGACTGTCCTAATAAGTTGTGGTTCATCATGCGGGCCAAGCTTAGCCAATGGCAACACATCCTAAATGACATGCCAACACTTGTGTTAAGTGTGGGGTTGATCATTTGATCAAAGACTGTCCCTATCATGCCAGTGGTTCTACTTCCACTTCTAACCATACCACTGTCAGGACCTTAAGTGTGTAACCTGGGAATATCATGCCACTAAATGTCCTGACACGAGCACAAGCAAAAAAAAGTGGACAAAGGGAAAAACCCTGATGGTGTTACAACCTCTAAAATTAGGAGAAGGAGAAGAATGAAAAAAGTGGGCAAGGGTTACACCATGGTCACAATCCAGGATGGATTCGAAGAAAATACCACATTGACACTGGATCCACCAAATCAAAGGAAGGGAGAGACCAAGCATCGAAACTAAACAAGCATACCCAAGAAACACAAAGAGAGAGACCAGCAACCCCTAAGGGGATTGGCGAATATCCAAATGCTCAAGAAGAGATGAGGAAGCTTGAAGAAGCTAAGGCCCTGGTTGAGGAGTGCCAAACAAATTCACGAAGCCAAATTGAGGGCTAACAGGGCTAGGGATACAATGTATCCAAAAAATGAGCTAATAAAGGAAAGGAAATTGGATGTGCATACTCCAATTCTAGAAGAGTCTGAGGGAGGGACTCACAGTGAATTCATGGGGGGGCAAGAATGTTTGAGGAAGCAAAGCAAGACTTGTCCTCGCATTCATTCCCTAGGGGTGAGTATGCACGATGAACAAATGGAAGGAGCCTTCACTTGCCAGGGAACCAAGAGACATAGGCAGTCTGGTAGCCATACTGTCCACCATACCATTAAAATGCCACTGGGACCATTATTACACAATACTCCGGCATTGTGGGCAGACATAAAGGATTGGGTAGACATAAAGGATTGGGTAGAGGAAGATTAAACCCAATGTCCCACTGCAGAGAGGAGACCTAGTCACCTCTAGCAGAGAAAGACCTAGCGCATGCTAAGGTGAGAACTCCCAAATTTGTCAAAATACATGTCAATCAACTGGGTTGGTATTATGAGAGTGATGACACAAATGCTACAATTCAAATCCATCATAATAACGGCGGGTACCAAGCACTGGCTATCTTGGATGGAGGAGCTAGGGTGAGCATCATTACGAAACGATGTTGGGACAACTGGGTAAACCTGATTTGGAAAGAGCAGATCTAATTGTTAAAATGGTAGACGGAACATCTACAAGACCTATGGGGCTATTGAAAAATGTAAGACTTAAGCTCTTTTCGTTTTGCTACCATCATACATTTGTTGTAATGGACTTTTTACGCCAACCGAATTCATATGACATCATCTTAGGCATACCTTTCATATGGGGGAGACCAAATTGGTGCATGATTGGGCATTAGATCACATGTATGTTCGAAAGGTTTCAAAGATTCTAAAGATTGATCCACAAACGTGGAAGGCACACGCAATGGAAGGACAATTGTTTGGTAATGATTTGGTCACCACCAAACGAATTACATTCCTACAAGTCTGCCAACCAATGGTAGAGAATTCAAGGGAATAGGAAGAGGCTGCAATGTATACATCGCTTCTACCTCTAGATTTCAGTAAAAAATGGATACATGTGCTTGCACTATAGATGTGTTGCAGCCCAGAGGAACCCAATACGTTAAATCAGGGAATGTTCCTACCACTTCATTGTGCATGGTAAATGTGCAACCAAGAGAAGAGGATACTGAGGATGAAGCCTCCAGCACATAAGGGTTTGGATCTCAAGGTTGTACCAGTACCCAACGCCTCAAAAAATGGCAAAAACAGAAGAGGTATATCGCTCGAGGAAATGCCCTGTTAATGAAGTAAACCCACGAACGCCTAGTGGGGCTGAGATATCTCAAAGCCACTAAGGTGCACCAGGAGTTTTCTAAGAATTGGGGTGAAGAGCTGAGTAAGATATCCTCAGAAGGAAAACGAGAGGAGGAAGTTATACCTCGAGTCGTCAGAAACACCTAAACTCACGAAAGCAAGGCATAAAAAATGAAACAAGGCTCGGGATGAAGGCGAATGCGAGGCTAAGAGGGCATTGGCTCAGACAAAAAAAGAGGATGAAGATAAACCAAACCTACTCTTAGTGCCGAACCATTTCAAAACATACACAATTGACGAACAAAAAGTGGTCCAATTGACGGTTGAAAGAGTAAAGGAAGATGGTCTATCCACATCATACGATGGTCCACAACCGAGGTTAAGGAAATTGATATTGCAGAGCCAAGGGAGGAAACCAAACCTGTCTTTATTGCTAAGGACTTAATTGAAGGTGAGGAAGAAGAACTCATAGCTCTCCTTGAGGAATTTAAGGATTGCTTTGCCTAGAAATATACATAGATGAAGGGTGTACCACCCGAAGTGGTATAACACATGATTCTGATCATGGAAGGATCAAGGCCATCCAGGCAGAAGTTATACCAGATGAATCCAAAATATGCAACGATTGTAAAGGAGGAAATTGACAAACTCATCGTGCGGATTTCATCTATGAGATCAAGCACACAGATTGTCTCTCACAAAGCGAAGAAGAATGGGAAATTGAGAGTCTGTGTTGATCTCAAAAAGGTCAATGGAGCCACTAGGAAAGACCACTAATCACACTTGCATATACCAAACATGTGTTGGAAACGAGTAGCAGGTGAAGAAGCTTACAGCTTCTTAGACAAGTTTTCAGGCTACAATCAAGTGTACATAGCACTAGAAGACCAGCACAAAATAGCCTTCAATACAATGTGGGGAACATTTGCTTATAAGGTATGCCTTTTGGCCTCACCAATGCCCCAGCAACCTTCCAACAACAGTTGATGAAGATGACCTCCTAGATGCTTGTCTATTCACATTGGACATGGTGCCTGAGTGGAGTGAGGAGATATCTGACTATCTAGCTCATGGTTTTTCGCACAAGAACGATCCTTGACAAGGATAAAATGTGTTGGCTTATTAAGCTAGCCACACCTTATAAATTAATTGTTAGAGAATTATATAAGCTAGGCAAGGATGATATCCTAAGAAGGTGTGTGCGAGAAGATGAATTTGTCACAATACTAGAAGAAGCACACGTAGGAATAGCCGGAGGACACTTCGTTGGAGAAGTTATAGCTTGCAAAGTGCTTCAAGAGGGACTGTGGTGGCCTACGTTATTCGAGGAAGTCATAGAGTTTGTGAAAAGATGCGAGGAGTGTTAAAGATTTGTTATTCCACAACAGAGAGAGAGGATGCCCTGTGATTGTAAGACAACCCTTTGAGAAGTGGGGAATTGACTTTATTGGACCCATTATTCTAGCAATGCATCCATCACAAGCCCAATATGTAATTGTGGCCACAGATTATTTCACAAAGTGGGCAGAGGCAAGAGCCTTTAAGCGAGCTGATGCACGAATCACAACCAAGTTCTTATATGAATAGATTATTTTTAGATTTGGCTGCCTACTTGAATTAGTCAGTGTGACCGGGGTTCGTATTTCATTAATGAGGTGATTGAACACTCACTGGCTAGATTCCTTGTAGTCCATTGAAAGTTATCACCTTATTATCCACAAGCAAATGGTTAAGCAGAGAGCACAAACAAGATTTTATGTGCCATCTTGACTAAAACATTAGAAGCTAGTCGCACGGATTGGGAACATAAGCTGACTGTAGCTCTATGGGCGTATCGCACATCATATAAGGTGGCAAGATGGGATATACTCCCTTTTGTCTAGCTTATGGCATTGATGCGGTAATGCCTATGGAGGAGTACTCTGTTCCAAGCCTACGAATTGGAGTACAAGAGAGGCTTACCAAAAATGCATTGGCCGAGAGATTGATTGATTTAGAAAAACTTGATGAAACCCGGTTAATTGCATCACATGGGCTTATGGTTGAGAAATTGTGGAGAAAGCGTTGGTTTGACCATAACCTAAAAAAACAAAAGGAACTAAAAACGGGAGACCTCGTCCTCATGTATGGTGTCGGAAGCGCACCAAGAAAAAGAAACTCAAATATAGAGGGTTAGGATCTTTTAGAGTGTCCGAAATCATCCCTCAAGGGTCGGTCCAAATTGAAACCATCGAGGGAGTAAAAATGGAAGGATACATCAATGGGAGTAAACTTAAGAAGTATTAGGGATCACTAACCCAGGAGATGCTCACACACGAGCATCCACTGAAACAAAAGAAAGAGCTAGCTAAAGAAAAAATCAAACAAGCTCAAGAAGAAGCCAAGGCAAAATAGAGAATCCAGGGGAAAATATTGCATGTGAACATGGCTTCACTCACCCTTCTTGATGAGGATGACTTGGACATTGAGTCGGCAAGTGTGTGTAAAATACTCTACAAAAGAGAGTCACGTCAAGAGCATTGCACTAATTGATATGGGATCAAGTCATAACTTGATCTCTTATGAAACATGGGTAGCTATAGACAAACCTCAACTCAAAGCACAAATGCACAAGTCCAAAGTGTGCATTTATCAACTAAAAAAGCCGTGGGATTTTTAAACATTAATATTTCTATCAGAAATAATCCCTTGGTGGGAAAGATGTTTGTCATGCCTGCAGGATCCATGGAAGAAGAGATAATTCTTGGACGATCCTAGATTTGCACCAGTAATTGTCATATCCTATGGGAAGAGAGAATAACACAACTCAATATGATGGCAAGGATACCATCACTGTGCCATTATGGAGCCCCTTAAACAAAGGAAAATAGGAAATAATAGGTCTCATGGAACCACCGACGCCATAGAAAGCAGCGGTCATACCAGAGAAAGCGTCCACGTCACAACCTCATCTCCATACAAGAAAACCGCAAAAACAGTAGCAAAAGTGTCCAATACATCAACAGTGGGTTCCCAAAGCCCAACTCCAAGCACAAGGATACTATGATACGAAAAAGGTCTCATGGGGATTAAAGCAAAAAAGTAAGGCTACAAGTATGAAATCAAGAAAGCTAACCAACGACAAAAAGCACTATTCCAAGAAGACCCGGCAATACTGGAAGTATTCAAAAGCAATGGGTTTGAAAGAATTTACTAGCTGCACAAGGTTATTATCAAGGCAATACACAGCAGTATGGGTACCCAAGTTCAACCCAAGACCCAATACAGCATGCGTCCTTCAGGAGAATTGAAAAGGACCATAACCACAAATAGGACCAATTCCCAGTTAAATCAAGTGATAAGAAGGCAAAAAAATTTGTTTGGAGAAAGAATCCTGTTCATCCAGTTGAACAAAAAGGTGCGACATTGCTAATGTCATCCACCAAGGATGAAAAACCAAAAAAAGTTGTGGAGAAGGGGAAGGAAGACGTGCACTCACATGCACAAGAAACAAAACAGGTTCCGTAGGATTCAGTGGATGCACTCTTCAATTAAATGGAGGGAAAATCAAAAGCTCCCACTCTAAATTAAAGCGGTTGAAACAACAAATTCCATCAAGTTCCAAGGTACCACATTGGTTTTTGTGGCAATAAACAGAGAAGAATTACAAGAGGTATCCATTCCCTAGCAAATAGATACGAGGTAAAAGAATATGATCTTCATGCCGTGAAACATGTCCATTCATTTCATGTGTATTCAATCCTTCTCTAAATGCATATCATGTGGCTTTGAGTGTTTGAGCATATAGGCAACCCTAAGGTATCAAAACTTGCATGCATAAGGAGGTAAATAGTTTCACGCCATGAACCAGTCCGGAGTACTTCACACCGTGAAATGCGTAGAAACGGTTCATGTCATGAACCACCTTAGCCTTTCACGCCGTGAAACATTTAAAAATGGTTCATGTCGTGAACCACCTTACAAAGTGAGAGTGAGAGTGAGAGTGAGAGTGAGAGTGAGAGGGAGAGTGTTCTCTAGTACATGTGTCTCTTTCATGCATGCATGTGTATGAGGGAGTAAGAGGTTGGTTGCCTTGCATACGTGGTGTGAGCGGTTTTTGCGGGCGACGGTGATAGTGTGGGGGTGGTGTTCTGAGGAGTGTAGCTTTCAAAGTGAGCTTGGGGAGCCTCAAGGTACACGAGCTCAAAGCACTGGTAACTACCCAATGATTGTTGTGTCTATTGCTTCTCCCATTGGTGTTCGTGTGGAGTTCCTTCTTAGGAGGTACGGTAGCCCATAACAGATATTACATTAGGGAGAAGAGGCTCTAAAAAAAGTGGAGGAATCAAGATTTCCTCCCCATCCCCAACAATGCCAAAAATGTTATGGCCCACTTTAGCTCTCTCCAAAAATCCCTCATTCATAGCCATCTAAAACTCCTAAGTTTACTATCAATTAGATGTGGCCTTTATTCTAAATAAAGATTATAACTTTTATAGAACCTTTTCATGTATGGCAGAGAGCATCTAGTTAAACCAAAATGGGGGTAATAATATCTACCCACCCATGCACTCCGACAAGAAGCTTTGATATCATGCACATAAAAGGGGTGCAGTAAAGATAGATCTCAATATCTACAAGACAAGATATACAAGCTAGGGGCCACCCTGCTAGACTATATATAGTCGCCTAATGGAAGCAATGCATATATAGTCGCCTAGTGGTAAGAATATACTAGTCGTCTATGCTGGCTATTGTTATTGACCAACAAATCACGATCGACCACCGACCATAACTCGGATTGGGTACATGGGTACATGAACCAAAAACCCAAGGATAAGGTATCCCAAGAATATATCCTTCTACTGTAGAGTGTGATCCGTTGACTCTCACTTACATGCATCCTACTTGACATGATGCCAAGTCTACATGAGCTACCTCCTAACCATCAGCACTCAATAGGCGGCGGCCCACACATGGCCAATATCTAGTGTCTAAACAGTGGGGACTAGTGGGCACCTAGGTAGCAAAATGTCCACTCCTTATAACGTAGAGCAACATGTGACTTATATAGTGTAAGTGATAAGGGTGAAGAATTGATTTCTAAAATAACAGCCCCCCTCTCAATGTCCACTACCTCTTCATAGTTCAATGCCAATTCGTTGATAAAGATGCTGCTCTAATAGATCTCTCCCAAGAGCCTTTGTGAAGATATCCACGTAGCTTGACCTCTTCATCTAGGATCAGCTCACATACAAAGTGATACTATATTTCAATGTGCTTTATATGAGCATGGAACACCACTTCTTTGCCATACAACTTTGATTATCACACAACTTAGTTGGCTCGTGAGCCACACATGTCCCCCCTCTCAACTAAATTGCTTCATGTGAGCATAGCATGCCTCCTTATACTTAGCCTCTTTAGAAGAAAGTGCCACTATAAGTTGCTCAATAACCAAAAATTGACTTCACGCTAATAGAGTCTCCTACCCAATCTCAATACCCAATCAAAGATTTGTCCCTAGAGTAGGTAATACCATACCTAAGTGTATGTACCCAAGTGAACCTTTTTTAAGTGTATTTCAACACCCACATCCTTGCCTTCTGAGGGTAATTTGAGAAGTTTCTCAATACAATAACTACAAAGTTGATGTTGACCATGTATTGTGCACTCAAAGTGGAAGGAGAATCTTGCTCATCTTGACTAGTCTTTGAGAGATTGTTCTCATTGAACCCATTCAAATGCCTATTTAGGTGAAACATGGAGTCATCCTTAGATACATCATTTCCAAGAATGGCATTTCCACAAGCTTGATCTTGCAAGTTGAACTTGAAAATTGGAATTTATGTATTTGATTGATAAAAGCATTTGCTATTGCTACATGAAATTGGAAAGCTAATGAGAAGTTGATTTACATGTTGCTACAAGAGGGGGTTGATTTAGAACTTATAAAACTTTGCCATATAGTTTTTGAGCTTCTACTTGATGCCTAATGTAATTATATGTATATGTATGGATAAAATAAGCATGTGGGGGTGCAATGTGTGGACATGTACACGGTTTGAGAATGGTTTCCAAAATACTTTTGCATTGAACAACTGAATGTACAAGTGGTGTTGACATTACATTGATGAGATTTGTGCATATACATGTTACGGAAGTACCGTATGCAAAATTTCTTAAAAGAAAAATGCTATTGGAGCTTGGTGACATGTGATGAGTAAGAGCCATGGCTTTCTTATAGAAAATCCAACATAGGCACAACTTCAAGCTTGTGAAAAGTGATGAGGAAGAGCCATGACTTTCCCATAGCAAATCCAACACAGGCACAACTTCAAGCACATAGAACATGGTCAAAAAGAGCATATAAAGTGCTTCATTACTTCTCTATATGTGAGATACATTCTATGCTATGTCATATACATGATGCGAATAATCCCGAGGATGTATGGGATACTTTGGTGAAAGTGAAAAATATTCAAAAAGATAAAGACAAACTCATTGAGTGTAATCTCCCTCCTAACACGCGTAGCTCCACTCTAAAAGTAGCCATTAGATCCATAAATAACATCTTTTTCAAATTTGGACCTTCTTTACAATAAATAACCTTTGTCCAATGTTCTAAGTATCAACAAAATAATAGCCTTTGTCCAACAATTATGTGTGTGTGCCTAGCCAAAATAAATCAATTTGTGCACACACGCACATTATAATAATGTCGAGCTATACAAATAGCATATAAATTAAATACTCAAATGTCGTCACACAGTCACAAATTATTATATTAAACATTCAAATTCCAATCTTCATAACACTGCTCAAACTGCCATCTATGTGACACCTCAATCGGTGCCCTCACATTATGCAACACCTTTGTCAATACCTTCGCACAGCTCATAACCTAAAGATCGTAGTCGTAATCCACATCAGTTAACCAATCAATTGAAGTCACATCAATCAATCACAACGAGATCATGAGAAATAGGCAGAAACAATAAAAATACAATAGCAAATAACCAAAATGTCAACATAAACACATGGAACTCCACCCATGCATGGAAATCCATCTACCACTGATCTTGTACCAAAATAATATTTTTGCCAATTGGCACAATTCCCATGGGCGTCCCCATCAAGAACTAAGAAGATAATGTCCCAAATAAACACATGGATGGACAACTCGTAACATGTTTGTCATTAGGCTACATGTGATTGTGTTACTTGTGATTGTGTATATTGGAAAGGTGATAATGCATCTATATCATCCAACAATTGGTCCATGCAAGCACTGAATATCACGTTAGGCAATTAATAATGCTAGCCATTGTAGTCATTTTCGTCACTCCACAGCCTTCCTCATTCTACATTGATTAATCCTTGGAAAGAAAAAAGGGGTCTTTGGTTCAACCTTGCATATGCCTACAAACCTCATGCACATAAGGGAGCCACAATCCATATAGATTTCAACCCCTCTCTAAGCAAATAATGATACCAACCTCGAATCTCATAGTATGTTGAACAATGGAGTAAAGCAAGTTTCTCTTATCTCCACCTTATGTGTACTAGATGCCATATGTATCCGAGGATCTCTACACTAGTTATATCCATCTCTCCACCCATCTGTACATGTAGTCTATGCAATGAAATATAGTGCTCCTTTATAGAAATTATCAATGCATATAATCTACTAAACATGGCATCTCAATAAGCCCCTTCTATGTCATCGTGGTATAGACTTATGCCATGATCTACTAATCATGGCATCTCAATAAGCCCCTTCTCTCATCATGAGAAAGTGGATCCTATATGGACTTATTCTCCATGTCCTATAGATGTAAAGATGAAAGTGTTATCTCTAATAACTGCTTATGTTTGGGCCATATGGCTTTTTGTAATTGTGTATTGGAAAGATAGTAGTGCATCTATATTATCCATCATGTGGTGCATACCGATAGTGTTGCCCAAGAAAAGCTAATTGCATAGA
The DNA here is from genome assembly GCF_041138505.1 of Cibotium barometz. NCBI lineage: Eukaryota > Viridiplantae > Streptophyta > Polypodiopsida > Cyatheales > Cibotiaceae > Cibotium > Cibotium barometz. Next base: position 40,765,005 of record NC_141092.1, read on the forward strand.
GGAAAATAAAGCTCACCATGTTAGGCTTTTCATCACTCCAAAGGTCTCTCATGCCATAAATCCTTTGTATGGTCTATGAGACCATAAAAGTACATCATTTATATAGTCCATGATAAGCTATGCCTAGAGCCACTTCTAACAAAGCCACATGAGAGGATGCTAGAAAAGACCTGTGAAGTTCTTATCATATGCTTGCATCAAGCATACATATGTCCAAGAAAAGAAAAAATAACAAAGCCTGCAACACTCCATATGGTTGATGCCCCCTTTGGATTCTTTTGATCTCTAAGGCTTACATATCCATAAATCCTAGGGCTACAAGATATCTTTGATATGTCTCAAGACAAGAACAAACTTCAAACAAACTAAGTTATGACCAAGTGGCATTATGGGCTTGTGTAATCTATCTCCCACTATGTGGTGGATCTCTAGAAGAAAAGAAATGTTTGTTTTCTGCCATCACATTGTTACTACGCTTTCATAAGTCACTCTCCATGCATACAAACCTCAGGCAAGTAGATAGCTACATTTGAGTCCTTATACCCAATGACTTTTGTAGAGGAGTGCCGCTTTCTTTGAAGAGCAAATGAGTGCCCTCAAATCTCATAGTATGTTGGACAATAGACTATAGAATGTACCTCCTATAGGCTACATACCATACATATATGAAATGTGCACTTTTGAAAACTTTAATGTTCATATTTCTCTCCCTCCCTCTATACACACACACACACACACGCACACAAACATACGCACACAGACATATGTATTTGTGTAAGTGTGCGCACATATACATACACAAGCAAGAAGCTTTAAGGATCATTAGCTCTCACAACGCAAGACAAGAAAAGCATAAGGGAAGCCCTAAGGTTAGTATATTCTTCAAACCCAAAAACAACAAAAAGCAATCTTGAGTACATTCAACTTGTGAGCTCTTCGGACCCTTACCAACAAAGGCACAAAGGGTAGAACTCATGGTAGATTCAACACCCAAACAGGCCTTAGTGACTATTCACGATGGGTTGCTGTCATAAGAAATATTCGTTTCCTTCACATGCACACAATCTTAGTGCTTCTAATTTCAAGGGAGAAAATTAAGCCACTTTGGCTCTATATTGCAGATGACTTTAGCAATCCATCAACTGATCACTACGTTATGATTGAAATATTTACAACCCTTAGCAAACCTACCATAGCAAGGAACTTTTCCCAATGAATCATAACAAGACTACCCAAAGAAGCTGTTCCGGTTTTTTCATTCAACTAGACTGAATGAAACACATCGTTACCTCACTTGTGGGAGAGAGAGAGAGAGTTATATTAATTCCATATGAAAGATCCAAAAGTTCTGAGGCCAAAAAGTGTACAATGATGTCCATGGAATCTCATCATGATGGAAAAAAAACTAGCAACAAAATGTATACAATGATGTCTGGAGACAGAGTGATGAATATTCAATTGTGATTTAAAGCATCAATCTATCAATATCCATGAGCCCCTCTGAACACCAACTCAGTAAGTCACTCCTGTTGTACTGGGAGCGGCCCATCCAGGATATCCAGCATGGGAGAGATAAGTAGAGTTGACGGCTTGCTAGATCCATCGGGTGTGAGAAAATGACCTTATGTCACTCAAATGTCTCTGGGGGCGAGAGAGAGAGAGGGGCTCTCATTGACACTAAAGCATGTGTTGGTTACTTGGTTTTGGAACAAATTTTTTAATAAAAAGACGCAATAAACAGTAGTGGGATATGGGGCTGGTCAAGTTGCAAAACCCAAGCAGTTTTCATGTAGCACATCATGTATAATAGCAAGCCTAGACGAGAATTTCACATTTACAAGTTGAATTTGTAGCTAAATTTCCAATAAGCAAGAACTGCCTTTAAGCGCCCATATAATAAAATCAGTATGAAGTCCATAATTGGATGAAATCCAAAATTTGTGAAGTTCGTTTATAACATTGAAGTGACTCCTATGCAAGGCATCAAAACTAGACCCACAAAGAGGTGCTGCAATGCTGCTGTGACTGTTTGAGATGTATGAGCTCTAAGCCTCTACCATGGGCTCGGGACCAAGTACGTCAAGCAGATTTGATGCGGGAGCTGATGAAGGGGAAACTGAGTTGAACAGGGCATCTTTAATAACCTTAAGAAAAGAAAAAGAAGGGTTAAGTTGAACCACATGGAAAGCCACACATGATATACTCACTTTTTATGAGCAAAGCACATACCTGGGACATGAGACCATGAACTTGCTCTACTGTTATCTTGCTACTGTCTCTTGTGATTTTGGCTAGCTGTGATTCCTCCTGGAAACACCATTGAAGAACCATCCACGTGTTAGCATGGGACCAACAGGTGCATCTTGCCATACCACCCATAAGATCCCACAGTGGACGTGTGCATGCTCCAACACCTAACCCAAGTCTCTGCCAGACTGCTACACCAAGGCAGTGGTGTCCCCAGCTTATGGCCTGCACAAAATTTTAACACACATGGCCCTTCTTTCATGCACATGCTGCTGTGCTAATGGGAACTATGCTTCTATCACAGCTATGAGTTAAGAGAACACCAGCCTACTGTGTTCATACACTTGCTTGTGTTACAACAGCATCATAGTTCCCTAAATGAGTCCCCATTTGAGGCTTTTATCTTGGTCCACATTAAAAGGGGGGTGGTCCACCTAGCCATGACAAGGTACTCGACTTTATTCTAGGCGTGCTTTGCAAGTGCACCTGCCATGCAAGCAATTTTGCATGCGTGAAATGTGCCCTCAGAGTACATAGCACATGTACCAGATACAAATTCGCGCATATTTTTTTTAGTATGTGATCATATGAGGCGCCCACAGGCATAAACTTATATGTAGATTACCTCTTTTTTCCTCTGTGGCGGATTAAAGAATGCTCCAACACGTCCAGAGTGTGCCAACTGATTCTCCACTTGTTCTAACTTCTCAGCTTCAGGAAAAAAAACCTTGTTCAGCATCTATCAGGCAGCAGTGTATAAGGGTCTTTACAGACATCTGCCCCACACAGCACCATTGGACACGAGGGGGTTGGTGGACACGGGAGATACCCATGAGATCTCCCCTTCTAACGGACACAAGGGGTTATGTCTGTAAAGCACCTAAGTTTGCCAGACTTAGTGTTATCATGCTTACCTAAGTCAGAGACTTGACCAGCAACATAATCCCGATTCCCAAGGAGAGGAGATGATGAGAGCGTGTTCACCCAATACTTGTTCCAGAGAAGATCCAGCAGGTGTGAATCTAATGATGATTTGAAGTACGTTATATCCAGAGGGTAATACTGTAATGCAACAAAGAAGCTCAGATTTATGGCCTTCAACAGGGGACATTAGTCTTCACATTGATTCAAACTGCTTGAGTAAGGATTGTACCTGCTTGCAATGAACACCAAAATCTTCTATCTTGTTGAGGGGGATAGTCTGATACTCAGAGGGTGGTTCATCTGAAGGTTTGTAACCTTCCGGATATGTTCGGAAAGCGCCGATTTCAACTTTCCCAGCGGAAACAGTTCGGGTGGGATCAATCACAACTGCCAAGAAAGGCTCCTGGTACTTCTGGTTCTGCATCTGGGTATTCACATCTATGCCAGAAAGCCAGCAACCATAACCAGGATGGGAATGATACCACCCCACCACATTCTCAGGCCGTCCGACCTGAATCAAGGAACAACAAAAGCACCAAAACATGAGCTCGTCTACCATGTAAGTTGAATCCTTGTTAAGTTAGAAATGATTCTAGCAGCAGACATTGTTCCTATGGTAAAAAAACTAGAACTTTAAGTACATAGGGCCAAAAACAATTACAAGGGTAACTCCAGAAAGCAAATAATCATCCAAAATTGTTTGCCAAAGTAACCCTCACGAGCGAGTGAGGTTTTCAAGCACCCAATAGTCACGTGGACATATCTATACAGCAGGAGCAGGACCTCGAGTGGTAATTGGTCCCTTGTGAGCCCCAGTCCGGGACGAGTCAGCCAAGGTTCCACTCTAAGCGTCCACGGTCAGGTGTACAAGTCCCATACACGGACTGAAACTGTTCCATGTGCGGGACTCGCACACCTGACCAACACGTACGGGACTTGTACACCTGACCCTGGACGCTTAGAGTGGAATTCTGGTTGACTTGTCCCGGACTCGGCTTACAAGGGACTAGTTACAGCTCTAGGTGACCACGACCCTGGATGCTTAGAGTGGAACCCTGGTTGACTTGTCCCGGACTGGGCTTACAAGGGACCAGTTACAACTCTAGGTTGTGCACCTGCTGTACGGATATGTCCCCGTGACATCAGGATCAATTACCACTCAAGGTCTTGCACCTGCTATACAGATATGTCCACGTGACATCCAAGTGCGGGATGCACGTGACACCAATGGATTATGTAAATAATAATGACAATTTGCAACTTCACATGATCAGCCCATAAACACGCCAAATGAAGAGATTGGTATGGCAACACAACAAGATTCTATTGATAAAAATCACAAGGTAAAAATCAAGGAGCATCACATTTGGGAAGGAGTAGAGATAGGCATGCATTTGCCCCCTAGACTGGGTGCAGTTAACATGATGCATACTATCAATTCGGCAGACACAATGTTAATGTCTCATCAAAAATGTGAACATGGTGGCATGAAGAAAACACAATGTCCTTAGAATACAATGTTAATGTCTTATCAAAAGTGTGAGCATGGTGGCATGAAGAAAACACAATGTCCTTGGAATACAATGGTTGCATTTTCTAAGCATTGAAATGCAACACCCATATGAAGGCTCACTCTGTATGTCTTTAGAGCCAATGAAACCAATGGATTTGAGCTTCATTGCAAGGTTCTATGTATGGTTATCCTCAAGCATTGTAAAGGATTTGAGGACTCAATGACTTAAAATCTTTTTTTATCACTGCATGCACTACCAACCTTACTAAATGGTGAGAACAAATGCATAGCACAAACTTTGCAAATTACATAACAAAAACTTTGGGACAGCCTTCACAAAAGGCTAAGAATGATGCAAGCAAGCGGGCAAGTGTCACTACTGCAAAAAGCAAGGTCACTATGTAAATGAGTGCAGAAAGCGGCTTGTAAAGGAAAAGAAAAAGAAAAGCAAAAGTAAATATTGTGCAGGATGAGTGGACTTTTCTTGTTTGCAGTTATGATGCATCATTAGAGCATATGTCTCTCAGTGTCAATGAAAGACTTGACACATGGATGGTACTTTGACAGTGGTGCTTCTAAACACACAACCTCACAAAGGAATTTATTTAAGAAGCTTATGGTTGCCCCTGAGGGCAAACGAGTAACATGTGCAAACAATTCTTCTTATCCAATCAAGGGAGTTGGTGAGGTGATCCTCACAACAACAGGTGGCATAGACTTATGTCTTCCAGATATATTGTATGTACCTGGGATTAAGAAGAATTTGATGTCCGTCTCCTCTTTTGCTAAAAGAAAATATGCAGTGAACTTTGGGACAACATGTGCACATTCAGAGACCGTAAGAGTAGTCACATCTAGAACATTGTACCACGGGTTATACAAGCTTGATAGGTTTGAAAGGAGAGAGCATGATGCTCATGTGGTTTCCACTTGCCATGCAAGAGGCAGAATTGTGGCATGCCAAGTTTGGGCATGTGAATTATAGCAGTTTGATGCTAGTACAAAAGCATCAAATAATGCAAGACATGCCTCGTGTAGAGCTGCCACCAACACATGTATGTGATGTCAGAATGCGCAGCGGAAGACTAACGCACGTAGGAGACGCATCACCATCGAGCTCTGGGTAAAATAAGTGAGAGGTGACCGACCCCTCTAGCTAACATGGTCAGCCCTACAGGCTAAAATAGGATACCAAACAGGAAATCAGCAGCATTGAGCAAGGAGATGATGTCTAACACCCCCTCTCAGCACCGGATGCTGAGTGAACTCCAAGAAGCTAGAGACGCCGTCCTCGATCATAGATGAAAGACTGCAGAAACAGATACTAGGAAAGTGCTCACCAGAGTGATCAAGAATGATCAAGGAATGATGAAAAATGAGAAAGAGGGCAGCACATATGTATACTCCTATATGAGCTCGCCAATTGCCTCCTAGTCTCCTACACAACCTGAAAATAGGTAAAATCTCCATAAAAAGGGTGGGCAACCCACATCAAAGGCCCATAAAATAGGAAAAAATTAGGAAAAAAAATATGGGAAATGCCAGAGCATAGAAATGGCCCCCGTAAACACCACAAAAGCCACCAATAGGAGATGATATATGCTAACAAATACATGTCTTGCTTTCAAAGCTTTTTGACAGAAAAAGGGATAATGCATCAATGCACGATGCCATACTCTCCTTAGCAAAATGGTGTTGCTGAGAGAGAAAGTTCATGTCATTGATGGAAATGGCTAGATGCACGGTCAAAGGCAAAGTTTCACCTCATAAATTCTAGATGGAGACAATCATGTGTGCTACACATGTTTTGAATAGATGCCCTAACGCCATATGAGGCCCGGCACGAGAGAAAACCTAAAGTTGATCACTTAAGAGTTTTCGAATGTATTGCTTATGCACATGTACCTTAGCGATTGCAAGGTAAGCTTGATGACAAAGCTACTAAGTGCATATTTGTGGGTTACAATAGTGGTAGTAAAGGGTACAGTCTCTATAATCCTTCCACACAAAGGATTTGGACAAAAGAGACGTGTTTGCTAAAAATTCAGACCAGCCATTGGCTGAATTTTATGGACAGCCACCTAAAGGCCCACATGACATGTTTGAAGGACTACTCCCATTGGGAATTGATGGCACAACATATCAACCATCAACTTTGCCTAATGTACAGCATATAGGTGCTCAAAATCAGCCCATAAATCAACTCATTACAGCTCAAAATGCAAAGGAAGCAATGGAGGAAGCGCAAATGGCAACGGAAGAGGCTAGAGTTGTGCCTCGTTGGCTACCCTGTAAGCCCAACAGGGCATGCCATGACAGATTCAACCACATATCCAAAAGATGGATATATAGAAAGAGAAGTTAGAGAAAGGGAGAGAGAGAGAGAAAGAAAGAAAGAAAGAAAGATTTTATTAACGTCTTCCAAAAGACCGAACTCGGCCTATGAGACAAATCGGAGTACTTGTATGGGGTATCCTCTGTCATCCCAACAAAATGAAAAAGTACTGAATAAAAAAGCTGAATCTGGGTGTGCAGGGGATGGAGCTCTATTACTAGGAGAATGCAAAGCTATATGCATGGAGTATACAATCATGATATGCAACCTAGCTAGCTCCATCCTGTACCATACTGGGGGTATAAAATGGTATACATCAGTGAAGGGGGTGTCCACAGCTCCCTGAAGAACATGCCTGGGTGTGCTCTGAAGCGAGCCAGTCGCTCCGCACCCTCTCTGTAAAACTGAGCTCTGATCTCTGTCATCTCTCTCTGGTATAGGCGTGGTGTCCGAAAGCCAGGTGTCCTCTGTCTCCTGCGGGCTCTAAGTGTCTCTGCTCTCTGGAGAGTAATTCCCTGCCGTGTAGGGGCTGGGAGGGGTATGGATCTCTGAAAAAATGTAGTAATCTGTGTCTGTCGCCCCCCCTCTGGAGCTGTCTGAGCCTGTAATAATGTCTCTCTGTGGCGCTGTATGTCTAGAATGTATCTCCCCAGTATGCGCTGGTCTGCTGTCTCAAAGATCTGGCGTAGGGAATGTGGCTCTCTGAATAAAATGGGATATCTCTCTCTGATGGCTGTATATGCTCTGCATCTGCATACATAATGCTCCTCACTCTCCACCTCCTCTCTGCACAATCTGCATACCCTCTCCTCTCGGGGGATCCGTGCTGCTCTGCCAGTCTCAATCTCCAATCGGTGTGATGAAACTCTGAGCTGACCAATAGCCACTCGGGAGCCGTGTGGTAAAAAGCCCTCCATGTATCTAGGCCTCTCTATAAATCCATCATCAGTGATACTCATGAAGTGATCTCTGTAGTATAGCATCTTCGGTGGAAGAGGCTGTGTAGGCGATATCCATGTCTCTCGTGTATAGAGCTGCCATAGATCCTGTCTCAATACTCTGTTCCTCTCACTATGAGAGAGACGGATATGTGGTGCATCCCTGTCATACTGGAATGGTGGTAGATGATCCATGTCTAGGCCATGCTGTGAGAACCAATGTGTGACCTGTGCATACCATGATCCTCTGTCTCCTGCCTCAGCCAACTGTCTAGATGCCTGAAAAGCTCTGTATGATAATCTGTCATGTGGCATCTCTCTGAATCTGTCTAGCAGGCATATAGTCTGAAATATGGCCTCTACCATCATAGGAGGCGCAGCAAACTCTGCTCGGATAATGTCATGAGGTACTGACGGTTTGTTGCGTATCATGCGTGCCATCATGAGGGCCTGTGGTCTCTCTATCTGTGTCCACCAATGAGTAGCAAGGCCTGGCGCCCATACTGCTGCTCCATACATCAATGCCGGTGTGACTAATGTGTCAAATAGCCACCCCTTCGTCCGGGGCTCCTGAAAATGCGCCTGGTGGCACTGTCTCTCTAGCATAGCCAATGCTGCATATCCCCGTGTCAATCTAGCTCTGGCTGCTGAACCCATGGTAAAGCGTGTGGCTGCTGCAGAGAAGGTAACCCCTAGGTACACGTATGATGTCACCACCTCCACCTGGCATCCTGCGAGAGTGAATGTCAGCTGACTCCTGCCCTGTCTCGATGTATGAAAGACCATAACCTTGGTTTTCCCAAGGTTCACAGTAAGACCCCTCTGCGTGCAGAAATCATGGAGTGCATGTAGATGCTGCTGTAGACCACCTGGGGACTCAGACACTAATACAATATCATCAGCATAGAGCATAATATGTACTGAGGTACCTGCTAAATCCACTCCATCTCCGCCTCCCCGTGTAATGAAGTCAGCCACCTCATCAATGTATAACCCAAATAGCGTGGGGGAAAGTGGGCATCCTTGCTTCACACCAATGGTGCTAGCAATAGTCTCGGACATACCTCCTGGACATCTGACTCGCCCAAAAACCTGCTCATATAATGCATAGATGCCCCATGTCATATCTGCTGGTATGCCAAGAGACTGCAGGCGCTGAAAGAGCATCTCTCGTGGTACTGTGTCAAATGCCTTGCGGAAATCCACAAAGCAGCAATAGAGCTTTCTCTTCCTCACTCTGGCCTGATCAATCATACATCTCAAAGTGAATACATGGTCAGTGGTAGAGAAAGCTCTCCTGAAGCCTACCTGCCCTGATGAGCGTAAACCTGCTCGCTCAGCATATAAGCTAAGCTCCTGCTCCAGCACTGCACCATAGAGTTTGGCTAGCACGTGGCCAACCATAACCGTCCTGTAGTTGCTCGGATCGAGCATATCCCCTGTTTTGTGAATCGGCACAATGGTGTGCATCGTCCACTCCGCAGGCAAACCCTCTGCTAGTGCCCTGTTAAACAGGTGTGCAAGAAAAGGAGCTAAAGAATCTACTGCATATATGAGATGCTCACCCTGCAGGCCCATATGGTCGGCGGCCCGTCCATGCTGTAGGCGGCGGATAGCTTCCTGTACCATCGAGTGGGTAAAGAAGCTAGCTGTGGTAGGTCGAGGCTCCTGTGGCTGAGGTATAGGTGGCTGCTGTGGGGCATGGTATAGACCCTCTGCATATGTGTGCCATGTCTGTGGGTCTGCAATAGGCGTCGGGGTCCGGGGCTCTCTGAAGTGCCGCCATGAGACAGGGCTATCTCTACTCATGAAGAAATGAAAGATCTCTAGCTCCTGTATCTCTGCGAAGGCCCGCCTTTTGCGGCGAGTAAGTCTCCTCATCTCTCTCCTCAACTCCTGCTCTGTGATGGCTCCCAAGGCTCTCTGTATGCGGAGTCGTGAGTATAGGGCTCTGCACTCGTCATCATACCATCTGTTCTGGGGCATAGTCCCAGGTCTCGCAGGCTCTCCTGAGTGTACACGATGTGGGAAGCTCTGTAATGCAGCCGTGTGTAGGAGTGATGCAAGCTGGGCTGTAATGGTATCCATAGATGCCAGGGGATCCATGAGTAGGAGTCCATCCTCTACTCTGCCAGTGTATATGTCTGCCATGTCATGTGTGAAGTAGATGGTAGTGTGTGGCGTCGGTATGTGGGGGGCTGGTGATACTGGTGATCCGGCTAGTGAAAATGCCAAGTATGTATGATCTGCCCCAATAGGACGAGGTGGAATGGAGAATGAGGTGACAAGCTGTGATGCCTCCAAAGACCCCATAATGTAGTCTACCACCGTGCCTCCAGTCCGTGTATGACCCCCATGTGGGAAGCATGTCAGCCCTCCTGATCCCGGCCACTGTAGCATCCCGTTATAAATAACGAGACGATGCCTGGCTCCCAACTCTAGTAAGTGGTCCCCATAATGCCCTCTGTCTGGTCCAGTGTCCTCTGATGCCCGACTAGCCCCTATCTCCTCTGGATCCACAGGGTGGAGGATCTCCATGTCATCATAGTCATACACCTCACACTGTCTGCTCTGTGTGTGGGCATTGAAGTCGCCCGTAAGAAATACTTCCCCTAGTGTAGAATAATGCATAATCTCCTCTGACAGACAAGTGTATGGCGAGGCTCCTATCTCCTCCTCCTGTGGCATGTCCTCTGTAATGACGTAGGAGGATCCTGATGGAGAAAAGTAACATAGAGCTATGTATATAACCCTGTCCTGTGAGAGCTGTAAGCTGATCCACATGTATCTGGCCTCTGGATCCTGTGCTACCACTCTCAGTCTCCCCTGTAGCTCCCGTGTGAATAGGATTGCTACTCCCCCCGACCCTCTCGAGGTACCCTGGCGTGTGGTCCTCCTGTATGCTGACTCCCACTGGAATCCCTCTACTCGAGGTAGCCCTCTCTCTGGGCTCTGATGTGTCTCTGTCAGAAGTATGATGTCTCTCCCCACCATAACATGCTCCAGTCGTCCAGGCTGCACCCATAGTGAACCATTACAGTTCCATACTGCTATGTGTATCTCTGTCAGTGGCCTGGTCTGTGTCCCATAGGCCCCAAACCGCTAATCCATGGGCCGGCCATCAATGATGACCCGACCATCTCGATAGAAGGCCTTCTTGCCTTCTCTCCTCGCGTGTAAGACTCGTGGCATGCAAGTTCTCCTATGCTCAAGCTGCATCCTCGTGAGATCATCATCCAAGAAAATAGGAGCTCCCTCTAAACCCCGTAGTATGACCCTCTTCCTCATGAAGGTGACCCTCTCCGTCTCTCCTGCAAACTGTAGGATGAGGGCTCGCTTGCGTGTTGAGTCTTTCCCGGCTCTCCATGCTTTGGTGAAGGGGAGAGGGTGCTCTTCCTTGTAGCCGAGCTTCATGCATAGAAGCTGTCCATCTTTCTCGGGAGTGGAGTCGGGTGTCTCGGCTAAACCTGTGACTCGAATGTTGAGGCGGCGGGCATGCCTCATCTTCTCCTCCTCAATGGTGGTGTGAATGATTTGGTTTTCTTCCCTTTGAGTTTCCTCCCTCACTTCTTTACGGATGTTCTTCTTCACCACCTCGACCCATCCTGACTGCTTGGCTTCGAGCTTTCCCTCATGTCCTTTGTGATCTCCTTGGAGATCTCTTCTTTGATGGCCGTGAGAGTGTTGTCATTGATCTCCCCTTCTTCCTTCTCAGCATTCTTGATGGCTACCATTTCCACTTTCAATGCACTCACCTCCTCCTTGAGTGCCGTGTTCTCTTGTTCGAGGTTCGTGACCCGTGCTTCGAGAGCTATGATGTGCTTGTGTAGTTTGTTTTCCACCTCATTGAGGTTGGAATCGGATGTCTTCTTGTTCTCCTTGATTAATGCCTTCATTGCCATCTCGAGGGCCTCGAGTTTCTCTTGGAGACTCGGGGCCATTCCTCCAAATCACTCTGCAGTCCTTCCCACAGGTAGGGAGGAGAGAGAGAGAGAGAGAGTTATGTTGCTGCCTTGGGGGCCTGAGCAAGGGTGGGTGGGGAAAGGGAGCAAAACGGGAGCAGAGAGGCGAACTGGGCAGCGAAGGGGCGAAAACCTGGGGACAGAGAGGCGAACTGGCGAGCTGGGGGGAAAGCGGGCAGAGAGGCGAACTGGGCAGCGAAGGGGCGAAAGGGGGCAGAGAGGCGAACTGGGCAGCGAAGGGGCGAAAACCTGGGGACAGAGAGGCGAACTGGCGAGCTGGGGGGACAGAGAGAGAGAGAGAGAGAGAGAGAGAGAGAGAGAGAGAGAGAGAGAGAGAGAGAGAGAGAGAGAGAGAGAGAGAGAGAGAGAGAGAGAGAGAGAGAGAGAGAGAGAGAGAGAGAGCGCTTGCTGCTTAAGCTCAAGAGTGGGGAGAGGGAGTGGGGCGGCTGGCCAAGAGTGAGAGAGTGGGAGAGAGAGGAGAGCTCAAGCCTTATAGGCGGCTTAGGGCTCCAAGCCTCAAGGCTCATGCATGGTGCGGGTCACGGGTGACGGCAAGCCATAGTGCCAACGGGAGGAAACGGGCGCAGTTGCGCAGTTGAGAGAGAGAAGGGTTTAGGGAACTTGCCCAGTACACACATTGAGCGGGGAACAAGCCCCGCCTCCTTTCAGGAATTTATTCAGGAACAAAGCATGGGCTTGCAAGCCAGGATCAATACATCAATGAATACAAAAGCAAACAAATATGTCAATGTAGTATCCAAAGTCGGAGTCGATGTCGAGGCACATGATCTCTAATGCCAAGCACACCACGGGGATGACCCACAAGAATCTCTCATCGGACTCGTACCAGATCTAATATCCAATATCCAAATCCAAGCTCAACAAAACCCCCAAATTTGTACACAAAGTACAGGTGGTATAAGTAGATGATGAAATATAAGATGGTCTACTGTATGCTTGTTGTCCAAACTGAGAATGAAGACAATCCACAAGAAGGATTGAACAAAAGTGTATTATCCAGGGTTGATCCCCGTAACTGAATGGCACAAATATCCGATGATAGCAACCAGGTGGAGATGTCTCAGCAATACGGCAACCGATTCAATTGCAAATGGCAGTGATATCCGGTGGCGGTGGTCTGTACAGTAAAACCAAGTGGCGGCCAGGTGGCTGGCGACAGGTGCAGCACCAACTCCTATCAATGGTGCTAGTTCTGCTGACAGCAGTGCTAGCGTATAGGCGGTTGGACGGCTGGCGCAGGCTGTCTGGCTGTGCTGCTGGCTGGAGCTGGCAACAGAAGGTGCAAAGGTGGGACCCGAAACAATAATATACCAGCACTTCCAAATACCAGACAGAGCATGGAAAACATAGCATAAGAACCATATACAATATAAAAACACCGCACTAAGCTGGAACGGCCGGCCCCCCATAGGAACTTCTTTATTCAGATAGAAGCTTTTACAAAAACACAAGGTGCAGGTGCATACAACACCGGATTTTCCACAAAGCGTCAGCACAACTCTTGCCCAGATCTCAGCCTGAAGCCAAGATACAAACAACACCAAAGGCTGTCCCTGTTGGGTTTTATGCTGTGTACGCACCCAGAGGAGTGCTAGTGATCATCCGTAGATTACTGGGGCACTTTTTACTTCAGTTAGTGGAGGTTTTTTCCCCCAGTTTAGCTTAGTTTCACTTATATGCAATTTATAGGTGTTTTGGTCCACCCGACACATTTTATGGCCGGACATGTGAACACATCTCTTTAGGTCACTTATTATGTGGCTATTGTACTTCACATTTTAGATCAAGCTGAATACAAAGAAGTCATGTTCTCTCTCTGTTGGTCTCCACGTCTGTTTGCAGCATCTCCAAACCCTAACCCTAACACTCCTTTGGCCTTCATTTGGTATCAGAGCTGGTTGGCCTGCCATTGCCGTGCTTGTACACAGTAGCCTTCATTTGGTACATCTGCCCGTACATCTGCCTGTACACGGTGCTCCGTCTGCAGTAACCGATCAGCTACCGACTGTACCTGTTCGCTTGCAGCTGCTGTACCTGTTCGCCGCCGTCAACAGGAGCACTGAAGCATTCCGTACAGCCCGTACAGTCAGCGCCGACTGCATCTTGTCAACGCCGATTGCACCAGTCAGCGCCCGTAACTGCATCGTACATCAGTACCTGCTCCGTACAGTCAGCGCCGACCGTACCTGTCAGCGCCGACTGCATCTGTCAACGAACGTAGGGCCTCGTACTGCACTCGTCGACTGTCGACTGTATTCAGTCGACTGCTTCAGCACCCTTCATACTGTACCTGCCTGCCCGTATACTGTACCTGGTCGCCTTACTCTATACTGTGCAGCTTCCGTACCTGTCAGCGCCGCCTTCAGTACCTGCACAGTATCTGCCTGCAGTCGCATTCAGCCCTGTACAGTACAAGTCGACTGTACCTGCACAGTACAGTCAACTGTACTTGCTCTTTTGGTGGACTGTACCTGCATATGTACCACAATCTGCTCAATCAATCTGTGGTAAGCATTAAAAATTCTGTTTTTGGGCAATACTATTTTCTCTGTGAAAATCTACAGGCACTACAGGCAGACTTTCTAACAAAGAAGTCTACAGGTTTTTTGCACAGTATTGGGTGCAGTAAATTTGGGCATTTTGGCATTGTGTACGCCATTTGCTGCTCTACTCAGTCATTGGTGCATTGAGCTGCACATTCAGAGGATTGAGAGTGCAGGCATATTTGGGTGAACTGTATTCAGTGGAGTACAGTTGTTTTCAGGGTTCTTGCTATTGGGTTTTTTGATACACAGGTACAACATTGTGCGTAGGCATAATGGCAAATCAACAGCAGAGTGATGTATTCACGTATTTGTCTAAGGAAGACAAATTGGACGGCACGAACTACTCCTTGTGGAGTTTTATGCTGAAAAATGTGCTTGTGGCAAAAGGTCTTTGGGATTTTGTTAGTGGTGATGAACCACGTCCAGGTCCATTGGCTCCACAGACTCCTCCCCAAGGGGGTGCTCGTGGACGAGGACAACAGGTACAGGCTCCAGGGCAACCATTGCCTGTACAAAGAACAAATGCTCAAAAGACATGGGATGCCAGGGATGCACAAGCTTTGTCACTCATTGCATTGTCAGTACAGAGGTCTATTATACCTCATATTCGTTCAGCTGGCTCTTCACAGAATGCATGGGTGACTTTGGAGCAGATGTACGCTGCTCGTAATGAGGCTAGGATCTCATTTTTGAAAAGAGAGCTGGAAAATCAGAAAATGAATGAAGGAGATGATATGTCTAGCCACTTAAACAAGCTGTAGGATTTGAGAGAGCAACTCATCAATGTGGATGAGATTATTCCTGAGACACAGCTTGTGTCCACCATCTTGCACTCTTTGCCAAGATCTTACTTGGCTTTTCATACCTCTTTGAACCTCACCATGAGGAATGCTGTTGAACCCCTCAAGTATCAGGAACTTGTTGCTCTCTTGCTACAAGAAGAGCAAATGAGGAAGAATATGAATATGAACACAAATGCTGAACAAGCATTTACTACAGGTCAAAAGGGTAAAGGAAAAACTCAGCCAAAGAGTTCAAATCAAAATTCAGGTGTCACACATGCTGAATTCCTTTCTTGGGAGTAGAGGTATAAAACATTAGTATACTACTCCTTACACTCCACAACAGAATGGGGTTGCAGAAAGGAAGAATCGGTCACTCATGGAGATGGCCAGATGTATGCTAAAGGCAAAGAGGCTACCACATATCTTTTGGGTGGAAGCTGTCATGTGTGCTTGTCATATTTTGAATCGATGTCCCACAAAGGCATTGGTTTCCATTACTCCTTTTGAGGCTTGGCATGGCCGCAAGCCTTCTGTATCACATTTTCGTATCTTTGGGTGTCTTGCATATGCACACATACCCAAAGAGTTGAGGAGGAAGCTGGATGATAAAGCCACAAAATGCATTTTTGTTGGGTATAGCCGTGAGAGCAAGGGCTACCGGTTATATGACCCACTATCCAGGAAGATATTCACTAGTCGGGATGTGATTTTTGATGAAAAATCAGAAATATCCATGGCTGGTTATGAGGCAAATCAGGCTGAAAATGATGTGTTTGAAGGTCTACTACCTATGGAGTTTCATTCTACAGTTGGTGATCCAACTCATGAGGGTACAGGACAGCCAGCAAATGATGTAGGTGGTGCAGAAATTCAGCAGCAAAATGAGCCAGAAGCTGAACCAAATATGGGGCAGCAGGCACCACAGGTCAGACACATACCTAGATGGTATTTGAGAACATTACAGGATAGCCATTTAGAGGGTCCTCTTGCTGGTCGTACCAATGAGCATGCACACATCATGGATTTGAATCTGGTTATGGCAGCCAGTTTACAGGATGATGATGAGCCTGATTCATTTGTGGATGCACGAGATAATGTGCATTGGAACAAAGCCATGCAGGATGAGCTTGATTCTATTAAAAGAAATCAAACATGGGATTTGGTTGATCTGCCCAAAGGCAAGAAAGCAATTGGTACTAAATGGGTCTATAAGTTGAAAAGACATGCAGATGGATCCATTGACAGGTACAAAGCCCGTCTAGTTGCAAAGGACTATGCACAGAAGAAGGGCATTGATTATGAGGAGACATTTGCTCCTACATCCCGTATGTCGACACTTAGGTGTGTCATTGCATTGGCTGCACACCGTGGTTGGGTTGTTCATCAGTTGGACATAAAGACTGCATTCCTACATGGGGACCTCGAGGAGGAAGTTTATGTATTTCAGCCCATGGGTTTTGCAGAACATGGTCATGAGGGGAAAGTATGCAAGCTGAAAAAGGCCTTGTATGGTTTGAAACAAGCTCCACGAGCTTGGTATGCAAAAATAGATGCTTTGCTACTCACTCAGGGATTTGTGAACAGTCCATCAGAAGCCACTCTGTATGTAAAGAAAGAAGAGACAGATCTGCTGGTCATCAGTCTTTATGTGGATGATCTCTTGCTCATGGGATCAAATGATGACAAAATTGCAGCTTTTAAAGAGATACTGCAACAGACATTTGACATGTCTGACTTGGGGCTTGTACATTACTATTTGGGCATACAGTTTGTGCAGGATAACAGAGGCATTGGGTTGTTGCAATCACGGTATGTTGCTAAACTTCTGGAGAAGTTTAAATTTCAGGATTGCAAGCCTATTAGTACTCCTATGGAGCCTGGGATGAAACTGTCACTACAAGATGACAGTATTTCCTTTGATGCCACTACATATGCTCAGGCTGTTGGGTGCCTTATTTACTTGTGTAATACAAGGCCAGATATTCAGTATGCAGTCTCTCAATTGAGCAGATTCATGCACAGCTCGCGGTTGTCACATTGGCAAGCTGTGAAGCGTGTATTCCGTTATTTGCAGGGTACCTTGTCTCTTGGATTGCTTTATCCTGAGGGGGTGACATGCAGTTACACGCTTACAGTGATTCAGATTGGGCTGGTGATTTTGATACCAAACATTCCACTAGTGGAAATTGTTTCTTTCTTGGCTCTTCATGCATTTCTTGGCTAAGCAAGAAACAGACCACAGTGGCCACTTCGTCTTGTGAGGCAGAGTACAGAGCAGCCTACACTACTACTGTTGAGTGTGTTTGACTGATATGGATATTTCAGTGGAGGAGCCTACACCTATCTATACTGATAGTCAGAGTGCCATTGCTGTGGCCAGGAATCCTGTGTTTCATGCTCGCACGAAACACATTGAGATTCACTATCATTTTGTTCGGGAGAGACTCTAGGCAGGAGATATCAGTCTAAGCTACTGTCCTACAGATCAGAACGTGGCAGACATCTTCACCAAGGCATTACCACGTCCGAAATTCGAAGCATTCCGCATTGCTTTGAATTTGTTTCCTTTTGGTGGATGATGTACAGTGATCACATATCACTCCAGGGAGGTTTGTTGCGTTTTATGATGTGTATGCACCCAGAGGAGTGCTAGTGATCATCAGTAGATTACTGGGGCACTTTTTACTTCAGTTAGTGGAGGTTTTTTCCCCCAGTTTAGCTTAGTTTCACTTATATGCAGTTTATAGGTGTTTTGGTCCACCCGGCACATTTTATGGCCGGACATGTGAACACATCTCTTTAGGTCACTTATTATGTGGCTATTGTACTTCACATTTTAGATCAAGCTGAATACAAAGAAGTCGTGTTCTCTCTCTGTTGGTCTCCACGTCTGTTTGCAGCATCTCCAAACCCTAACCCTAACACTCCTTTGGCCTTCAGTCCCAAATCAGCCCCAAAAACAGTCCCAAAGGCTGTCCAAAAATCTGCCTCAAACAGCCCCAAACCAACCCTATTTTCCGTGTGAAATAGCTCAGAGGTCAGCACACAGCTGTAAGGCCTGTAACGCGCGGAAGCTCTGGGACTCTTCTTTCAGCCCTAAACACTCTTGGAAACCTTCTAATGCAAAAAACGCAGATATAGAGAGAGAGTAGAGAGAGAGAGATGTGGCTGGAAATTCAGTATATTGCTATAGTACAAAAAGGTGTCTGCAGCCCTAGGCTGCCTTCTGGAGAAAAGGTGGAATACACCAAAACAGTCCCCTAATGACTCAAACCCCTAGAGGGAGTGAATGAGTTCAATGGTGAGCACTTGGGCCTATTTATAGGTCCCTTGGACAATGTAGGAACTGGCCAACTGCTGGTCGGCCAGATCTGAATGCATTTAAGGCTCCTTTTAGCGCAGCCGACTGGATCTACTCATGGTTCATGATGCGCATGCTGCTGCCCGACTGGATTCAAATCCACACATCCTGTAGCGCTTGCAGCCGAGACACTTCTGGCACTGCGCCCTCCTTCATGCAGCCGACAGGCCTTTCTGACAGCCGACAGCCTCTTTTGGTTCTTCTCCAAGCCTTGCTTCAGTCTACACTGCCAAGATTGCCTGTGCTCTATCATCCTGGTTCTGCTCTTTATCTGGCTGCCTCTTCTGGATCTAGCCTTGAGAATGTCCATGGCATCTATGATGCACATGACATCCCCCTCTACTAAACTTGATGACGGGATTCCAACCTGCTCTTGGATGACTGTCATCATCCCAATCCTGTCCCGAAGTCCCTCTGTCATCGTCCATCCCTGGCAACCCTTTTTCTCTGAAAACCCGGCTTGTTCTCCAAACCACTCTGTCTCTGACGAAGATCTATGCATCTGTTTTCCTCTAGTCCACAATCCGTTCCTGGCCTGACTCTGAACACCGTCTTGGTCTTCATTCCTGGAACTGAGTCTGGCACTCTCACATCACCCTTGGAGGATCAACCTCCCTTGGGACCGTTGCCTGAGAACCTATTTGGGTCACGGAACTGCCATCCCCATTTGGCACTGTGGAACACCACCAACAAACCTCCTTGGAGTTCTTCACGATTCTGTGCTCCTTGCCTTGGGCTTCGCATCCGTGTACTTTCCTGTACCTTGGACCTGTACACCATCATATGGGACTGAATCAGTGTTTAGCTTTGCTGAGCATGATGCTCTAATACCAATGTAACGCGCGGAAGCTCTGGGAGTCTTCTTTCAGCCCTAAACACTCTTGGAAACCTTCTGATGCAAAAAACGCAGATATAGAGAGAGAGTAGAGAGAGAGAGAGAGAGATGTGGCTGGAAATTCAGTATATTGCTATAGTACAAAAAGGTGTCTGCAGCCCTAGGCTGCCTTCTGGAAAAGGTGGAATACACCAAAACAGTCCCCTATGGGACCCCTAATGACTCAAACCGCTAGAGGGAGTGAGTGAGTTCAATGGTGAGCACTTGGGCCTATTTATAGGTCCCTTGGACAATGTAGGAACTGGCCGACTGCTGGTTGGCCAGATCTGAATGCATTTAAGGCTCCTTTTAGCGCAGCCGACTGGATCTACTCCTGGTTCACGATGCGCATGCTGCTGCCCGACTCGATTCAAATCCACACATCCTGTAGCGCTTGCAGCCGACACACTTCTGGCACTGCACCCTCCTTCATGCAGCCGACAGGCCTTTCTGGCAGCCGACAGCCTCTTTTGGTTCTTCTCCAAGCCTTGCTTCAGTCTACACTGCCAAGATTGCTCTGTGCTCTGCTCTTTATCTGGCTGCCTCTTCTGGATCTAGCCCTGAGAATGTCCATGGCATCTATGATGCACATGACAAGGCCAGTACTCAGTGAGAGAAGCTGCTGTACGGCCAGTTCCTGCTGCAGCCCGACCAACCAGAGAAAGGTACACAGCTATCAGCCTGTTTGCTGCCCTGCACATCCACACGTGTGGCCATAACTGTACGTCCTGTTTGCTGAGTCGTTGCTATCAGAAAACGGCTGGTCAGCCCATCAAGAGAAAGAAAAGCTACGCACAACTGCCAGCCTGTCCCGTAAGCGATCAGTGAAAGAAAAGTAGCAAAACTGCAGGCGACCAGTTCCAACATAGGAGAAGAGAGAGAGAATAGGTTCTGCACGGCTAGCGAAGAAGAAGAGGGAGACACGTCCAAAAATCTGCAGCCCGCCTCTCATCTCAAGCGCCTCTCTTCCAAAAGATAGCTCCTCCTTTCCCTTTTAATAAAGTCGACCAGCCTAAAATAGCCCATGCTTTTCCAAAAGTGGCTAAACTTGCCCAAAAATATCCACTTCATGCTTTTTCCCCAGCTTGTTGCCCAAGTTTGTGCTAGGCGTCTCTTTCTGTCCAGGGATCCATACCCAAAATAATAATAAGTCCAGCCCGCCTTTAATGATATGTGAACACACCGACTTACAACCATTATAAGTCACTTTTATGAATAAAATCCCATGCTACTTTTACTGTGTGGCCATCTTTCACGCCAAACTTTGCCAGCAAATGCTCTAGCTTTCTTCTATGGAAAATCCCCGTTCACACCTTGGTTCCGCCCAGTGTGTGAACCACTGGTCAAGACTGGTGAAGGGACCAAATGGTGACATCCCCTCCGTCTTATAAATACATTGTCCGCAACTGTATAAGCCTAATACCACAAAGATATCCTTCAAGTTGGCATTAGCAAGCGCTAGCTAGAGGCGGCAACAGTAGCACGTCCATGCGGTGTACAAAGGCAGCGAAGGTTCTGGCGGGAGCAGGCAATGCGCACAAGTGCAGGCTGCACAGAAAGGTAACGCAAACCCAGAAATATGGCGACGGCGGTAGCAGTGTTGATGGTGGGCCTTTCCAACAGCTCGATGGTGTTGATGATGATGAAGGTCTACACTCTCCCTTGATGATGCTGAAGTAGATGATCTTCAAGCTTCTTCAATGATCTTAAGAGTTCATGGCGCTACAAGACGGATTCAAGCCTTTTTATACTTGAGGAGAGTCTTGCTTTTTACCAAAAGCTTATCCGTGCTTTTGCTTTTGCCTTTTACTCTTTGCTTTTCCTTTTTTGCTTTTTAATAATAAAATATTACTGAACTTTTTGTCAAAGTTCTTTAGCTTTGCTTTTCTAATTTCAGGGCCTTGCTTTTTGGCCCTAGAGCTGCTTTTTTGAGAAAGCAGCTTTTTGCTTTTTGGTCGGCTCAATCTCCCCTTGCGAGTGGTGCTCCTGGCTCGCAGTCAACCCAGTTTGACTTTTTGCTTTTCTTTGCTTTTTGACCAAAACTTGTGCTTTTTCTTGAGCAAACCATATGATCCCTATCCCCATGCCTTCTTCCACCTATCTGGTGTCCGGACAAGGGTTTCATCATGTAGCTAGGAGGACCAAATAGTTGTTAAAAGTAGTATCTCATGTGGGAACGAGGCTTAGTAAAGGGTATAAATTATTATTTAGTTTATGCTACATGAGTCGGCCATTTCCATCATGAGGGTATAAATACCCATGCCCACCATTGTATTATATAATCTATTCATTGCTAATATCAAGTTCAAGCGTTGTTCGCCAACCTCTCTCTCTCTCTCTCTGCGTCAACTTCTCTCTCGGTCACTGCCTGTGTAAAGCTTCCGCTGCACCAACTCTGACATGGTATCAGAGCTGAGTGCTCGTTGATTCTTGGGCACACGGAGGAGTTGGAGAAGGTGGCTGCTGCAGCACAGAGGAGCCAACGATGACCTGGACATCATGCGGCGGTGATGGCGAGGGCAGAAGGGTCATCCAAAGGGGACGGGTCCAGTGCAGGGGCGCCGGAAGGAGCGACGCAGGAGCAGGCAGTGGGGTGCAAAGCTTGCGGGAGGGCGGAGGTGGAGAACGGATGCAACGAGGAAGGGCGAATCCAGCGGGCATCGGCGTGGTACCCGGATTCGAGTGGTGGCCCATCAAAGCCTACCGCCCCTGCCCGGCCTTCGTCCAATCGGGCGGCCGTTACAGGCGGTTATCCAGAGTGCATATTGGCCCTGGTTTGTGCAGGCTGGGTAGCAGGGGGAGCTCTCGAGTAGGCAAGTGTCCTAAAGCTGCATGTATCCGGCCAAAGCCTGGACGAGATCGCCTTCGGGCGTAGAGGAGCCGTTGTTATAAGTGCGGAAAGCGAGGGCATTTGGCTCGGGATTGCAAATCCAAAGCTAAAGCTCAAGGCTCGACGAATGACAAAGGCAAAGGCAAAGCTGACGAGGATGACAGTGACAGTGATTCTACTAGGGATGCTACGGCGTCTGCCGGTGTGGCGAGGATTACACTGGCACATGCTCCAGCATTCTAGCTTGGTGGATGGATGCTACCACGTGCTTCAGCCAGAGAGAGGCATGTGAGTGGCAGAGAGGGGCAGTCTGTGCTCCCGTTTTGGTGATTTGGACCCGTGTGTCGGAGTTCAAGGCACATGCATCTGGCATGGAACAGCTTGACAAATCTATGGACGTGATGTGTTCGTAGTTCATTGGTAGTAGACTATGGATGGGATGAGTTCCTGGTTCATTGTGTAGCAGAATTTTGGGCGTCGTGTGTGACAGTTCAAGCATTCAGAGATTTTTTGAACGTGATGTGTTCGCAGTTCAACGAATGGGGGATCATGGATGTGGAGTTGTCTGCAATTCATTATTCTATGTGGCAGCTAAAGCTCAAGATGGCATTTTCTTGTGGAGACAGGTTGATTGGTGCATTATCCGAGGTGTACCTAGCAAAGGCCACGCTAGGGTGTCCATGGTTGCATCTGCATCGACTTGGTTTCTTCATCTATGCCCACTATGAGCTACAGAGAGGGTGTTAAAAGTAGTATCTCATGTGGGAACGAGGCTTAGTAAAGGGTATAAATTATTATTTAGTTTATGCTACATGAGTCGGCCATTTCCATCATGAGGGTATAAATACCCATGCCCACCATTGTATTATATAATCTATTCATTGCTAATATCAAGTTCAAGCGTTGTTCGCCAACCTCTCTCTCTCTCTCTCTGCGTCAACTTCTCTCTCGCTCACTGCCTGTGTAAAGCTTCCGCTGCACCAACTCTGACAATAGTTACATTCCCTCCCTCTTATATCACAGTTGTCCTCAACTCCAGAAAGCAAGGGTTCCAAGCATATCCATACGTTCCAAGTATATACATATGTTTCAAGTACATCCATATATTCCCAGTACTAGCCCTATCCGGTGAGCTTGTGCATGTGGTCTTTCCCCATGTCTGTGGTGTCATTTGCTCATCTAGCAACATCTCTATGCCTTCTCTCTGACCAATGGCTTTGTTCTTGATGGTATCTCTTCATGGCCTATCACATGCGTTAGATAAAATAAATGCGTACTTACCTCCTGCAAAAACTAGACAGAAGCTATCAATAAACAGGTATGCATCATTCGCGTCTACTGGCTATTCTAGGTACTAGCAGGTAGTCTGGATCCCAGAGGACTATCACATGCCATAAATCCAAGCATTGTCCACACATCAAAAACAGCCCACAAAGTCAAAGAAATTCAAACATACATTAGTATGCAATACACAAGTAATGATCCTCCCGTTCATGGATTGTCTTGTTTGGTTTCATTGGAAACTGATGCCGAGCAATCTGGCTCCCGAAGGAAACCGCTCAATCTATCCTCAAGGTCATCTGGTCACTAGGACCGCCCGAGAGTTCATCAATAGTCATCTGGGCCATCTGGTTGCATTAGCCGCCCGACTATGAAATCCAATATAGTTATCTGGGCTATCTGGTCACATTGACCATCCGACTATGAAATCCAACACAGTCATCTGGGCTATCTAATCGCAATGACCGCTCGACGATGAAGTCCAATACAGTCATCTCGGCTATCTGGTCGCAATGACCGTCAGACTATTTATCAATAGTCATCTCGACTATCTGGTCGCAACGACCACTCGACTGGGAAGTCCAATACAGTCATCTGCGCTATCTGGTTGCAACGATCGCCGAACTATTTATCAATAGTCATCTGGGCTATCTGGTCGCAATGACCGCCCGCCGACTATGAAGTCCAAAATATCTAGCATCGTTGATGTCCAATGTGTCGTCTGGCATCGTTGCCACCCAAATACAAATCTTGCTTCTTGGGCTATCTGGCATCGTTGCCACCCAAACTAGAGCATGTCCAAAAAACCATTATATAAACAAAATAATGATCAATTCCAATCCAATATATATATACAATAAATAGGGCTAGGGGTACAATCCCTCCCTCTTGAATCTGTCTTGATCGCATGACATCATGCTTGTACTTCAAATATATATCTCGACCAACCAGTTCTTCATAAGCTCAAAGTATCTCTGGATAGTCCTTGAAATACTCCTTTGGTATCTATTTCGTATCCAATAGAGAATAATTCTCAAATTCCAAGAGGAATTTTTTGACCACTATCTTTCCTCTTTTTCTGGCTCTTCCACCTCTGGAAGATCCTCCAATATAGGCTCCTCTGGTGGTAATCCTATGTATGGTTTCCATAAACTGTCATGGAAGGCATTATATATCCTCCAATGATCTAAAAGATCCAACCGATGACATATATGTTTGATCTTCTTGGTATCTTGAAAAAGGTCCATATACCATCATTCCCATTTCCTAACTTTGGTAATCCAAAGATAAATCCATAGCAGTACTCTCCCATGGAACATTCAATTGGTGCAATTTTCCTACTAGCTTTTGTTGATCTGTCCCCATACCTTCTTCCACCTATCTGATGTCCGGACAAGGGTTTCATCGTGTGAAATAGAACTAGGAGGGCCAAATAGTTACATGCTCTGTACCTTATAGGAGAGCAAGCTTTCAGCTCCACTTGGTAGCAGGACATGGGCTTGTTCGCGTAATGCAAGATAACATGCAGATGTTGCTTGCATGAGTACTTTTTGCGATGCAGATAAGCCAAATTCATTTGATGAGGCTAAAAGGATGAGCAATTGGGTGCAAGCCATGCAAAATGAGATGGATTCTATCGACAACCCTGGATTTTGCTTTGGTATATCCTAAGGGAGGCAGCTTGCACTTACATGCTTACAATGATTTACACTGGGTTGGTGACTATGACACATGGTAATCCACCGGTGGGAATTGTTTCTTTTTGGGGAATTCATGCATGTCATGATTGAGCAAAAAGCAACCCACTGCTGCCACATCTATTTGTGAGGCTAAGTACAAGGCAACCTTTACAGTAGATTGTGTATGGCTGAGGAGATTAATAGCTGATCTTCATGAGTGTCAACAAGCACCCACTACCATACTCACTGACAATCAAAGTGCTATAGTAGTGGCACGAAACCATGCACACACTAAGCACATCGATGTGTAACCCTAGCTCCCTTGGGCCTACATCTGATACCAATGTTACATGCGGAGAAGCTCTATGTCTTCTTTCAGCCCTAAGCACCTTTCATAGGAACACCTAGATATAGCCATGTAGAAGTATTGGAGAGAAGAGAGAAAAACACAAACTTTTCAAAAATATTAATAATACCAAAAGAGTATATTTGTCTATACAAATTCTTGGTGGCCTTATGCACACCCAAAAAGGAATCTTGACTATTAAATAGTCCTACATATGTCCTAGTCTATGATCTATCCCAAAAAGGAATGAGACGATCAACACAATAAAGTGCCTTGGCTTATATAGGCCCCAAATCTGCCAGTCGGTCATCTATACTGCTGTCGGCCACTTCTGTCCACCACAATCCAGCATTTAATAGAGGCGTTGTCCACAGGTGTGAACCTGGATGACCAGCCGACTGAATCCTTTACTGCCAACTGCCTTTTGAGCCTTCTATTGAGCCTAATCAAACCCTAACAATGTCCATAAATCTTGGCTGCAAATCTGCATTAGCACGTTCATGTGGCATGCACATGACATAGGTAGCTATGCCAATGAAGACTGTGAGGTATGCCTAGGAAGCCAATTAGGGTTGGTTTGACATCATTCCAAACAAGCTATGCAAGGCACTTTATGACCAAGACTTCCAGTCTGTGTTAAGATGATACATCATAAGGTCAGGTCAGGGGCCGTTGTGCCCTTATGAGGTAGTTTCCTTGTGAGAGCAGCCAGCCATGGAGGGAACCACCCTCCCCATTGTCTTTTGCCTCTTAACAGGGTTCTGAGCATGTACACTTAGCCTATGGCTGCTGTTTTTGACTAATAGAAGGATCTCTTTCCCAGGAAAAAAAAAAAAAAGCAATCAACGTTTGAGAGGCCAAGGTATAGGTCTACGAAGTCAATTAGGGTTGAGGAGACATCAAGTAAACATCAGAAAACATGAACTATGTCCACGAAGGCGATTGATTAGGATAAACTTGACAACAAGAATCAACTCGAACTTTGTTCAAGAGGAGGATTAATGTGGCATCATGTAATCTTGATCAAATATCTCAGATGGACTAGACGAAGACCAACCTTCTTGTTAGTTTGGGCGTATTCCACCATGTATTCGTAGGCATCGGCCTGGGCATTGACACGGGTTTCGGTGCCTTCGACGGGGAGAACAAAGGCATCCATGACGATGATGGTGTCGCCCTCTGTCTTGCCCTGCATGATGCCCATGACCTCGATGGTGCCGCCAGAACGGGCGTGCACAACCATCTTGAGGAGGGCCAGGGCCGAGATTCTGACGTTCTTGAAGTAGTGCGGGTCACGGGTCCAGGGCTTCTGCTGCTGGATGGCCACCTGCGCAGCCTCGTCGTACACATAGACAGCGTCCGACTCGCCCCCTCCTCCCTCCAAGCTCACGATGTTGTTCTCCAGCTCCCATGTCTGCCGAGCCACAGACGCTGAAGAAGACGAAGCAGCAGCCATGGCGTGCTTCTACTATCTATGCAGAAGTGCAGAGAATGCCCTTTTGGAAGCGGAACCTTTATACGTGCCCAGCCCGGACGTTCACACTTACCAAGGACATGGAGCCTGGCTACACAAATCTTCCAATTTGTATAGAGCTCACAATTAGTACATTTTGCCCTTTTTAAGCTCCTCGATTTGAGAGAGAAGCCTTCAAAGATTGGAGAGAGAGAGAGGGAGAGAGGATCAAGGATTGTGTGTGTGTCTCTATATACTAGTACTCAACCCACGCATTGCTGCTGCGGTACATTAAGAAGCAAAACGCAGGAATGGAAGCCGAAATACAAAGGGTCAAATCGATGGGATTTTTTCCTCTTATTTTTTAGAAATCCAATATTTCTTTTTTCTCTCCTCTCCTTGTGCCTTGGTTATCGTTAATATGTAATAGATATATACATATATAGAGAGAGAGAGTGTGTGTGTGTGTGTGTGTGTGGAAGAGGTGATAGATTGATTCATTTTATTGATTTAAGCATTCCCAAGAGCCTAAAATTTGGACTATGAGTGTGGTAGTTTTAAGCATGGACTATGAGAGATCCTTTGACCTTGATCCATAAATAGAGGAACCAAAACCTACCACGTATTTGTAGCCATGTCTCATTTGCATTTGTGTGTGTGTGTGTGTGTGTGTGTGTGTGAGAGAGAGAGAGAGAGAGAGAGAGAGAGAGAGAGAAAGGGGGGGGACAAGAAGATAATATTTGTGTGTGTGTAGGTTTTCTCCCAAAAAGATATTCTCGCCAATAGAAGTGCTCCAAGCACAAGGAGTTAAAGAAGATTCCATTAAGATAAATGAAGGACCTTTGGAATCATTGAGAGCACTTATTACCATCATCAATTGTTGCAAATGTCTTCTAGTAATTTGGGGGCATCAAACAAGTGTTACTACTTACCTTGAAAGACATTTTGTATGACACCAAGAGGGCATAGAAAATAAATAGGTCCAAAAAGCCAAAGAAACCACAAATAAAAGCAAGAGGCAGCATATTGAAGCAAACATGTCATTCGAGGAGGTTGCCACCAAGCACTAGAAGGATATATGTATCCTCTCCTCTCTCATGTGTCACCCTTCACACTCCACCATGTCTCACCTCCCTACAATTGTGCAACTCTCTTCTACCATGGGTACTCCTTCTCCTTTAGACAATGTATCCTCTCCTCTCTCATGTGGATATATGTATCCGCTCTCCTCTCTCATGTGGATATATGTATCCGCTCTCCTCTCTCATGTGGATATATGTATCCGCTCTCCTCTCTCATTTGGATATATGTATCCTCTCCTCCTTTGGACAATGGAAAGATATATGTATCCTCTCCTCCTTTGGACAATGGAAAGATATATGTAGCCTCTCTTCTCTCATGTGGATATATGTATCCGCTCCTCTCTCATGTATCACCCTTCACACTCCACCATGCGTCACCTCCCTACACTTGTGTAACTCTCTTCTACCATGGGTAATCCCTCTCCTTTAGGCAAATGTCCATGTACAAATGTCTCAAGCCACATCCATGCCATGTAACATACACATGGATGGCTGAGAATGATGGAACTTCCAAGGTGTATAACTTTTTATCAAGATCTTTGATGGAGATCTAGTCAAAAGTAAAGTTGTAGATCAATGGGATCTTCACCAAACTAGCTCAAAACTACTAATATTTAGGTAGCCAATCCTTCTTTGGAGCTTCAAATGGTTGTAACATCAAATTAAGAAGCTATGAAAAGAATAAATGAAGAAGTTTGCCAGAGCTAACCAATAGTTGATATTGATCTTCCTTCATAACCGCCTACTTTTTGAAGGATCAAATTTCAAGCTCACATATAGGCTACAATGTCTACAAATTAAAAAGCATCCATGTTACTATTCCCCCTTGATTAAAAGAGCTATACATCATGTGGAAGTGGTAGCTAATGTCCTCGTTCATGAAGAGATATGAAAGCCTCATCTCAAAAACACTATTTGGGGTTACCATCACGAGTCGATATAAACTCAACATCATCAAAGCAAGGGGTTACCATCATGAGTTGAAATAAAGTCAACATCAACAAAGCAAGGGGACAACAATTCATGAACCTGGTCAATGAAACAAGGCACTTTTAATTCTTGAAGCGATATGAAAGCCTCATCTCAAAAACACTATTTGGGGTTACCATCACGAGTCGATATAAACTCAACATCATCAAAGCAAGGGGTTACCATCATGAGTTGAAATAAAGTCAACATCAACAAAGCAAGGGGACAACAATTCATGAACCTGGTCAATGAAAGAAGGCACTTTTAATTCTTGAAGAGAGATAGTAAAGATGGATGAGAGTTTAGATGTAATACTTGAAACAAGGAAGAGATGCGATGATAAAAATGATGTCTACTATGACTATGAACACTGTCAGGAAAACCATCATGATTTAAAAGAGACTGAACAACATGTTCAAGCCTCACATTAACCAGGCACACAACAACTATTGAACCCATGGTCATGGAAGAAGGCACTTTAACTTCACAAGG
This sequence comes from Cibotium barometz, assembly GCF_041138505.1. Lineage (NCBI taxonomy): Eukaryota > Viridiplantae > Streptophyta > Polypodiopsida > Cyatheales > Cibotiaceae > Cibotium > Cibotium barometz. The sequence goes on from NC_141092.1 coordinate 40,794,643, forward strand.
AGATGAAGCAAGAAGTGATAGTAAAGATGGTTCCCTTCATGGCCTCAATGCATGAGAGCACACACACATCACTTTAGTTATATGATGGGAACCAAGGAAGAGATATGCTCACGAGAATTATGTTGATAGAAACAAAACTTATGATGATGGTAATCACACGTAAGGGAGAAGCTAGCAAGCTTCTTCTCTTCTCTCTCTCTCTCTCTCACACACACACACACACACACAGAGCTAGCAAGCTTCTTCTCTTCTCTCTCTCTCTCACACACACACACCCCTTCCACATCTAGCTAATCATAAGCACTCACACATGCAAGCAAGTAACTCAGCATAGTTAATGACCAACATAACCATGAAAGCATGTAAGAATTAAGAAGAGATTAAGACAAGCAAGAAAGAAGGAGTTCCAAAGCTTGAGCTCAAATGTAGATTATTAAAAGTGTCTTTACACACACCTATAAGTCTCTTATATACAAGTAGGCTTTGTCCGATTGCCCGCTTGGGACTTCATCCTAACTTGCTACACATGCTCTTGAAGTGAAAATCGCCATAAGTATTCCATTGGACCATTATGGGGCCCCATCCAAGTTGTAGATTTGGACACTATTGCTTTATATCTTGAATGTATGACCTTTTGGGTGGTGACTCCTTGATGTAAGATAATGGCAGTAGCTCTTGTTACCCTAAGAATGGGTTAACATTCCCCTCTTCCTAATGTCGATCACATCCTTGTGATTGCGTTGAAGACCTTTATGTGGAGAGAATTGACAAGCTTTGTTTGAAGGTATTTAATGTTGAGTGGTATTCAATGGTCCTTGTTTCTCCGAAAGAAATAAGAAAGGTTAGTTAGTAAATGACAAGGTTAGAGATTAGAGATTAGCAAAAATCTTAACGGGGTGGGGGTTTTTGCGAGTGATTGCATTTTTATATTTTTTTGAGCAATCATAAGTAGAGTTACAGGTGATTTGTGTTAGTGGGGAAACTAAGAGATGTTAATGATGGGGAAGAAGAGAAGGAAGGATCCGGAGGAATGTAGACACAATCGTCAGAATGAGAGTGTGATTCTCAGTTCCTCATTTGATTCATTGAAGCGACATTCATCATTTGAAGAAATTGGCCTTCGATGATTTCCCTGTTTGTGGCAGGATTCTTGTGAAATGTTGTTGAGTAGGACCTATTCCTACATGCTTCTTCCCATGTGCTTTTTTTGCTTATGATATGAAGCAGATAATCATGAAGTACATTAAATGAGTCAAATAAACTCTTATTGAGCTGCTGCTGCTTATTGTTGAAGTAGCCACTATTTGATGAGGCATGAAAGAATTACGTCGACTTGCGAGGCTAATATAGATACCTTCACTAAGGATTAGAGACCAATGTGTTGTAAAGACTAAGCTTCATTTGGAGAGGTTTGCAATTTGAAGGAAGATTCTAGGTGATGGGTTGTACCATGACCAGGTTGTTGCCCACCATGCCCCCCCCATCCAAAGATGTACTTGGAAGGTTGTCGATGGTGAGGCTCTGGTGCAAATGTTCTTCATTGCATGACTATGATATGTACTCATGGAGCAGTTGCTACATTACCTAGCTAAAAGAATAGTAAGCTATAAGCTTAACAAAAATGTATTGGCTATTGAAGATCGTTGGGAGGTTCTTGTGATATTCTACCATTTATAGGTAGGCCATTTGTGCGACTCCCTTGTGTTTTTGTCTTTTTTTTTGTCTTTTTCTTTGGTGATGGAAAGGGTGTTAGTAAAGTGAGCAATAACAACACTAGAGTGATGTGGGGAATTAGTAGAGTAATTAGTTTGTGTCGTGAAGCAGCAGACTATAGGTCACGACATGAAAGCTTAACATGTGAAAGCTTAAAGTGTGAAGTGTAAAGGTGTGAAGGCTTAAAGCGTGAAGTATTAGGGTGTGAGATATTAATTCATGAAGTGTTATTTCGTGAAGTGTTAAGACACGAATACTTAAAGCCTGAAAGCTTAAGGCGTGAGATGTTGATTTATGAAGTGTTAAGGCGTGAAAGCTTAAAGCTTTTTTTGCATTAAATTAAATTTTGTTACCACCTTGTGAGTAACACGTTCTTGTGGCTACTCTGTTTTTTTAGAGAATAGGTTCTTATGTCTGCCGGCATAGCTTCTACACTTATGCTTCTCATCCAAAGGGGTGAAAAGAGCATTGTGAGTTTATCGTTGATGCGTTTCATAAGTCTCTGTTTAACAGATGTGGGAATTGATTCTTAAATTTATGGTTCAAGTGTAGCGAGGCGGTAGGTACAGCTTTTGGTTGGTTACCACCATTGAGTTTGATTGAATAAGCAAGCTCTTGTGTATGTGTTATATGCACAAAAGGGGTTGAGTGGTTTGCTTGGTGTTGCTTAGGCCTCCATTCTTGTCGAACTTTAGGTGAAGCTACTGTGGTTGAAGGTGTTTGGTGAAGTGTTCCTTCCTTTGTTCGATCTTGGCAACCATATGATGGGATTACCATCATAATACCCTTGTTCTTGAAGCACATTATGAATTGGTGGGGGCTGATGCTTTTGGTGTTGAGGTTTCTTTCTTTGTGTAGCCTTAGGGGACTTTTTGATGTGCTTAGGAATCAAAGCTTTAGTAGTACCTGCTTGTAGTAAATTTTTTGGTACCCACACTTGTTGAGTTGTTGGAGTTCTTTGAGAAACTCGCATGTGGACAATGTTGTAGAGTACTTTTATCCTTCCTTGGCCTTTGAGTTTTGTGTTGAGGAAGGTTTAATTGTCGAGGCACCCAGATTGGATTGGCACCTTCGTAGTAGCCTTGAGCTATAAGTAGTTGCTTTTCCACCCACATTTTGATACCATTAAGATATCATGATCGTGGTTGTCGTGATGGGGTTTTCTTTTTGGGTGAAGTGGAAAGGTTTTCTTTTTGGGTGAAGTGGAAAGGTTGGGGCCCTCCTTCACATTGGTTGGCGCGCTGAGGTTATGGGTTTAAGACTCATGGGTGTTGTTGACGATGAGAGTGATGGGGTTTTCTTTTTGGGTGAAGTGGAAAGGTTGGGGCCCTCCTTCACATTGGTTGGCGCGCTAAGGTTGTGGGTTTAAGACTCATGGGCGTTGTTGACAACGATGAGGCTTGAGTTTCTTGTGGAGTGGTGTTGGTGGATGATGATGTTGAGGCTTTTGAGTATGCAGCCCTCTCCTGTGGTGAGGATGGTGGTTAAAGAGGCCTTGTATCCGCCGGGGCTTTTCCTTTGAGATTATTTTTAGAGATAGGTGGTTGCGCTTAGGGGACTTCTTCAAGAATAGCCGTGGCAAGGTTGTGCTTAGGGGACTTCTTCAAGAATAGCCGTGGGGCAAGGTTGTGGAATTTGACTTCCTCGGTGAGGATGGAGGTGAAGGGGTAGATGCATTGTTCGAGTTGGTCAGTGACGTAGATGGTGTTGAAATTAGAGCAATGTGATGAGCTATGGTGGATCAAATACTAGAATCAACATCATTAACAAAGTGATTAGTAAATAATTAAGATGTAATTAGCAAATAGCTTAATGTAAGCATGGATAATCAAAAACCAACAAATTCTCATTAGGCCAATGCCTCAATTTATAGAGTTTACATCCAAGCATCAAATCCCACTGATTTCTCCTTGATTCATTCCACCTCTCCCAGAATATCTCCACCTCTTTTGCTTGATTCTCTCCACCTCTTCACTTTTCCCAGAATATCTCCACACTTCCTAAATCTTCTCATGCTACCCTTATTCTCTCCCAGTAGATTCTTCTCACCTTTTCACAAGTTCTTTCACATTTACACTTTCTCTTTTACAGCCTCTAACCAAGGGCTTGTTCCCGCACACACCCTATTCACTTGTATATTTCAACACCTCCCCTCAAGTGAATACTCCTAGCACACCTGGACCCTATACCAAGTTTCCCTCTTACTTGATAGTCCGCGAGACCAGTGCCTAGCACACCTCCCCTCAAGTTAACTTAGCACACCTGGACCCTATACCAAGTTTCTCTCTTACTTGCCCGCGACCAGTGCCTCAAGTCCCTAAACTCATAGTCCTTGACACTCTCTCTCTCTCTATGTGTCCAAGGCTTACTACAAGTGCCCGCGACCTTGACTAAAGTGCTCACACATACATCTATCTACCACGTGGCCTACATCATCGGTGGCTCAGAGGTGGTTTTACTTTGTTGGGGCAGGTCACATTGGATTGTGGGGTTTGTCTCTCTCTCTCTCTCTCTCTCAGAAAAGATGATCCGACTCCACTTCCTTTGGAGTCTCCATGAAGTTTGCCAATGTCGTTCCTTCTCCACTGGGTTTGTTGTAGTAGTCTCTTGCCATGTGTCCTGGCTTTCCACAGTTGTGGCAAGTGAAGGTCCTTCCTCCTACTATGCCTCTTCCTCGTCCTCATCCTCAATCCTCCTCGGGTGAAGAATGCTTTTTCTTCTCCTGCTGTTGAGTCGAGCCATTTCTTCTCTTTGCCTTTGCTCTCTTGCTCTAGTAGAGCTGCTTCTATCTCGTGTAGCTTCAATTCAGGTACATTCTTTAGTGTTGCTACAATATTTTCATATTCACCTTTGTCCACACTCTTTAGAAGCACTGCTAGTGCTTCATCATCTTCTACCTTTTTGCCAATAGCTGCCAGTTGTTGCTTAATGCTTTTATATCTGTTCAAGTGTGTGATTAAAGGTTCACTTTCCTTCATGTCCAATTTGTAGAATTGCATTAACATATTTATCTTTGAATTTTTTGCTTGTGTGCCAAATAATTTATTGAGTTCATCCCATGCATCTTTTGCCCATTGTATCCCTGTGATGTGATGAATGATTTCATCATTTAAACTGAGTGCAATAAGTCCCAATGCTTTTTCATTCCTGCTCTTCCACTCATTTTCCCCTCACCTCTGGGCATTCATCTCTTCCCTCAACTAGCCCCCACAGATTTTTCCTCATGAGCAAATACATGGTTTTTTGTCTGCCATGTGTAAAACTGCTCCCCATTAAATTTGGCTTTTTCTTGTGCTATACTCATGATGATGTGAAGGGGGTCCTACCTCTTAATCCAATTTCAAGATTCAAGGGCAGTGTCTACCCTTTTACAACTCAATCTGGTGTTTAAGAGATGATTACGATAAATTTATCAGCAGTATAAAATCACCAGAAATTACATTAAATCAAGGGTAACCAATTTGTACGGAATGGTTGGAGTATCAAACCAACTCCGAACTGCAATCTGAAGTTATAGGGATCTGTATCAGATACTGGTTAATTTGAACCCTCAATTGCACCAAAATATAGTGATTAGTATTGATTAATCACTGATTAGCAAATTAATCCTCTATTTTGTGTGCAAAAAATAGAGTATGCGAGGATTCCAGATCTGGTGCCTTAGACTTCAAATGAGCTCAAATGCTTTCAAAAACATCAATAGCAATGAGTCTAGTAGAGGATTAAGCCAAAAAACACAAGATTTGACCAAATATTGAATGCTTAATCTCTGTTTTACCAAAGTCACCTGCTTGCTTCTGCAGATTTGATGAAGAGCTTGGATCTCACTGTAGACTTGATCAAATTGAATTCTGACTTCACCAGCTTGTAGAGCATGCTTGAAAACACTTGGGGCTAAGAGGAATTAGACCCATTTGAACTGTGGAAGTGAAGATCTCAAATTTTCTCCCAGAAATAGGCGCCTGCTAAATTCGTGATTTCTCCTAAACCCGTTCGGCGGTTTGCTGCGCTGATTTAATGAGCTTGAGTAGCAATGAGTTGGCTGGTTGTGGCTAGAAGGGTTTGGCGTAATGTGATGTGTGCAAGGAGCTAGAGCTCCTCCACCAGCTGGGGGTACAGAGGTGAGTTGAAAAAAGAGGGAAAAAATATAATTTTCTACTAATCCTAATTAGCAAAATGATTAGCAAGATAATGGGCTCACAAATGATGGATTCTAGGCATGGCTCTGATACCATGTTGAAATTAGAGCAATGTGATGAGCTATGGTGGATCAAATACTAGAATCAACATCATTAACAAAGTGATTAGCAAATAAGATGTAATTAGCAAATAGCTTAATGTAGGCATGGATAATCAAAAACCAGCAAATTCTCATTAGGCCAATGCCTCAATTTATAGAGTTTACATCCAAGCATCAAATCCCATTGATTTCTCCTTGATTCACTCCACCTCTCCCAGAACATCTCCACCTCTTTTGCTTGATTCTCTCCACCTCTTCACTTTTCCCAGAATATCTCCTATAATATCTCCACACTTCCTAAATCTTCTCATGCTACCCTTTATTCTCTCCCAGTAGATTCTTCTCACCTTTTCACAGGTTTTTTCACATTTACACTTTCTCTTTTACAACCTCTAACCAAGGGCTTGTTTCCGCACACACCCTATTCACTTGTATATTTCAATAGATGGGAGGTCTTCATGTAGAGGGGCTTCCGAGAAAGAGGCTTGTAGCTTTTTACGTTCATCATCATAGAAATTGTGTAGTATGGTATTGTCAACTTTGTGTCATTGAGACCATAATGATGACCCTATCGCTAGTAAAGCACACTAGTGCTTGGGTAGCAATAGTCAATTTATGCCCCAAGATCAAATCTGCTTCTAATACATACTCAACCACCAAAAACTTACAAGTAAGGGGGTTGGTTTCAATATACATTATATGTTCAAAGTAACCCAAACATGGCATTTTCAAGTCTTGTGTGAATGGAATTCTATCAGGATGAGCTGCGAGTGTTGGTTGACCTAACAATCCCATAACTCAAGGGTCATGAGATTGTGCTCTCATTGTGGATAAAGCTGTGCTTGGATTGTGGTGATTTTATTAGAAAGTTCTAATCCAACCATAATTCTTGGGATATTCTGAGTAAGATATGTTGGAAGTTCCAGCTCCTCCAAGGTCTCTCCCTCCCGTAATTGCAATTGCACAATGCCTGCAGGAGTGTTCAAGGTGACTGTTTGCATAGATTCATCAATTGAATACAATGAGTCATGTACCCAAGTTCCACCAAGGATGAAATCATACTCAAGGGAATCTGGGGTAATATGGAATCGAAATTCCACATCTCCACCGATTGTTTGAGTAGCATAGCTAAAGCAACCTAGAACTTCAATGTTTTGTCCATTGTCACCTGTTGTTGCAAGACCATTGTCTTTAGGGATGATTTTAGGTTGTCCCAATGACATCCAAGTGTCTATAGTCATGATGTTAAGACTAGCTTCAATGCATGTTTACGCGCTTAACATCATTGCCCGTACGGAAATCTAACCATACCATGATAGAATCTTCAAGTGGAACCATGGATGTTTTAGTTTTTGTTTCAGCTTTCAGATTCCACGTTGGTTTCATATTCCCATTCACTTTCCATCCTCTTTTCAGCTCCCAGCTTTTTCAATAGTACCCAATGTGTACAATGGCACACTCGGTCCTCTTTGACAATTTTAACTGCGGTCTGCTTGGAAACTTGCAAATCCATGCAGTCATGTTATAATGCATGTCTTGGTATAACGCATGTTTAGCCTTTAAAGGTGTAAGGGCTGAAGCTATGCTAACTTCACCTGAGAGAAGAGAACTCCTCCAAATGAGGATTTGAGAGATTACTTAAATTTCGTAAGGGATTCATCGAATTCCTCATGTGCTTAAATTTGAGAGATTACTTAAATTTCGTGACGGATTCATCGAATTCCTCATGTGCTTTTTCAACCACGTCATTCATGCAATGTGCCTTTAATGACTCTTCTATAGAGAGTACGTCTTCTTCTTGGAAGGGGAAGCGATACTCCTCCGATTTTTGTATTTTGGTTGCTTTTTTAGGTTTGACATTATGAGGCTCGATCACAATCGATAATCTTGTATAACATTCAACAATGCTAATTATGCTCTCCTGAGCTTTCTTTTTGTATCGTTGCGCATATGTCATGTGATCACGATTTTTAGTTTGGGGTGGTTGGGTGGGTTCTAGTTTTTTGGGTTTTTTTTGTGAGGTGCACTAAGTGACGAATCAGAACTTGTTTCATTCTCACTAAGTGTCGTACTAGAACTTGTATCATTTTCTGACTTTCCTTGGATCGTCAGGTTTTCATTATGTTTGCCCATGCGACGAGAACGAACTTTCTTTTTTGCTTTTTTGTTCTTTGACTTACCTGTGGGTTTTGTGGTTTAAAGGAGATGCTTCTACATCATGTGTAGCTTTTTGCTCTTTTGGGGTCAGATTCTCCACATGCTCCTTTCCCCTATCCTCTATTTCAACTTGGTTTTGACAGTTTGGTGGTCCTTATTTTACTTGGGTTTAGAAGGTTTTCCTTATGTTTTTGGCTTATGTTTTAAAACATACTCCTCTACCCATTTTGAAGTGTTTTCTTTTGCATTCTTTTTTATTATTTCTTGTGCCTTAGCCTATAAGTGTGTAAGCACATTCAAGGGTACCGTGGACAATTGCCCGTTTTGCACACTCAAGATGCTAAGAGTTGTATTCTGTGAGACAGGTTGCAGTGAAGCAACTCACCTTGGGCAATCATGGAATATGTGATCGATGTCACATCGTTCATATATGGGTTGCAACTTTGGGCATGGAGGTATTCCAAACCGTGCAGTCAACTACTTTGTGCGGTGGACGACAATAGAAACACTGAAGTGTTTTTGCTTAATTGCTTCCTGAGTAGTTTCTACCCTCCTTTGGACTGTTTCTGCATGAGAGATGGAGGTTTTGAGTTAATTATTGGTGAATTGGGACATTGGGGTGTGTTGTGACCAAAGGTTTTGCAATATATGCAGTACAGAAAGACATGCCTATTGCATACACATTGGGATTGGGATGGACATAGTGATGACAATGAACACAAGACATTTTGCCTCACTTTGAGAGGCATTAAGGATGTTTGAGGAAGCTTATCCTCTCTTGGAGATTCCGGTTTAAATCTTATAAGCAAGGTTGTGTAAAATTTAGGGAATGACAATTCCGAGAGATCAATTTTTCTTTAGCCCTTGTTTCACTTGGTTTAGATGAGGAACATATCGTATCGTGATCATCCTCCATCATGTTGTCATCTAAATGTATTGCTTCTTTACAACATTGATCAAATGTTCCTGGATTGGATACAATGATAAAGTTGTGTAAGCTGTTATTCTTTATGTCCATCATGAAACATCTCTTCAATTGAGCATCGTTTAGTTTCTCCCATAGCTCACATCGTGAGTCTAAGATTTGTATCCAAATGATAAAATCTCTAATGGTTTTGTTTTGTTTATGCTCAATTGAATAGAGTTCTTTTGTTGCACTCCACCGATTACCTTGTCTTGAGAAGCTGTGGATAAAGGCTATTTTCAAGGTACTGAAGTTCGTCTTGATCGCGGGCATCAATGTGATGAATCATCGACGACTAGCCTTTCCCACTAACATAGGTTCAACGCATGTACCTTGGTGAGGCAATTTGGATTTCCAAAGGCTTTGTGTCTTTGTTCAAACATTTGTATGAATTGAATAGGATCAGTCGTTCCATTATATTTGCCCATGATTTTGGAAATCTGTATGGCCGTGTTTTTGTATGAGTCACTGAGGTCGTGTGTGTGAGTACTCTTGTGGGTAGGGACTCACTTAGTCCTTGGGCAACCCCCCTTCCTAGATTAGTCAATATGTCCAAGGTGTGGGCATCTCTAGGGGTTGCAAAGGGTTGGTATCTAGCCCTCCTAAAGGTTCAGGGCTTGTGGCAGTGCAAGGCAAGGAACCAAATCCCAAATGGATTGATTGTGACAGGGGGTGTAAAACCCGATGATATGCTTATTATCGGCATGGCAGATGGTATTGGGAGATGCATTTGGGGCATGGATCTTAATGGCTTGAAGATATCAACCATTGGGTTTAGTCTGGGTGTGAGTCCACGTAATCCCTCTATTGTTGCCACATCGTAATGTTATATATTGCTCCTTAATGAGCAAGCACACGTGTTTTATTTTTTTATTTTTATTTTTTGCTTTTTAGGTTTTCTTACAGCCCGTTATACAACCTCAGGGGGCCTGGTGCACCCTTTGTTGGGTCAAACAAGTGTTTGTTTACCCTAATTAGCTTACGTGCTACACGCATGATGTGAACGACCTCTGAGATATTTTTCCAAAAAAGTGCATGCAGTTGGTGTCCCAAATGGAAGAGGAGGTCTCAAAACCTATTTTCCATCATTGTTTTAAGATATGAATTTTTTTTCCAGAAAGATTTTTCTTGTTTCGCAGCCTATTTTTCAATGTGTTCCAAAATGAATTTTGTTAAAACCCTAAGATCTCTCTAGATAATTGTTATGCATAAACATGCATAAATCAGGCATAAACTCATCCACCCAACCACCCCCGAGCCCAAGGGATGCACACATGAAATATAATGAAATACATCATACCTCTACCTTGATGTTCCATACCATCAAGAGGTATAACTCCAATCCAATAGCATGTAGCTATAGTGTGAAATGGTAGGCGAGTAGATATGAACCTCTACACACAAGAGAGCATAACATAGCCTTGGCCACACAAGCCCAAGCCTCCAAGCCTCCCTTGAGTGTGCCCCATGCCCCTATTATATAGGAGGGCCCTCAAGTGACTCTTAACTCTCCATTTCCCATGTGTGACCCTTGGGTGCCTGACCCTAACCTTAAACCCTTGAGGTTAGTCCTAACCTATGCTTCACTAGAGCTTGTTCCCATGCTCCCATGCTCACAAGCCTAATGTGGGTTAGCCTCCTAGTATATGCACACATAATGTGCATATAACAAATTTGGAAAAACTTTATATGAGAGAGTTATAGTATTTTTGAAGTACTACAACTTTGTCTTTGATTTTTTCGTGATTTCATCGTTTAGACACACAAAAAGTAGCCTGAATATGGTTCGCAATCTTTTTCGGGCTGTTTTGGGTGATTTTGTGCTTTAAGGGCCATTTTTTTCGTTGATTTCCAGGTCAAATTTTGAGGTTGCTGGTCGGAAGCCAAAATGATGGATTTTGTCCTTGGATGCTCAAGACCAATTTCGAAGAGCTCGATATGGTGTCGGCTTTCTGATGAGCATTAGCACACGTTTATCGGATTCATGGTTTAGGAGATATGAGCCTCCAAATAGAGTTGTTTTCCAGACTCTCCTTTTTTTTTGAAAAGCTGATGGACTCGTTTTATGACGTAAAGCAATAGGGTTTCACGATGTGAAATGGACTTCATGCAAAAAATAAAATTAATTTTTGCTTGGGCGTGAACCGCTAATTTGTAAACCGCTTAATCTGTGAACTAGGGTTTCACGGATTTTTATTTTTTGCCGCGGGGGTCTATGTCATGCCATGAAACAGGTGTACATTTCATGATTTTTTTTGGGGCCCCGTGGAGACTGTTTCACGCTGTGAAACATGTGCGTTTCACGTCGTGAAACAGGTATATTTCACGAGTTTCTTTTTAAAAAAATTACTGCCGAGTTTGTTTCATGCTGTGAAAGAGGTACGTTTCATGCTGTGAAATAGGTACGTTTCACGAATTTTTTTTTATTTTTTATTTTGGAGTCTAGTTGGAAATTTGAGTTTCCTTGTGTGGAGGGAACATTTTTTGAATTTTAAATTGACGAGATATGAGCATTTTCCCAAAAAGGCAAGTGGGAATAAAAAAAGTCAACCCTTTTATGACACCCCTTACACCCTTTATAAATGACCCCCAAAATGGACAAATTGACAACTCATTGGCATCTTTTCACTTAATGCTCATTAGCCTTAATGAGTTATGGAAAAAGGTGCTTAAAAATTAATAAAAAATTAGTCCTTCTACTAATCTTTCCCCCTGTTGGACTAACTAAGAGCTCTAATTAACCATTAATCACTAATTAATCCACACCATTGAGGACATCACTGAAACCTAGGAATGGGTTAACAGAAGGAGTAACAACCCCCTACCTAAGCTATAGCTTCTGTCCTCGAAAGGTGCTAAATTACAAAGAGCTTCAAATTAGAGGAGTGAGTTGATAGAAAATGGTTGCAAAATTCTTGACATCCTTGCTTGGAAAAATTCTATCAAGAAACACTACTTGAAGGTCCGCATATGGTGGGCTGGAAGGTACCAGACTTGCTCATATGGTGGGCTGGAAGGTACCAAACTTGCTCATAGTATCTATATATTTGTCGATGGGTTAGGCTAATGTTGAAGTCAAATGCTTGTTGTTAGCAAGGGTGCTCGTTCGTAAATAAATATGCCAGCCCTTGTTTATCTTTACATCCTTAAAATTTTCTAGGCAAATGAAAAGAACGGTAAAGATTTTGTAGGTCATTTGCACATGATAATCCTCCAAATTGTGATCTTCATAAAAATAATCACGTCACTTTGTTGCATCCAATCCTCATCTATTTGTTTTCCTTGCGGCAAAGATAGCAATTTTGGAAAGTTGACCAAATACTCATTGTATTAGAGCTTATTTGAGTACTCACTCTAGCTATAGATTTTGGTATGGGCATATATTGTGGATCAATCCTTTGGACGGTAGGGGCATGTCTATAAGTGTCTTTATAAACTTGGCCCTTTGCGAAACCATGGAAATCACCATTTTGGCTGATGTTGTATTGTGCCTTGAGTAAAGAAATTTTTATTTGTGGGGGTTGAGTGAATCCCACCCTTAGTGGATAAACCAACACAAAAATAAAAGATTTTACAGCAAACATTATGGTAGAATTAAACAATGAACAATTGATTAATACATACTATAGACGAAGACGTCATTGCACAGATAATGCAAAAACATAAAGTATACTCAAAGCTCTTCTCCTTCTTGATTATTCATTCATCCATTCACTATTACAAATGAGCACTTGTTGTGAGCAAGTATATAGTTATTGGCTTTGAGAATTATAATGACACGTCTATTGGAATCATATTCCTAAACTACCCCTAAGCTAAAGTTATAAGATTAATGTGGCGGGTTATTTCCTAAGCTAACACCTGGCAAACCTAGTGGGTAGTCCACCCCTGCGAGAACCCACTTGAGGACTAGGATTCTTTGGATAAGTAAAAATAAATTTGGATTCTATAATTTTTGGATTAACGGATTTTCTTGAAAACCTAACCCAGATCTATCTGATGGCTGTCTAAAATCTATATCTATAACATGAGCTAAAGGATGAACTTGCCTATGAGAATGATATATAGAATGTAAATAATTTAAAGATTTCATTTGTTGTTATGTGTATCCTGAGTGAGGACTTTTGAAGCACTCTATTCAACATCATCTGGTCATATAGTGAGGTTGGAGTTGATGGAAATCCTCTCTTAGCTATGATAGGTCTCTACTTTGGAGCACAATCCAGATGTTGTTGATGACCTTCTGGACTACTTGGAGATAGTTGCTTGGCGAGTGGCAAAACCTCCTTGCTAAAATGAGCCACTACATGTTGTACAACATGCCAGTTTGCCGCCGGTAGTGGCAGTTGTCTAGACCACAAAGTTTCCACTGCATCTAGGATGCAGGTGGAATACTTTTCCAAGTCCCGCTCCAATACATTAACCGATTTCTTCAATCCTCTGATGTATGTTTCCAAAATCTTTTCTTTAGTTTCCATCAATTCTTCATATTCAGCATGTTGACTTTGTAGCCTTTGAATATCATCCTCATACTAATCAAGCTTCCTAACAGCATCTCTTAATTCTATGGAAGAAAGTAAGTTTTTCTCTCATCTTTGCAAATCTCACCGAATCACAAAATCACTGATCTTCAAGCTCAGCATTTCTCTTCTCAAGTTCTTGATTGGTTAGCCTCAAAGCTTTAGCTTCATTCTTGAACTACTCTGAGTTGTGATGGCATGCAGGAGCCTATTATTTGAAAATAATGCTTTCTCTTTGAAGTCTTTAGAGTTTAATTTTGCTCTACCATTACCTTCTTGCCTTTATCAGAGGTTTAGCCTAAAACCTAGCTTGTTGTTGCTGCTATTTCTGGGTGTCTTCCAAATGTTCTTGCTCCAGATCCCCTGCCTTTAGATCTTGCTTTCTCCGGATTGATCATCTACCTTTTTCTACTGAAGTTGATCCAGGACGGCACGTGGGATCAATGATATATTCAAATTCTTCAATATATCTGACATATAAATTCTTCACACGAGTTAACGGATTCTGACTGCATAATTGTTTACATCATTTGCAAACATTTTATAAACTTCTATATCTTCATTGGCAGTTAAAGCAGTAATATGGCCTAATAAAATTTAGAGATTTGCTCTATCTGCTTAAGCTTCCTTTTCATGGTAATCCACACAAAATTTATGTTGTGTTCATATATGTTGACATTAATCAGAGCACAAGCAGGGAATCGATCATACCAGGATCACCAAAAATGTTGGCGCATAAACCAACACAATAATAAAAGATTTAAAAGCAAACATTATGGAAGAATTAAACAATGAAAAGTTGATTATACATATTGTAAATGAAGACGTCATTGCATAGACAATGCAAAAATAGAAAGTATATACTCAGTGCTCTTCTCCTTCTTGATTATCCATTCATCCATTCATGATTATAATGAGTGCTTGTGAGAGCGGGTATATAGTTATCAGATTTGAGAATTAGAATGACACATACGACTGTTAGAATCCTATTCCTAAACTATCCCTAAGCTAAGGTTATAAGATTATTATGGTAGGTTATTTCCTAAGCTAACACATTGGCTTTAAGCCACTCTTTCTGTTGATTTTCTAGAGAAGCCTTCAATAGCGGTATGTCCATTCGTCGGTATATTTGTGGGGCGGCCTATGCTGGCTTGTGGTATCATATATTAACTTATTATACCTAGTGATGTTTTGACACCATAGTAAAGTGATGCCTTTTGGCGGCATATCATAAATGTCCTCCTTTGAGCGTTTCTCATCTTTGACCTGATCCCATTCCATGGGAGATTGTTCCAATGTGCCATTTATGGCCATGGGTCCTCCTTAGTCTAAAATTGGTTTCCTATTCCTGTGGGGTTGAGGTGCTTGTTGGCAACTCTGAAAGAGTGTCATCTCCTTCATCCACCTTCCCTTGCCTTTGTTTGTGTGGTGTAAGCTAGTTTTGTGCTCTTTGTTGGCTAGAATCCATTTTGCCCTCGGTTTCCTTGGCTTCATCTTTGTGCCTTGGTTCCAACCCACTATCCTTGTCTTTCTTAGAGTTGTGTTTATCCTCTTCTTTGCCTAGCTTCTCTGGGCTCTTCTTATCACCCCCTTCTAAACTTTTGTCCTTCCTCGGTGGCCCATTCTCGATCTCAATCAGCAAGGCATCCAAGTCATTATGCTCGTGAAGCTCAGGAGGTCAGGGTATGCAACATGTTTTGTGTTGTGTAGAAGTAGGCATTGTCTTCCCTTTGCTTCTCCATTTGTTTGCAAATTCTTATATACAACACCAAAAACAACTCTGAAAAGGGTATGATGGGTACTTAAGCATAGTAGCCTTTTGATACTATATAATAGCAAGCCTCTTGCCCCTACCAACTAGCCATTCTATGTCATTAGAGCATTGCTTAGTCTAAAAGAGTGCTATGTGCATATACATCTCTACTTCTAGCACTATCTTCTATTTTTGGCCTAGATTTTCTGAGGTAGCATTGTCAAACAGAAAGAACCAAGCTATGAAATTGGTTATAATGGGGTAGTATTGTCAATCAAATAGGAAGAACCAAGCTATGAAATTGGCTATAATGGGGTTGCATTGTCAAACATGAAGAACCAAGCTATGAAATTGGTTATAATGGGGTGTGGTCAGTAGTGTAGATGTCCATGGGCTCCTTTAAGGATATGTACCCTTGAAAAATCAGCATGATAATGTATGTGTTGAACATTAGAGCACTTGTTTGTTGTTTATGATCTCCAAGTTGAGCAGAGGCATAGGCACTAGTGATATATTTTGATATAAGGCCATAAGGCCGAGTGCATGCCTAACTAATTTCAGGTACCTTGTTGGGCGGTGGCTCCGATACATAAGCTTTAGGAGCTCGGTGGTCTAAGGACAGATTCTTTATCTCCATTTGCTTTGAGGATGGAGAAGAAAGAGTTGAGGGACTTCCAACTTCCTTTTTCTTTAATGCCACCAGCCTTTTGATTGTGTCATCTTTTGCTTGCTTCATGTTGACATTTGTGCTACCAAGAGCTTTTTGCATGGTTTCTAATTGAATTCTTAGCCCCGCCTCAGTTCCCTGTGTCCAAATGGCTTTGCAATATGTCAACCTTTTGTGCCTTTGCACAAAGAAAGGCTTGTTGTTAGGTATAAGAATGCATAAGCTCTTTGTGTTTTAGATGGATAGGCATTGGCCTTGTCCAAATGGCTTTGCAATATGTCAACCTTTTGTGCCTTTGTAGAAATCAAGGCTTGTTGTTGGGTATAAGAATGCATAAGCTCTTCATGCTTGGCCTCCTCTAGAATTTGTTTAAGCCCTAAATGAGTCAATTTTAACTTTCCATCTTGCTTGTGGTTGTTTGGGATTCCTGAAGTTGTGCTTCATACTGCTCTCTAATCTTGTAGCAATTTGAGAGTGCTATGGATAATTGACTTAGCATAGGCCTCTACCACCTTTGGCTTTGAAGTGGAGAGGGATTCTTCCTCTATTAAGACCTCTTTAACCTCTTGAACAGGTCATATCATTAGGTTGGTATCGTAATTTTCCCCCTTCTTCGATTATATAATACCTATGGGTTACTCTTTGGTGTCCTCCCCCTTCTTATCCTTCTTTGCCTCTTTCATGTCACTATCTGTCTCTGAGCTTAATTATTCCATCATTTGTCCCTGCTAATTGATAATAACAAATATATTTCTTCTTCTTTTCTTTGGCTTTTCTGAATCTTGGGTGTCTTCATGTTCTCTTTTCTGACTAGGCTCTTGTTGTTGTTGCGAGTTTGCTAGGGCTTTAGTTCCTCTGCTGGAGTTGAGATAATCAACCTTTATAATGGTGGGGGAAACCTGGTTGTGGCCTGCATGCATTGGTAGATGATTTGAGTGAGTAGAGGTGCAATCTCCAGATATGGCTCCTTGGGGTTCTTTATCTATCCTCACTACCTTGTAAATAGAGAAGCCACACAAAGTTCTCCTTTGCTTGTTGGGGATTCTATAGCAAGGCTTTGTTGAATCTGGTCAAGATGCTCATATCTGCTTGTGTGGTCTTGTAGGGTTTGTAAAATGATAGGTATGCATAATAGATACTACATGGCATAACCAATTATGATAGGATGATTTCATTCCAGTAGGGTTTTTGTTGAGTGGTCTTAAAGTACTCATTCTTCTTGGTCAGGGTGCTGATTTTCTTATCCCATTCTTTGGTCAGTGGGTAGATTTAGTGCCTATTGGATTAAATCTAGGGTGATTTTTCTTTGTCTCCTTTCCAAATGAGCTTATGGCCACACATTTCGTCTTTTGATTGTAAGTGGCAATGGACTCACATCTTTTTTGGTTAATGTCCTAGGGTGGAAGCTCCAAGATGGTGGACAAAATCCCTATCTTGTCCAAGGCTTGCCTTGTCTATTGTGATGGTTGTCTAGTGCTAACCTTTTGCACTCTAGTGTGGGCATACAACATGCATAGTTGAGTTGGGTGAGGAGATCCCAGAAGTGGAATCTAAGGATACTACCCCCACTACTTTGTAAGCTCTCTATTGATATAGCTTTCCTTCACCTCACTGAGGTCCATAATGGCATATGGTTCTACATGGGTTTCCATCAATTTCGTGCATTGACAACATTGGCCACCTCTCTAGGAGTATCACGTTCATGTCAATGAAGATTACTTGGTTATTTATGTTGAACTTGTAACATTGTAAGATGTATGCTCTTGTAAGATCCCCCGCTTTCTAAATAGGGGAAACCTTTAAAATGGTCTACTAAGTCTAACTTAGGGTAGTTTCCTACTCATCGACACTTTGATTATGTAAGATACAAGGATACCTTTAGTAGGTATGACCTAGTTCTATCTCACAGGGGGAGCGTGGTCTTTTTAAAGGATTTCTAAAATCAAACCACTCATAGAGTGATTGACTTTAATTCGGGCAACCTCTATTCTTGACTTCTAGAAACAACACTTTTTTCCTTATCTATGCAAGGCACAGCCGCTGACCTAGTCCTCTAGAGTAGGGTTGCCCATGGATTTATTTATCTAATGTAGCGCTTTAATTAATTTATTGGAAAGTTACCCGACTAATCGAGTCTACCTGTCCATAGGACATTGCCATTTAGGGCATCCCATCCTCCCACTTTCCTCCCAACTCATGTGTCAACTTATTTTCTAATTAATCCTTCCACACTGTTTGACATAAATAAATAAGTTCGTTAATTAAAAGCCTTACACATGGTTTGTTTAAACAGTATTTATCAATAATACACAATGTTTACAAAGTATTAAAAAATAGATACAATGTTCAAAATTATTCATAGCCAAATCCAGGCTCTTTACTTTATTCTACTGCCAATGATCTAGAATTCGGCCTTTCAGCCTCTTCGGACTGGGCAATCCCTACGAGACCATACACCTCATCGTCGAAAACTGGCGAGGACTCAAGTCATCATGTCGCCCTCTCAGGCTCCATCGCTTGATCCTCCCACTCCTCAGAGGGATGTCTATGCGCTAGGGAGGGCTTATTCACTATAGCTTGGGCTCGCAGAACTAGGCAGCATCACAATATTCGCCTCCATTTGCGAAATCTTATTCTCCCAATAGTATGAGAGATACCTTGGGTTGACTCCGGGCCTCGCTAACGTCGCCACTTGGCTACACAAGCACTGAAATGGGGCTAGTGTGGAGGCGGGAGAAGATATACCTGTACTTCTTAACTCAATCAAGATAACACTTTACAAACTGAATTCTAGAACATGACAGATTTCATCACTTTCCTTGAGAAAATAACAATTTCACCCCATGAATTTTGGTATAAACAAGAATAGAATCTCTTTCTTAATGTCTTTAAAGTCAACATTAAATAATAAATAAAAATCTTCTTTTAAATGATGACCACGCTAACCTGGTCGTTATTTCTTTGTGGGCCTCCCAAGGGGAGAGATGGGGTGACATCTGGAGCAACTTTCGAGACTCGATGTGCGCGTCTCTCGGGGGGGGGGGGGGGTATTTTGGTGCTTTCATGAAGGAGCCATTTTGCCCGCCTTCTTGTACTTTGTGATGCCACGAATCCAACGCTTTAGTTGGATCACAATTTGGAGCTCGTTTGCTCGAGTTATGAGCAAAAAACCCTAGGTGTAAATCACCTCTAAGAGACTAAAATTCCTAAAGTCACCGCTATTGGGGAGGTGAAAGATCCCTGCCCCTTCCGCGCAACGAATTAGGGGGTGCTAGCAGCGAAAGTAACACTTCTTGCGCGGGGCAGAGCTTCTCACTTGAGGCCTCGCCCACGGATGTCCGGACAAGAGACTAATCCCTCAGTTCTTCCAAAATCGAACCCGGAAAAACTTCCCTCGCCTAGAAAGCACGGGCGATTCCTCCAGGATATTTTTATTCTGACGTAGTCAAGGTCATCACTAACCAAACTGATCCGACTGAACCTGTAAGTCACATGGTTAGATCAAGGAAAAGACTTGCACTTGGATTATAGAGACCAACGCTTTTTTCCTCATCAAGAGGCACATCCGTTGATTCTTTTCAATGAACAAGGATTGTCCGGGATTTACTTCATCTATCGTACCATAACAGAATTGAGTCTCATTTTAGGGATCCATCAATCCAGCCTAACCCCATCCAGTCCCATGGGTTAGCCAACCGCCCAACTGCTGTAGTGATCGAATCCAATTAGGAATTTGGTTAGGTTTTGTCCCAGGTACCAAGGGAAAAGAGTTCCTAGGCCCCCTAGCCGGTGCTCCATGGAAACTTCAAGATAGTCACACCACTTACACACCCAATATGAAATTGCCTCTTTCACAGATTCAATTGTCTTTAAAACAATCTTTTAATGAAACCATAGTATCACTGATCATAATCCTCCAAAATATCCGGTTGAATTCTCATTTCCAATCATTCCTTCATCGGTGTACCTATGGCATCATTGGTAAAACTAGAACGCTCACCACCTGTCCACTCAAGGGCCTTTTCGATAGTTCCTAGCTCATAGTACCCGGTAATATATTCACTTATAAAAATCCAGATGGAATCTCCGTTAAAGATTAGCAAGATCAACCAATAGATCCATATAAAAGAGTCATGGACTCATCCGTGACTAGCACGGTCAATCAACCAGATCCATGCCCGAATTCAGAAAACAACTCTTACTCCTTGTTCCAATATCTTCCTCGACGCACGTGTGGGTATTTTCGGCAACCCAGAGCGCGAGCACCGTATGGCCAGTACCCTCTAGGATCCTTTGTAGGTCACCTAGCGCTTCACTCATAGGCCGCTTCCTTGGTCCCTCATCCACCGTACCGGAAGCTCACCATTTAAATCGAACCAAGGTTGGTCAAGACCTCGGTTGACCTTGCTACGCGAGACGTCCTCCGTTGACTCTCTGTTAGCTGTTGTAACTTTATCACTAAGTCTCCATGACCTTATTCATAAGATGGTCAAAATGCTTCCCCAACAGCATTCTTGACATAAAACAGTTATTTAAAAACAGGTCATAAATACAGTTTTTATAACGAACTCTTGTCTTTCCACATTGTTCCACATCAATCTACATTACTTAATCCAAGTCCAATCATATGTATTTCTATCTTATGTATTTCCATCGTCCTTCATCCATTCTCATCACATCATTTTCCATCTCATCACATCTTTCCACATTTATACTCATCACATCTCATCTACTGGCATCTACCCATATCCACATCTCATCACATCACATTCATTCACATCTCATCCATTCATATCTACCTTGATCCACATCTCATTCATTCATATCTACCCCGATCCACATCACATCACATCCATTTTACCTCACATCTCATTCATTCACATCTATCCCGATTCACATCCCATCACATCTCATCCATTCTCATCTATCCCGATTCACATCACATCACATCACATATCATCCATTCACATCTATCCCGATTTACATCACATCCATTTCACATCACATCTCATTCATTCACATCCCAATTCACATCACACCACATCACATCTCATCCATTCACATCAATCCCAATTTACATCATATCACATCACATCACATTCATTCACATCACCTATCATCCATTCACATCTATCCCAATTTACATCATATCACATTCATTCACATCACATATTATCCATTCACATCTATCCCAATTTACATCATATCACATCACATCACATTCATTCACATCACATATAATCCATTCACATCTATCCTAATTTACATCATATCACATCACATCACATTCATTCACATCAGATATTATCCATTCACATCTATCCCAATTTACATCACATCTCATCACATCCATTTCACATCACATCTCATTCATTCATATCCTGATTCACATCACATCTCATTCATTCATATCCCGATTCACATCACATCACATCCATTCACATTCATCACATTCATTATATCCCCATTCCATCACATACATTCTATCCACATTACATCACATCCACATCATATCTCATTCATACAAATCCCATCTTATTCATCCACATCCATCCGATCATTCACATGTACGACTATCCACATCTATCCATACATTCAGATCTATCACTTCACATCCACATATTTCACATCACATCACATCTCTTTACATCACATCACATCTCATCCACATCCACATCACATTCAGATCCACATCTCTTTAATTCCAAATGTTTTGGGAATTCCTCTTTTATCATTTAAATATTTCTCATACATAAAATAAATTTAACTAAAATTCATCTTTGAATTTAAATAAAATATCCATTAATTCCAAATTAATTCCAATATACTAAGAATTCCACTTTTCCTATTTAAATGATTGAATTTCAAATGTCATAGGAATTCCTCTTTTATCATTTAAATATTTCTCATGCATGAAATAAAATTATCTAAAATTTATCTTTGAATTTAAATAAAATATCCATTAATTCCAATATGCTAAGAATTTCACTTTTCTTATTTAAATGATTGAATTCCAAATGTCATAGGAATTCCTCTTTTATCATTTAAATAAAATTACCATAATTTTCTCTTTTCTTAATTATTTAATTATACATAAACTATAAAAAATAGTTTTTCATTGAATGTGACGAAAATCATTCTTTTAGCCTAGGATATTCAATCCTAGAATATGGTAGGACGTCCTCTTTTCACGTTATGCATAAGAATGAATTATGTATCAATTTCTTTAAAATTTTTGCCATAGCTCTGCTACTATTACTGACAAATTTCAATATTTTTGAAAAGAATAAGACATAGTAATGTAATAATGATAGTATAGCTATCTTTTACCTTAAATCCAATTTATGGATTTATCTCATAATATTACCATGATTTACAAGCATATAAGTATAAAAAACCATTTTCTTAACCTCTAGCTTCACAAGCCTAGAGTTTGATTTGTGAATTAAGAATTTCTCCATGAGAAGCATCAATTGAATAGAGAATTGGTCATAGGAATGACCAAACTTTGGGGGAGAGAGAGATAAACATAAAGGCATCCTAATTTAAGCATAAATGTAAACTTTTCTTAATTATTCATTACAACTCTTTAGAAAAGCTTGATTTGCATTATAAACACTTAATTAAGAAACTTCTCAAGCTTGAGAGGGGTTGAGAAGTGAAAACATTGAGAATAGTAGAGAAAAACTATAAAATTACACTTTACCTCTTGTTTTTGCTTGCATCCCTATCATAGAAGAAGCTCCCAACCAATCAATTGGTTTGTGTGTTGAAAGGAAAGCTCCAAGGATGGTTGAAGAGAGAAAGAGGCTCCACTCTCTCCAAAAGTAGAGGTTTTTAAGGGATAATAAAAATTATCATTATTTTTGTATAATAAATACTGCATGGTATAGTTCACAAATTTTTTTACAAAAGACTAAGGATCTATTTATAGTAGGGAGGCCTCTAACCAAGTCCAACTAGGTTTTAGAATTTTCCAAGTTCAGGTTGGCTGAATTTGGACAAGATTTGGATCAAGTTTAGTTCCCTTTTGATTTGGTTTGATCTAGGAGAGAGGAGAGATAAAAATATCACAATTTGATTTGGTTCCCTTTTGATTTGGTTTGATCTAGGAGAGAGGAGAGATAAAAATATCACAATTTTTTTGAGTTAAAAACTCCACCACATGTGTGAAATAAGCGCCTCCTTGAAGTCCCCCCTTCTCCTTACCAAGGTGTTAAAAATGTATCATTATACCAAAATATCTCATTTTTTTAGTAATATCTTGTAGTTTTTAACTAATAAACCTTGTACTCAGTCAACTCTTCATCTTATGTGGGCATTTACTCATTTTTGGGTATTTTCTTTTTTTCATTGGATTTATCTCCTCCCCACACTTGGATTAGTCCTATTGGCCCATAGGAATCTTAATTGGCCCATAGGAATCTTAATTGGACCATAATCCAAAAATTTCTGAAAATCTAGACCCTTAGGCTAAGGTCCTTTATGTTGGATATCACTGCTCCTCCCTCAGGTAACTATGCAGGCACCGGCTAACTCTACTTTGTGAGCCCCCCTATATGAGGACAAGGCATTTATGAGTAGCATGGGTCACCTGGTAGGTCCCAGTTTAAACACCGAATGGTGGTCGATTGTGGCCAAATAGCATGAGACGATTCTGGAGAAGGTTGGCACACTGCCAACCAGGCTACATGTATATTGTGTGAGTTATTATACACCTAGTGCATATGGGCTGTAAATTTTGGGTCCGTTGTTGCGGCGCACAATTTTACACCAGCCTGCTTGGGGGAAGGTGCGGAGGGGGGCGTGAGCCCCTCTCTATATTCCAGTTGGCCGTTTACACTAAACTCCATGCGGACTTTGCGGGCCAACTGTAATATAGATTCGGTGGTCATTTATGATTGCATGATGAAAAATCATGCATGCAAAGCTCTATTTAGCGAGACGGTCTTTTCCACTAAAATCACTCTTCATCCACGCTTTTTGCATATAGCCTTCGCTCTCACTTCTTCCAGTCAGCTATCAAAGCTTCTTTACCGAAGCACACGGCTGGGAAGCGGTAGCTATCTATTGTAATTGCATATAGTAATCAAAAAATTTTGATTCTCCATATCTCTGTGTTTTCTCTTGTCTACAAAGATCTTGGCTTCTATTGTTTCATAATTTTTTACACTTTAGATATATTTTTAATTAATTCCAATTGCACATTGGAAAGTTCTTTTTGAATTTCTGTTTTAGGGGAAACCATTTTAGACACTAGGAAGATTTTTATATCAAAAAATATCTCAATTTTGGATTACCTCTATCTAGACATTTTCTCTCTCCATGCCAAAACAGGGTACAACAGGATCTTTCATTTATTTTTGAGAGGGGAATAATTACAAGATCAAAAGGGGAGGTTCTTACTCCTTTACACCTCAAAAGTTGGAGGCAGGAATCTTACATCCTACTTAAAAAACACGAGATGTCCTCATCTCGCAGAGCTAAAGGACAGCCCTTTCCCTTAAGATCCAACTGATTCTAGGGTTCCTTATAGTCTGGTCACCCCAACAGAATCCTGGGATAAAGATCCCTTATATAGAACTCATTATCAGATAACAATTCATTCAGATCATATCATTCATATCCTTAACACAATAATGGTCCATTAGATCGAAAATTCCATCTGAACATTCCTCCACGGGAATTTAAGTTATGCAGGTTTTTTAATTTGTCCCTTAACTTGATCCACAAGTGTTAACAATAGCAATCTGTCAGCACAATCCACTAATCTCGTAGTGATTTGCTGAAGTCATTGTCGTCCATTCCAGTTATAAACATCATCGAAACTCGTCCCATTCATCCTCATTGTGGCTTTGTTAAACTTATCTTCTTTCAACTAGAATTCAAGAATCATCATCTTTCAATCGGAATCCAAATCAACTCATCAATTCTCAACCAGAATTCTAAAATCATATCAACCAGCATTCGAATTCATCATCTGGATAGCATTTTTGATTATAATTTCAAGGTCTTAGATTTACTCGTATATACTGCTAGTAGTAAAGAGCTGCAATTATACCCTCGGTATATACGAGTAGTCACGGTCCTTGGAATTATAAGGCAAATACCATCATGTCTAGGCCTCAAGCAAGTTAGGGATTCCATACAATTGCGGTACTTCCATGTGAAGACCCAATTACCTATTTATGAATCTTCATTCTTTTTGAATATCAAATTGTATGAATTTCATCACACAATTACAACCTTTTATTGTCACTTCAAAATTTTTTGACATTTCTGGCTTCTTGGTTGATCCACTTTAGCCAATTCGCTCTGATACCCGCTGAAAGATCCCTGCCCCCTCCGCCCAACGAATTCAGGGGTGCTAGCAGCGGAAGTAGCACTTCTTGCGCGGGACAAAGCTTCTCACTCGGGGCCTCGACCACGGATATCCGGCGGACAAGAGTCCCTCGCTTCTTCCAAAACCGAACCCGGAAAAACTTCCCTCGCCTAGAAAGAACGGGCGATTCCTCCATGATATTTTTATTCTAACGTAGTCAAGTTCATCACTAACCAAACTGATCCGACCGAACCCGTAAGTCACATGGTCAGATTAGGGAAAAGACTTGCACTTGGATCATAGAGACCAACGCTTTTTTCCTCATCAAGAGGCACATCCGTTGATTCTTTTCCATAGAACAAGGACTGTCCGGGATTTACTTCATCTATCATACCATAACAGAATTGAGTCTCATTTTAGGGATCCATCAGTCCTCCAGTCCAATGGGTTAGCCAACCGCCCCCCAAACCGCTGTAGTGATGAAATCCAATTAGGAATTTGGTTAGGTTTTGTCTCGGGTACCAAAGAAAAGAGTTCCCAGGCCCCCTAGCCGGTGCTCTATGCAAACTTCAAGATAGTCACACCACTTACACACCCAATATGAAATTGCATGTTTCACAGATTCAGTTGCCTTTAAAACAATCTTTTAATGAAACCATAGTATCACTGATCATAATCCTTCAAAATATTTGGTTGAATTCTCATTTTCGATCATTCCTTCATCGATGTACCTATGGCATCATTGGTAACTAGAACGCTCACCACCTGTCCACTCAGGGATGTTTTTGTAGCGCATAGTACCTGGCAATATATTCACTTATAAAAATCCAGATGGAATCTCCGTTGAAGATCAGCAAGATCAACCAACATATAAAAGAGTCATGGACTCATCTGTTTGAGGACCAGCAAGGTCAATCAACCAGATCCATGCCCGAATTCAGAAAACAACTCTTACTCCTTGTTCCAATATCTTGCTCGACAAACGTGTGGGTATCCTCGGTGACCCCCCAGAGCCCGAGCATCGCATGGTCAGCACCCTCTAGGATCCTTCGCAGGTCACCTAGCGCTTCACTCATAGGCCGCTTCCTTGGTCCCTCATCCACCGTACTGGAAGCTCACCATTTAAATCGAACCGAGACTGGTCAAGACCTCGGCCGACTTTGCTACGCGAGATGTCATCCGTTGACTCTCCGTCCAGCTGTTACAACTTTATCACTTAGGTCTCCACGACCTTATTCATCACAAGACGGTAAAAATACTTCCCCAGCATTCTTGACATAAAACAGTCATTTAAAAACAGGTCCTAAATATAGTTTCTATAACGAACTCTTGTCTTTCCACATTGTTCCACATCAATCCACATTACTTATTCCAAGTCCAATCATATGTATTTCCATGGTCCTTCATCCATTCTCATCCAATCACATCATTTTCCATCTCATCCAATCATTTTCCATCTCATCACATCTTTCCACATTTATGCTCATCACATCTCATCCACTCGCATCTACCCATATCCACATCTCATCACATCACATTCATTCACATCACATTCATTCACATCTCATCCATTCATATCTACCCCGATCCACATCACATCACATCTATTTTACCTCACATCTCATTCATTCACATCTATCCCGATTCACATCCCATCACATCTCATTCATTTTACCTCACATCTCATTCATTCACATCTATCCCGATTCACATCCCATCACATCTCATCCATTCTCATCACATCTCATTCATTCACATCTATCCCGATTCACATCACATCCATTCACATCACATATCATCCATTCACATCTATCCCAATTTACATCACATCTCATCACATCCATTTCACATCACATCTCATTTATTCACATCTCATTCATTCACATCACATCTCATTCATTCCATCACATCTCATTCATTTCACATCACATCTCATTCATTCACATCCCGATTCACATCACATACAATCTCATATCATTCATTCACATCTATCCTGATTCACATCACATCACATCACATCTCATCCATTCACATCTATCCCAATTTACATCACATTCATTCACATCACATATCATCCATTCACATCTATTACAATTTACATCACATCACATATCATCCATTCACATCTATCCCAATTTACATCATCACATCACATATCATCCATTCACATCTATCCTAATTTACATCATATCACATCACATCACATTCATTCACATCAGATATCATCCATTCACATCTATCCTAATTTACATCACATCTCATCACATCCATTTCACATCACATCTCATTCATTCACATTCATTCATATCTTGATTCACATCACATCACATCCATTCACATTCATCACATTCATTATATTCCCATTCCATCACATACATTCTATTCACATTACATCACATCGGCATCATATCTCATTCATACACATCCCATCTCATTCATCCACATCCATCCGATCATTCACATGCACGACTATCCACATGTATCCATACATTCACATTTATCACTTCACATCCACATATATCCACATCACATCACATCTCTTTACATTACATCACATCTCGTCCACATCCACATCACATTCAGATCCACATCTCTTTACATTACACCACATCTCATCCACATCTACATCACATTCACATCCACATCCCCTTACATCACATCACATCCACATCCCCTTACATCACATCACATCTCATCCACATCCACCTCACATTCGCATCCACATCTCTTTTCAGCACATCACATCTCATCCACATCCAAATTACTTTCACATCCACATCCCTTTACATTACATTCTTTCTTATATGCATCCACATCCATTTACATCACATTCTTTCACATACGCATCCACATCCATTTACATTACATTCTGTCACATACGCATCCACATCCATTTACATCACATTCTTTCACATACACATCCACATCCATTTACTTCCCATCTCATCCTTTCACATATCCTCTCATCTCATTCTCATCTCATCATTCACATCCACATCCATTTACTTCACATCCCATCCTCATTCATTTTCATCACACCACATCCTATCACATCCCATTCGCATCTTATCGTCGCATCCCATTTACATCTTATCGCATCCCATTTACATCTTATCACATCCATTCACATCCTATCGTATCCCATTTACATCTTATCACATCCATTCACATCCTATCACATCTTATCACATCCATTCACATCCTATCACATCTTATCACATCCATTCACATCATATCACATCTTATCACATCCTATTCCCATTTAGTAGCTTTTTCTACTTCGATACCGATGATGGGGCTTTTTCTAAATTTCTGCCAAATTGCTTGGCCTAGATAAAGGTTCTTTTTCTCGACGACTATTTCCATATTCTTTCTCAATTCATCAAATGAATTTCAAATGTCATAGGAACTCCTCTTTTATCATTTAAATAAAATTACCATAATTTTCTCTTTTCTTAATTATTTAATTATACATAAACCTTAAAAATTAGTTTTCCATTGAATTTGATGAATATCATTTTTTTAGCCTAGGATATTCAATCCTAGAATATGGTAGGAAGTCCTCTTTTCATGTTATGCATAAGAATGAATTATGTATCAATTTCTTAAAGAAATTTGCCATAGCTCTGCTACTAATACTGACAAATTTTAATATTTTTGAAAAGAATAAGACATAGTAATGTAATTATGATAGTATAACTATCTTTTAATCTTAAATCCAATTTATGGATTTATCTCATAATATTACCATGATTTACAAGCATATAAGTATAAAAAACCATTTTCTTAACCTCTAGCTTCACAAGCTTAGAGTTTGATTTGTGAATTAAGAATTTCTCCATGAGAAGCATCAATTGAATAGAGAATTGGTCATAGGAATGACCATTCTTTGGAGGAGAGAGAGATAAATATAAAAGCATCCTAATTTAAGCATAAATGTAAACTTTTCTTAATTATTCATTACAACTCTTAAGAAAAGCTTGATTTTCATTATAAACACTTAATTAAGAAACTTCTCAAGCTTGAGAGAGGTTGAGAAGTGAAAACATTGAGAATAGTAGAGAAAAACCATAAAATTACACTTTATCTCTTGTTTTTGCTTGCTTCCCTATCATAGAAGAAGCCCCCAACCAATCAATTGGTTTGTGTGTTGAAAGGAAAGCTCCAAGGATGGTTGAAGAGAGAGAGAGGCTCCACTCTCTCCAAAAGTAGAGGATTTTTATGGGATAATAAAAATTATTATTATTTTAGTATAATACTGGCATGGTATAGTTTACAAATTTTTTAACAAAAGACTAAGGATCTATTTAGAGGTGAGGAAGGCCTCTAACCAAGTCCAACTAGGTTCTAGAATTTTCTAGGTTCAGTTTGGCTGAATTTGGACAAGATTTGGACCTAGTTTGGCTCCCTTTTGATTTGGTTTGATCCAGGAGAGAGGAGAGATAAAAATATCACAATTTTTTTGAGTTAAAAACTCCATCACATGTGTGAAATAGGCGCCTCCTGGAAGTCCCCCCTTCTCCTTTACCAAGGTGTCATTATACCAAAATATCTCATTTTTTTAGTAATACCTCATAGTTTTTAACTAATAAACCTTGTACTCAGTCAACTCTTCATCTTATGTGGACATTTACTCATTTTTGGGTATTTTCTCTTTTTTATTAGATTTATCTCCTCCCCACACTTGGATTAATCCTATTGGCCCATAGGAACCTTAATTTGACCATAATTCAAAAATTTCTGAAAATCTAGACCCTTAGGCTAAGGTCCTTTAGACATATTTTTAATTAATTCCAATTGCACATTGGAAAGTTCTTTTGAATTTCTGTTTCAGGGGAAACTATTTTAGACACTAGGAGGATTTTTATATCCAAAAATATCTCAATTTTGGATTACCTCTCTCTAGACATTTTCTCTCTCCATGCCAAAACAGGGTAAAACAGGATCTTTCATTTATTTTTGAGAGGGGAATAATTACAAGATCAGAAGGGGAGGTTCTTACTCCTTTACACCTCAAAAGCTAGAGGGAGGAATCTTACATCCTACCCCACTTAAAAAACGCGAGATGTCCTCATCTCACAGTTAGAAGACAACCCTTTCCCTTAAGATCCAACTGATTCTGGGGTTCCTTATAGTCTGGTCACCCCAATAGAATCCTGGGATAAAGATCCCTTATATAGAACTCATTATCAGATAATAATTCATTCAGATCATATCATTCATATCCTTAACACAATAATGGTCCATTAGACAGAAAATTCCATCTGAACATTCCTCCATGGGATTTTCAGTTATGCAGGTTTTTTAAATTGTCATCCCTTAACTTGATCCACTAGGTCAAGTGTTAATAGTAGCAATCTGTCAGCACAATCCACTAATCTCGTAATGGTTTGCTGAAGTCATTATCGTCATTCGAGTTACGAACATCATCACAAGGACTCGTCCAATTCGTCCTCATTGTGGCTTTTTTACACTTATCTTCTTTCAACTAGAATTCAGGAATCATTATCTTTCAATCGGAATCCAAATCAACTCATCAATTCTCAACCAGAATTCTAAAATCATATCAACCAAAATTCGAATTCATCATCTGGATAGCATTTTTGCTTATAATTTTAAGGTCTTAGATTTACTCATATATACTGCTAGTAAAGAGCTGCAGTTATACCCTCGGTATATACGGGTAGTCACGGTCCTTGGAATTATAAGGTAAATACCATCATGTCTAGGCCTCAAGCAAGTCAGGGATTCCATACAATTGCGGTACTTCTATTTGAAGACCCAATTACCTATTTATGAATCTTCATTCTGAGTATCAATTTGTATGAATTTCATCACACAATTACAACCTTTTATTGTTACTTCATAAATTGTTGACATTTCTCGCTTCTCGATTGATCCACTTTAGCCAATTTGCTATGATACCAATTGAAATATCCTTGCCCCCTCTGTCCAATGAATTCGGGGGTGCTAGCAGCGGAAGTAGCACTTCTTGCATGGGGTAGAGCTTCTCACTCGGGGCCTCGACCACGGATGTCTGGACAAGAGACTAATCCCTCGGTTCTTTCAAAATCGAACCCGGAAAGACTTCCCTCGCCCAGAAAGCACGGGCGATTCCTCCATGATATTTTTATTCTAACGTAGTCAAGGTCATCACAAACCAAACTGATTCGACCGAACCCGTAAGTCACATGGTCAGGTCCGGGAGGAAAAGACTTGCACTTGGATCAAAGAGACCAACGCTTTTTTCCTCATCAAGAGGCACATCCGTTGATTCTTTTCCATATAACAAGGACTGTTTGAGATTTACTTCATCTATTGTACCATAACAGAATCGAGTCTCATTTTAGGGATCCATCAGTCCAGCCGAACCCCATCCAGTCCAATGGGTTAGCCAACCGTCCCAACCGCTGTAGTGATGGAATCCAATTGGGAATTTGGTTAGGTTTTATTCCGAGTACCAGGGAAAAGAGTTCCCAGGCCCCCTAGCCGGCGCTCCATGCAAACTTCAAGATAGTCACACCACTTACACACCCAATATGAAATTGCCTGTTTCACAGATTCAGCTGCCTTTTAAAATAATCTTTTAATGAAACCATAGTATCACTGATAATAATCCTCCAAAATATCCGGTTGAATTCTCATTTCCAATCATTCCTTCATCGGTGTACCTATGGCATCATTGGTTAACTAGAACGCTCACCACCTGTCCACTCAGGGGCCTTTTCGATAGTTCCTAGCTCATAGTACCCGGCAATATATTCACTTATAAAAATCCAAATGGAATCTCCGTTGAAGATCAGCAAGATCAACCAACATATCCATATAAAAGAGTCATGGACTCATCTGTTGAGGAGCAGCACGGTCAATCAACCAGATCCATGCCCGAATTCAGAAAACATTACTCCTTGTTCCAATATCTTCCTCGACGCACGCGTGGGTATCTTCGACGACCCAGAGCCCGAGCACCGTATGGTCAGCACCCTCTAGGATCCTTCGCAGGTCACCTAGCGCTTCACTCATAGGCCGCTTCCTTAGTCCCTCATCCACCGTATCGGTGGAAGTTTAAATCGAACCGAGACTGCCTCGGTTGACCTTGCTACGCGAGACGTCCTCCGTTGACTCTCTGTCAGCTGTTGCAACTTTATCACTAAGTCTTATTCACAAGACGGTCAAAATGCTTCCCCAATATTCTTGACATAAAACAGTTATTTAAAAATAGGTCATAAATACAGTTTCTATAACGAACTCTCGTCTTTCCACATTGTTTCACATCAATCCACATTACTTATTCCAAGTCCAATCATATGTATTTCCATTGTCCTTCATCCATTCTCATCTAATCACATCATTTTCATCCATTCTCATCCAATCACATCATTTTCATCCAATCACATCATTTTCCATCTCATCACATCTTTCCATCGTCCTTCATCCATTCTCATCCAATCACATCATTTTTCATCTCATCACATCATTTTTCATCCAATCACATCATTTTTCATCTCATCACGTCTTTCCACATTTATACTCATCACATCTCATCCACTCGCATCTACCCATATCCACATCTCATTACATCACATTCATTCACATCTCATCCATTCATATCTATCACGATCCACATCACATCACATCACATCCAATCACATCATTTTCATCCAATCACATCATTTTCCATCTCATCACATCTTTCGATCGTCCTTCATCCATTCTCATCCAATCACATCATTTTTCATCTCATCACATCTTTTCATATTTTTCATCTCATCACATCTTTCCACATTTATACTCATCACATCTCATCCACTCGCATCTACCCATATCTACATCTCATTACATCACATTTATTCACATCTCATCCATTCATATCTATCATGATCCACATCACATCACATCACATCACATCACATCACATCCATTTCACCTCACATCTCATTCATTCACATCTATCCCAATTCACATCCCATCACATCTCATCCATTCTCATCACATCTCATCTCATCCATTCTCATCACATCTCATTCATTCACATCTATCTCGATTCACATCACATCACATCACATCCATTTCACATCACATCTCATTCATTCACATCCCGATTCACATCACATATTATCCATTCACATCTATCCCAATTTACATCACATCTCATCACATCCATTTCACATCACATATTATCCATTCACATCTATCCCGATTCACATCACATATTATCCATTCACATCTATCCCAATTTACGTCACATCTCATCACATCTCATCACATCTCATTCATTCACATCACATCTCATATCATTCATTCACATCTATCCCGATTCACATCACATCACATCTCATCCATTCACATCTATCCCAATTTACATCATATCAAATTACATCACATTCATTCACATATCATCCATTCACATCTATCCCAATTTACATCATATCACATCACATTCACATCTATCCCAATTTACATCACATCTCATCACATCCATTTCACATCACATTCATTCACATCACATCAGATTCATTCACATCAGATATCATCCATTCACATCTATCCCAATTTACATCACATCTCATCACATCCATTTCACATCACATCACATTCATTCACATCACATATCATCCATTCACATCTATCCTAATTTACATCATATCACATCACATCACATTCATTCACATCAGATATCATCCATTCACATCTATCCCAATTTACATCACGTCTCATCACATCCATTTCACATCACATCTCATTCATTCATATCCCGATTCACATCACATCACATCCATTCACATTCATCACATTCATTATATTCCCATTCCATCACATACATTCTATCCACATTACATCACATCCACATCATATCTCATTCAGACACATCCCATCTCATTCATCCACATCCATCCGATCATTCCACGACTATCCACATCTATCCATACATTCACATCTATCACTTCACATCCACATATATTCATATCACATCACATCTCTTTACATCACATCACATCTCATCCACATCCACATCACATTCAGATCCACATCTCTTTACATTACACCACATCTCATCCACATCTACATCACATTCACATCCACATCCCCTTACATCACATCACATCCACATCCCCTTACATCACATTCACATCCACATCCCCTTACATCACATCACATTCACATCCACATCTCTTTTCATCACATCACATTCACATCCACATCTCTTTTCAGCACATCACATCTCATCCACATCCACATTACTTTTACATCCATATCCCTTTACATTATATTCTTTCACATACACATCCATATCCATTTACATCACATTCTTTCATTTACATCACATCTCATCACATCTATTTCACATCACATCTTATTCATTCATATCCTAATTCACATCACATCACATCCATTCACATTCATCATATTCATTATATCCCCATTCCATCACATACATTCTATCCACATTACATCACAGCCTTATCATATCTCATTCATACTTATCCCATCTCATTCATCCACATCCATCTGATCATTCACATGCACGACTATCCACATCTATCCATACATTCACATCTATCACTTCACATCCACATATATTCACATCACATCACATCTCTTTACATCACATCACATCTCATCCACATCCACATCACATTCAGATCCACATCTCTTTACATTACCCCACATCTCATCGACATCTACATCACATTCACATTCACATCCCCTTACATCACATCACATCTCATCCACATCCACCTCACATTTGTATCCACATCTCTTTTCAGCATATCACATCTCATCCACTTCCACCTCACATTCGCATCCACATCTCTTTTCAGCACATCACATCTTATCCACATCCACATTACTTTCACATCCACGTCCCTTTACATTACATTCTTTCACATATGCAGTCACATCCATTTACATCACATTCTTTCACATACGCATCCACATCCATCACATCACATTCTTTCACATACACATCCACATCCATTTACATCACATTCTTTCATATACACGTCCATATCCATTTACTTCCCATCTCATTCTTTCACATATCCTCTCATCTCATTCTAATCTCATCATTCACATCCACATCCTATCACATCCCATTCGCATCTTAGCGCATCCCATTTACATCTTATCACATCCATTCACATCTCGCATCCCATTTACATCTTATCACATCCATTCACATCCTATCACGTCCATTCACATCCTATCACATCTTATCACATCCCATTCACATCCTATTCCCATTTAGTAGCTTTTTCTACTTCGATACCGATGATGGGGCTTTTTCTAAATTTCTGCCAATTGCTTGGCCCAGATAAAGGTTCTTTTTCTCGACAACTATTTCCATATTCTTTCTCAAATGAACTATATTCAATATTCTTTCTCAATTTCTCAAATGAATTATATTCAATATTCCTCTTTTGAATAAAAGAATTTTTGGGATTCACAAAAATCAATTCTACCCATATTTCCACTTTTGATAAATAATCATAAATTGAATTATACTAAAATTTCTCTTCTTCCCATTTAATTTCTTGGACCTCAAATATCATGGGAATTCCTCTTTTTGCATTTAATTATTTGCATTCGAATGTCATGGGAATTTCTCTTTTATTATAAAATAAATCTATCTAAAATTCCTATTTTCTTTAATAAAATATCCATTAATTCAATATGCCAAGAATTTCACTTTTACTATTTAAATGATTGAATTCCAAATGTTTTGGGAATTCCTCTTTTATCATTTAAAACTAAAATTCATCTTTGAATTTAAATAAAATATCAATTAATTTCAATATGCTAAGAATTTCGCTTTTCCTATTTAAATGATTGAATTACAAATGTCATAGGAATTCCTCTTTTCTCATTTAAATATTTCTCATGCATAAAATAAATTTATCTAAAACTCATCTTTGTATTTAAATAAAATATCCGTTAATTCCAATATGCTAAGAATTTCACTTTTCCTATTTAAATGATTGAATTCCAAATGTCATAGGAATTCCTCTTTTATCATTTAAATAAAATTATCATAATTTTCTCTTTTCTTAATTATTTAATTATACATAAACCTTAAAAAATAGTTTTCCATTGAATGTGATGAAAATCATTCTTTTAGCCTAGGATATTCAATCCTAGAATATGGTAGGAAGTCCTCTTTTCATATTATGCATAAGAATGAATTATGTATCGATTTCTTAAAGAAATTTACCATAGCTCCGCTACTATTATTGATAAATTTTAATATTTTTGAAAAGAATAAGACATAGTAATGTAATAATGATAGTATAACTATCTTTTAACCTTAAATCCAATTTATGGATTTATCTCATAATATTACCATGATTTACAAGCATATAAGTATAAAAAACCATTTTCTTAACTTCTAGCTTCACAAGCCTAGAGTTTGATTTGTGAATTAAGAATTTCTCCATAAGAAGCATCAATTGAATAGAGAATTGGTGATAGGAATGACCATTCTTTGGGGGAGAGAGAGATAAACATAAAAGCATCCTAATTTAAGCATAAATGTAAACTTTTCTTAATTATTCATTATAACTCTTAAGAAAAGCTTGATTTACATTATAAACACTTAATTAAGAAACTTCTTAAGCTTGAGAGGGGTTGAGAAGTGAAAACATTGAGAATAGTAGAGAAAAACCATAAATTTACACTTTACCTCTTGTTTTTGCTTGCTTCTTCCCTATCATAGAAGAAGCCCCCAACACTGCATGGTATAGTTCACAGATTTTTTTGCAAAAGATTAAATAGGTGAGGGAGGCCTCTAACCAAGTCCAACTAGATTCTAGAATTTTCCAGGTTCAGTTTGGCTGAATTTGGACAAGATTTGGACCTAGTTTGGCTCCCTTTTTGATTTGGTTTGGTCCAGGACAGAGAAGAGATAAAAATATCACAATTTTTTTGACTTAAAAACTCCACCACATTTGTGAAATAGGCGCCTCCTTGAAGTCCCCCCTTCTCCTTACAAAGGTGTCAAAAATGTATCATTATACCAAAATATCTCATTTTTTTTAGTAATATCTCATAGTTTTTAACTAATAAACCTTGTACTCAATCAACTCTTCATCTTATGTGGGCATTTACTCATTTTTGGGTATTTTCTTTTTTTTCATTGGATTTATCTCCTCCCCATACTTGGATTAATCATATTGGCCCATAGGAACCTTAATTGGACCATAATCTAAAAAATTTTGAAAATCTAGACCCTTAGGGTAAGGTCCTTTAGACATATTTTTATTTAATTCCAATTGCACATTGGAAAGTTCTTTTTAAATTTCTGTTTCAGGGGAAACCATTTTAGACACTAGGAGGATTTTTATATCAAAAAATATCTCAATTTTGGATTACCTCTTTTTAGACATTTTCTCTCTCCATGCCAAAATTGGGTAAAACAGGATCTTTCATTTATTTTTGAGAGGGGAATAGTTACAAGATCAGAAGGGGAGGTTCTTACTCCTTTACACCTCAAAAGTTGGAGGGAGAAATCTTACATCCTACCCCACTTAAAAAACGCGAGATGTCCTCATCTCACAGCTAGAGGACAACCCTTTCCCTTAAGATTCAACTGATTCTGAGGTTCCTTATAGTCTAGTCACCCCAACAAAAAACTGGGATAAAGATCCCTTATAAAGAACTCATTATCAGATAACAATTCATTCAGATCATATCATTCATATCCTTAACACAATAATGGTCCATTAGACCAAAAATTCCATCTGAACATTCCTCCCACGGGAATTTCAGTTATGCAGGTTTTTTAATTTGTCATTCCTTAACTTGATCGAGTGGGTCAAGTGTTAACAGTAGCAATCTATCAGCACAATCCACTAATCTCGTAGTGATTTGCTGAACTCATTATCGTCATTCCAGTTACGAACATAATCACTCACATCACATATCATCCATTCACATCTATCCTAATTTACATCATATCACATCACATCACATTCATTCACATCAGATATCATCCATTCACATCTATCCCAATTTACATCACATCTCATCACATCCATTTCACATCACATCTCATTCATTCATATCCTGATTCACATCACATCACATTCATTCACATTCATTCACATTCATCACATTCATTATATCCCCATTCCATCACACATATTCTATCCATATTACATCACATCCACATCATATCTCATTCATACACATCCCATCTCATTCATCCACATCCATCCGATCATTCACATGCACGACTATCCACATCATATCTCATTCATACACATCCCATCTCATTCATACACATCCCATCTCATTCATCCACATCCATCCGATCATTCACATGCACGACTATCCACATCTATCCATACATTCACATCTATCACTTCACATCCACATATATTCACATCACATCACATCTCTTTAAATCACATCACATCTCATCCACATCCACATCACATTGAGATCCACTTCTCTTTTTATTACACCACATCTCATCCACATCTACATCACATTCACATCCACATCCCCTTACATCACATCACATCTCATCCACATCCACCTCACATTCGTATCCACATCTCTTTTCAACACATCACATCTCATCCACATCCACATTACTTTCACATCCACATCCCTTTACATTACATTCTTTCACATACACATCCACGTCCATTTACATTACATTCTTTCACATACACATCCACATCCATTTACATCACATTCTTTCACATTCGCATCCACATTCATTTACATCACATTCTTTCACATACGCATCCACATCCATTACATCACATTCTTTCACATACACATACACATCCACATCTACATCCATTTACATCACATTCTTTCACATACACATCCACATCCATTTACATCACATTCTTTCACATACACATCCATATCCATTTACTTCCCATCTCATCATTTCACATATCCTCTCATCTCATTCTCATCTCATCATTCACATCCACATCCATTTACTTCACATCTCTTCCTCATTCATTTTCATCACACCA
Source organism: Cibotium barometz (assembly GCF_041138505.1). Lineage (NCBI taxonomy): Eukaryota > Viridiplantae > Streptophyta > Polypodiopsida > Cyatheales > Cibotiaceae > Cibotium > Cibotium barometz. The sequence goes on from NC_141092.1 coordinate 40,833,976, forward strand.
CATCCTATCACATCCCATTCGCATCTTATCGCATCTCATTTACATCTTATCACATCCATTCATATCCTATCATATCCCATTTACATCTTATCACATCCATTCACATCCTATCACATCCTATCACATGCCATTCACATCCTATTCCCATTTATTAGCTTTTTCTACTTCGATACCGATGATGGGGCTTTTTCTAAATTTTTGCCAATTGCTTGGCCTAGATAAAGGTTCTTTTTCTCGACGACTATTTCCATATTCTTTCTCAATTTCTCAAATGAATTATATTCAATATTCCTCTTTTGAATAAAAGAATTCATGGGATTCACAAAAATCAATTCTACCCATATTTCCACTTTTGATAAATAATCATAAATTGAATTATACTAAAAATTTCTCTTCTTCCCATTTAATTTCTTGGACCTCAAATATCATGGGAATTCCTCTTTTTGCATTTAATTATTTGCATTCCAATGTCATGGGAATTCCTCTTTTATCATAAAATAAATCTATCTAAAATTTCTCTTTTCTTTAATAAAATATCCATTAATTCAATATGCCAAGAATTTCACTTTTACTATTTAAATTATTGAATTCCAAATGTTTTGGGAATTCCTCTTTTATCATTTAAATATTTCTCATACATAAAATAAATTTAACTAAAATTCATCTTTGAATTTAAATAAAATATCAATTAATTCCAATATGCTAAGAATTCCACTTTTTCTATTTAAATGATTGAATTCCAAATGTCATAGGAATTCCTCTTTTATCATTTGAATATTTCTCATGCATAAAATAAATTTATCTAAAACTCATCTTTGAATTTAAATAAAATATCCATTAATTCCAATATGCTAAGAATTCCACTTTTCCTATTTAAATGATTGAATTCCAAATGTCATAGGAATTCCTCTTTTATCATTTAAATAAAATTACCATAATTTTCTCTTTTTCTAATTATTTAATTATACATAAACCTTAAAAATTAGTTTTCTATTGAATGTGATGAAAATCATTCTTTTAGCCTAGGATATTCAATCCTCGAATATGGTAGGAAGTCCTCTTTTCACATTATGCATAAGAATGAATTACGTATCAATTTCTTAAAGAAATTTGCCATAGCTCCGCTACTATTATTTTACTGACAAATTTTAATATTTTTGAAAAGAATAAGACATATTAATGTAATTATGATAGTATAACTATCTTTTAACCTTAAATCCAATTTATGGATTTATCTCATAATATTACCATGATTTACAAGCATATAAGTATAAAAAACCATTTTCTTAACCTCTAGCTTCACAAGCCTAGAGTTTGATTTGTGAATTAAGAATTTCTCCATGAGAAGCATCAATTGAATAGAGAATTGGTCATAGGAATGACCATTCTTTGGGGGAGAGAGAGATAAACATAAAAGCATCCTAATTTAAGCATAAATGTAAACTTTTCTTAATTATTCGCTTAAAAGAGGGTGGCCCGTTTCCTTTTCATGATGGCCCACTATTTTCCATATTAAGAGAAGCGGGACGCCAAATCATTGCATGCTTTGAAGAGGGGGGCCCAATTAATTTTATGATGGCCCACTATTTTCCATATTACTAAACACTAAACTTCCCTCCTTTCAGGGGCTATTGGTGGTACCACCAAAAGGTGAAAAAAGTGGTACCACCTATACATGCTTTCACCCTTTCGAGCTAGATCTTTACGAAGCTCTTTGGGTGGAAAACCATTAACCAAGAAGTTAACAATCTTCTCACTCCATTCAGGCATTGTCTCCACCGTGAACAAGGAAGTGTCAAGTAAGTCATCATCAACTCCTGTAGGAGCTTCATCATTAGGTATACGAGACAAATTATCAGCCATGACATGTTTTTTGCCAGGTCTCACAACAACAGTGAAATCAAACTCCAGAAGAATCAACAACCATCGTGTGATTCTTCTTGTGGAGCATGGTTTGTTCACCAGATACAACAATGCTTGATGATCCACATAGAAAACAAACTTGGTGGCAAGAAGATAATAACAAAATTTCTTTACTGCATACATCATTGCCAACCCTTCTCACTCCGTAGTGGTGTAGTTTATTTCAGCATCGTTCAACTGGCGACTGGCAAAGCTAATGGGGTAGTCTAGTTTATGTTCTCCAGGTTGAGTTAGTACACACCCAATAGCAAAGTTTGATGCATCAATATGCACATGGAAGATTAAATCCCAGTTAGGCAGCACTCGCCAGGGCCTTCTTTAATAACTCATATACACGGTCACAACATTCGGTCCAAATAAACTTGATGAGAAGCTTGTACAATGGTCGAGCTATCTCAGCGAAGAATGAAATAAACCTTTGATAATAACCAACATGGCCCATAAAGCGCTGGACTCCCTTATAGTTGGTGGGTGGGGGCAATTCCAGAATGACCTTGATTTTACTTTCATCGGTGGAAATCCCATTTTTAGACATTATATGCCATAGAATAACTCCGTGTTTAACCCAAAATTGGCATTTGAAAGGATTCAATGAGATGCGATATAATCTACACCTTTCAAATACTTTTCGTAAACACATCAAGTGCTCATCCCAAGAGGAATGAACACAAAGATCATCTAAGAAGGCTTCACAAAAGTCCCTTAGATATTCCTTAAAGGCTGTGTTTATCAATCGTTGGAATGTTGTAGGTGCATTGGTTAAGCCAAAGGCCATGACGCGAAAGGCAAACACTCCAAACTCCGTTATAAAAGCTGTTTTAGCTTGGTCCTCTACTGCAATTGTGATCTGATTATAACCAGAGTACCCGTCTGAAAAGCTATAAGCCTCCTTGCCTGCAACTCTTTCAAGTACATGTTTCGAATACAGCAAGGGGTAATGATCTCTTTTGGTGGCTGCATTAACCTTTTTGAGATCAACGCACACTCTGAGTTTCCCATTCTTCTTTGGTACAATGACTATCGGAGAAACCCATTCTGAGTACTCAATAGGGTATATGAATCCACATTTTATAAGCTTTTCAATTTCCTCTTGTATAATCTTTGCATACTTAGGATTCATTGGGTAAGGACGTTGCTGGATTGGTTTAGCAGTGCTAATCATTGGAATTGTGTGTTGCACCACAGAGGGTGGAACACCCTTCATATGATGGTATGTCCAAGCAAATATGTCCTTGAATTCTTTAAGAAGCATCTTAAGTGTAGCTTCTTCCGTCTTGGTGAGGTCTTAAGTAATAAAAACTGGTTTAGACTCCTCACCTGGATCTGCTAGTTCTATCTCCTTAACTACTGCCGAGCCATCGTGGACACCGCTACTCCCATTGGTAGGCGTTTGTTGGGATTTTGTGTATAGGACTTTACATTCCCCCATGGTAAAAGATTTGAAATGCTCAGGTGCGGGGTGTAAGTCTATCGGTTCTTGTTGTGCCATGCTTTTTTCTTTAATTTTCGCTTCCTTTTGTTTTGCTGAGCTAACTCTCGGTTTTGACGCCTTCTCACAGTACGACTTAGTTTCGGCTTCTCTTCGATTTCTAATTGGGCGATGTCGTGAGGTTGTGGACTACACCACATGACACTTTGGAGGTATTCTCCCCAATTATCCCTAACTTCCAATGAGCGTCATATGCTCCTACATAACTAAGCCATTCTGTAGTGGATCTCTCTTTGTTTATTCTAGCTCGTACATTAGCTCGATAGCATTGTCGCTTATGTCTCGTCTTCTTCTTACCTAGTTTTTGATTTTTGTTTATATCAGATTCAGTCTCACTTGATCGATCTTCACTTGTGTCCCCCTCACTCTCGGATGAACTGCAAGAGGTTACGGTCCTAGGCCTTGAGTGCGTGGCTTTCACACTTGGGTGAATATTCAATTCATACCCCCTATCAGGCTCAGAGTCAGTTTCTTCTTGAGATTCAAACTCGGAGTCGCATTGGTCAGAGTCTCCGCTACTTTCAGTGTCAAGGGAGTTTGCCACTTTCTTGCCATCAGAAGTCAAGTGCATAACACCTATCATGTTTACTGGCACTAATGGTGGCATATCTTGCCCCTCACGTGTTACCCAACTTGTGCCTCTATTTTCCCATGTGTCTATGGTTGCCGCTAGGTGTACCCAATCTACGTTATCTGACTCAGTCATGCCCGGTAGGACATCCATATAAGGAGAATCTTTCCCATCATCGGTCTCTTTTTTGCATATATAGCAATACTTTAATGGGGCTGAGTGAATAATGGTATCCGATTGATTATCAATGATAACCTTGCTTCCTAAAGGATGCGCGTGACCATTCTCAAGATCAACTTGAATGACAGAGCCTTGGAATTGTAAGTAGACATGGTTTTTTGACCAGTCATGCACCATTTGTGCTTCCCTCATGAAAGGACATCCTAAGATCATTTGATATGAAATAGGATGCTTAGAGAAATCCATTACAATGAAGGTATGCCTTACCTTGTATCCTAGAACCTTGATCTTAAGGTCCCTTAGCATTCCAAGCTATAGTTCCGTTTGCCATCTTAACCACTATGTTTGTGACTTCCAGGTGAGGTCTTCCCATAGATTCCCAGCAGTTTTTAGTCACAATGCTCACTCCAGCACCACCATCAAGGATTCCCTTTAGAGTCAATCCCTTGGTAGTAATGGGGAGGGTTGCGTTAGATTCGTCACCTTCAAAGTACTGTCCCAACTTGCAGGTATTTCAACCGAGTCTTCATCTAGGTTGGGCTGTAGATCCAAATGTTCCTCCACATCTTGAAGTGTGTCGGGTTTATCCATATTTGCAAATTGTGGTAACCCCGCCTTCAGTTCTCCATTGAGAAATGCCCGAAGAGCTAAGAATAGCTCAGGATCTGCACATAACTTGGATATGATCGTGAGCCTGATTTCAGAGGACATGAAATCCATTAGTTTGGACACATTCAATGGTACTTTTCGAGATATCAGCCCTGACTAGGGACTGGTGAAGATGGAATCACTTCCTCTTCGATGGGGTCAGGCATTCCCTCACTAAGCATTCTTTCAAGTAAGAAGGGTGTCTGCCCACTTCCTGATGTCCTATCCTCACTTTCTTCCCGAATGATACTAGTAGGTATAGCTAACGGTTTATGGCTCCTGTGAGACTGAACTCGTGTAGGAAACATTGTGTCTGGGATCTTGATTTTTCTAGGTTCTGCTGGCTCCAGTTCTCTTTATGTTTCTTCCACCAAACCCCTTAAGTGTTGCACTCGTTCAATCTCCTCTACTGGGTTTGGGTAAGTCCCAATCTTTTTCTTGAGGGTTTTTGGCCCACGTGGCTTGTCTTTGAGAGTCTCAGTCAGTCTGGGTAGCCGAGAGGGCATTAGCTGACTTGGTTGTGGGGCAGGAGGAGTTTCTTTTTGTTTCCCTCGATTTATGTCTTTGCTTGATTCTCCTTCGTTGCGCTCCCGAGTGGATTTCTCCCTTAAAGTAGTGGCTTTGGTCCCCATGGTTTCTATTAAATCAAAATCATCTTCAAGATCATTCATATACGCAGGGTCGTCTCCTGTCCCTATATTAGTCTTTGAACTAGGTTTGGAGCTTGTGGCATTAAGCGATCTCTTCCGTCGCGTTTTCTTTTTCTTTGCTCGAGCAATTGATGCAGTATCCCTCTCTTCAAGAATGTAGTTTTGATTTTGAAGCATTGACCATGTGACTACATTCGTAGGTACAACAGGTGTGGTTCCTAGTGCCTCATTGGTGACCTCAACCAAATTCAATGGCGTAATCTTGGGTGCACTTGGATTATGTGGACATTGAGCAATCAAATGATCTATGCCACAACGATTACATGTAAGTACCGGCATTCCCGACATGCTCCTCCCTTGATTTGGTTGCATTTGAGTAGCGATCTTCTGTAGCCTATTAGGGCACTTTGCGACACGATGCGGTCCACCACAATCGTAGCATTGAAGAGGTGGTTCTGGCAAAGGTATTAAGGTTTTGCCCTCTTGTGGCGAGAGCAGCGGCTTGATATACAGGCTTGTCTTGCCTGAAATGATCCTCCATGTAATACTGGGGAGTCATTTCAAACATATCGATCCCATATGGAACAGTGGGGTCTATATCCTCTTCATAATCCCCACACGCACTATGTGACTCACAACCCATCTGGTTTATATGGGTAACCCTCGCGGATGCGGAGGTTGTGGTCCTAGCACTGGCGGTGGTAATGACACAGAGTGGACTAAATTTGGGTTCCTTGGAACTGTGTTGTGACGGTTGCTTGACAGGTGGTGCAGGCATCAGTGTGGGTACTTGAGGTGTATTTGACAAGGCTAGTGGTGCCTGATTTGCTAACATATACTTAAGTACTAGGCAATCCTTAGATTGATGGCCATACTTACCACATGTATTGCAAGTCCCATTGAATTTAACTCTAAATGTGGGACATTCACTTTTGCTATGTGGTCCTAAGCAAACCGAACACCATTGTTGCTCTCTTCTTGGGTACATATGGCTATTTTGAGGAGCTCGATTACCCCTAAAGTATTCTTGGAGAGTCTTAGTAAGGTCAGCTATAGACATTTCGGATATCTCAGGCTCCTTGGCAATAAGTTTTACAGTCATTGGCTCGTGCCCAGATACTTGCGAACTAACAGACTTTGTCTTCGAAGACACCTTTTTACCTGCAATCATCAAGTTGTCTTCTAACTAGATTGCATTGGCAGTGACTGCTTCCCATGTCGTAAGACCTCTAATGACTAGGCCATTGTATATGTCCTCATGGCGCAATCCTCGGATGAATCTATCAAGAAGTTGGTTGTTATTGAAGCGCTCATCTCAAGAATACAACGAGAATTTAGATGCTTTAGTCGACTAATAAAGTCTCTCAGTGACTCTCCTTCCTCGCGTTCAGCTTTTTGGAGTTGAGATGCTACACCCCAAAGCACACCCTCACGTATGTATTTTTTCAAGAACAATCTCTTGAGAGTGGGATAGTGAGTACGCTCTTCAACCCTTAAAGTTTGATACCAATCTCTCGCTTTTCCACTCAAGGTTAAGCCTAAGGCTTTACACTTATGTAGCTCATTGTGCTCTTCCAAGGAATCACACATGTGTTTAAAAACTTCAATGTGCTTCCTAACATCTTCGTTACCACTGAAGTTCTGAGTGAGCTTGGCAACTTGTACCGCCTTGCTTCTAGGCTCTCTCTTAGGTATGCCACGCATGTTTTCCACAATAGATCGTCCGATCGTTTGAGCAAACGCTGCTAGATCACCTAAGTGAGCAGGCATAACTGGTGGAGGCACTTCTGGGATGGCCTGGTTTTTTGACAAGAGTTGGCATTGGTCTTGGTATGTATGCAGCTGACGCAGGATATGATATGTGACTAGGCATAGCTCCTCTTGGATAAGGGTTCTGATAAGGCATTCGTGGAGCATACACCATTGGCATAACAGGAGGCGTAGGAGCTACATGAGCATGAGTAGCGATAGGTACATATGGTCGATATGCACTGGTACGCACTGTTGTAGGTATTGTACCACTAGGTAGCGGTGTTGTACTAACTACAGTGGTAACGGGTGCACTTTCCGTCATGCTCATCATTAGAGTAGGCATTGTGGATTCCCTAATGGAAAGTTGAGCCAAAGTTACTGCTCGTGGGCTCAACCTGCATTGAGACTCCTGGCAAAACAACATACGAAGGATCCACGGGACTCACCGAGGGAGTCTCTAATTGCGACAGGGTTGGTTGTTTAGCCTTGCCCATATCCAAAAATCTCATAGGGCCAGTTTGAAACTAGGTTCACTCCCCTATTCTTCCTCTCGAATCGGATAATTCTATGGATAACTTCACATATCATTTGTTGTTGTTAATCTAGATTGGTGGCACTAGATGTAGATCGTATGACTTCTAACCAACCTACATGGTATGTGTAACTCGTGTATAGGTCAGTCAGAGTCTCTGTGTGTAGGTCATATTCCCAATTTTCATTGAGAAATATCCCATCCAAACTTGGCGTGTCAAAAGGTTCTCTCAAAGTGGACGTAATGTCACTTCTTGTGGTTTGACTTCTAGGGGCCTCTACTTTAGGAAGGGCGTTAGAAGGTGGTAGCTCAGTACGGCCTTCATTAAATGAAGTGGGTAGAATATCCACATGGACACTCTTTGGGAGGGCAGGGTCTACATGAGATGTGAATGGTGAATCTACTTCCCCACCTCCTTTGTTTACTTCACTTGTCACAAGTTCAAAGCGCGTGGCTCTACTAAAAGTCTCTATTAGACGACTAAACATACTAGATCTGGGTGGTGGGGCCCAAACTGGCATGTTTTGGCTTGCTTTCTCAGAGTTCTACATAGGATGCCCTTCCATGACTTTAGAAGAGTCAGAGGATGAGTCACTATGCTATTCGTGGATCCTGGGTTGCACTTCCTTGGGTTCCAAAAACTGAAGGCCAAGATGGTAACGTGGAGGGATGGTGTGAGCCTGCGTAAACTGAAACGCTTTCTAGTTGCTCAGACTCTAGCACCTGACCAGAGCATAGATGCATGTGACATGGGTATCCTATGGGCGTTGGTAACTACCCTTGAAGCCCACACAAGTGGTTTCTCAGGTGTTTCGCACTCCATTTTTACTTGGTTTTTTCTTGTTTTCAACCCGTTTTAACCCCCTTACTTATGGTCGAAACTGGACTGATAGCTCAAGACAAGCGTATCGTTCAACGGGTCCTACCGTGCTTTACAGCAAAGTGTTCGCCTATCCGGAGCTCCCGTAGTCCTCAGAACACTCTATTTGTGCCTGTGGGGGGAAAGGTAAAGGCTTTGTCCCACATGCCCACTCCACTCCTTGGGGGTAGACTATATAGAGAGCTTCACTCCCCTTAAGCTTTCACTTGAGAGAAAGCTATGGACGCTCACTCTCCTATATATATATATATATATATATATATATATATCAAAAGACCGAGGCCGGGGTCGGGGTCGGGATCAATTGGGGGAAAATGATTTAATTATTATTATTTTTAACTTTTATTTTATTTTATTTTTTCTCTTTAAAAAAAACTTAAAAAATATTTTTAGAGAAAAATAGCCCTAACTAACTTACTAACTTACTGCTCTAATAGCTAACACACAGAATTGGAATGTGCAGAAAATAAAGACACTAGAACAGAAAAAAACTGAAGAACAGCAGCAAACACACAAACACGCCTCTGTTTGCCTTTCCTACAGGATAAAATAGACTTCAAACAGCATCCCGAGCTAAATCTAGAGCTTGGTGTAGGGCAATTCCCCAACAGCGGCACCAAAAATGTGCGCTTTTGCCGCACGTGTCGGAGCTAGGGACTTGCCAAGCATCGTGTGCGAGCCACACAAATGGCTGCAAGCACACAACCAGGAAACCAGTAAGCTCAAAATAGGGAGCAATGGTGTGTCACTTCGCTCAGACCGCCATCGTGAAGGATTCTCGCGTCGCGATGAAGAAGGAGCCGCCGCCGCCGCCGCTCTGCCGCCGCCGCCCCGCAGCCATGCCGCCACGCAATGCTCGATCGCTACACACACTCTCTCTCTCTCTCACTCACACACACACACGCATGGCGAAGATGAAGTAAGAGCACTCCTTGTATTCAACACTTAGAGAATGAGAGGTTTTAGGTTACATTTGACTTTTATATGTGACCTGGCCGTTCACACATGGCGCCCACACATGGCCGGTCGATCCTAACCCTTATCCTGATGAAATTCGAGGTGCGCCTCTCATCGGCGATCACCCAATCCCCTTACCCTTTACATGTGGTGCCGACAAGCTCGGCCCATGACTCAGAATATATAAAATAATTATATGACGTAAAAAGTAATACGTCTCAATGTTCGCCCATAGGTTACAATTCACATCACATATCATCCATTTACATATATCCCAATTTACATCATATCACCTCACATCACATTCATTCACATCACATATCATCCATTCACATCTATCCCAATTTACATCATATCACATCACATCACATTCATTCACATCACATATCATCCATTCACATATCTATCCCAATTTACATCATATCACATCACATCACATTCATTCACATCACATATCATCCATTCACATCTATCCCAATTTACATCATATCACATCACATCACATTCATTCACATCACATATCATCCATTCACATCTATCCTAATTTACATCATACCACACCACATCACATTCATTCACATCAGATATCATCCATTCACATCTATCCCAATTTACATCACATCCATTTCACATCACATCTCATTCATTCATATCCCGGTTCACATCACATCACCTCACATCCATTCACATTCATCACATTCATTATATCCCCATTCCATCACATACATTCTATCCACATTACATCACATCCACATCATATCTCATTCATACACATCCCATCTCATTCATCCACATCCATCTGATCATTCACATGCAGTTCACATCACATCACATCTCTTTACATCACATCACATCTCATCCACATCCACATCACATTCAGATCCACATCTCTTTACATTACACCACATTCAGATCCATACACCACATTCACATCCATACATCACATTCACATCCACATCCCCTTACATTACATCACATCTCATCCACATCCACTCGCATCCATCTTACATTACACATTCACATCCATTTACTTCCCATGTCATCCTTTCACATATCCTTTCATCTCATTCTCATCTCATCATTCACATCCACATCCATTTACTTCACATCTCATCCTCATTCATTTTCATCACACCACATCCTATCACAACCCATTCGTCTCTTATCACATCCCATTTACATCTTATCACATCCCATCGCATCCCATTTACAACTTATCACATCCATTCACATCCTATCACATCCCATTCACATCCTATTCCCATTTAGTAGCTTTTCCTACTTCGATACCGATGATGGGACTTTTTCTAAATTTCTGCCAATTGTTGCAAGGTTCTTTTTCTCGATGACTCTTTCCATATTCTTTCTCAATTTCTCAAATGAATTATATTCAATATTCCTCTTTTTAATAAAAGAATTCATAGGATTTACAAAAATCAATTCTACCCATATTTCCACTTTTGATAAATAATCATAAATTGAATTATACTAAAAATTTCTCTTCTTCCCATTTAATTTCTTGGACCTCAAATATCATGGGAATTCCTATTTTTGCATTTAATTATTTGCATTCCAACATCATGGGAATTCCTCTTTTATCATAAAATAAATCTATCTAAAATTCCTCTTTTCTTTAATAAAATATCCATTAATTCAATATGCCAAGAATTTCACTTTTACTATTTAAATGATTGAATTCCAAATGTTTTGGAAATTTCTCTTTTATCATTTAAATACTTCTCATACATAAAATAAAATTAACTAAAATTCATCTTTGAATTTAAATAAAATATCCATTAATTCCAATATACTAAGAATTCCATTTTTCCTATTTAAATGATTGAATTCCAAATGTCATAGGAATTCCTCTTTTATCATTTAAATATTTCTCATGCATAAAATAAATTTATCTAAAATTCATCTTTGAATTTAAATAAAATATCCATTAATTCCAATATGCTAAGAATTCCACTTTTCCTATTTAAATGATTGAATTCCAAATGTCATAGGAATTCCTCTTTTATCATTTAAATAAATTTATCATAATTTTCTCTTTTCTTAATTAATTAATTATACATAAACCTTGAAAATTAGTTTTTCATTAAATGTGATGAAAATCATTCTTTTATCCTAGGATATTCAATCCTAGAATATGGTAGGAAGTCCTCTTTTCACGTTATGCATAAGAATGAATTATGTATCAATTTCTTAAATTTTTTTTACCATAGCTCGGCTACTATTATAGACAAATTTTAATATTTTTGAAAAGAATAAGACATAGTAATGTAATTATGATAGTCTTACTATCTTTTAACCTTAAATCTAATTTATGGATTTATCTCATAATATTACCATGATTTACAAGCATATAAGTATAAAAAACCATTTTCTTAACCTCTAGCTTCACAAGCCTAGAGTTTGATTTGTGAATTAAGAATTTCTCCATAAGAAGCATCAATTGAATAGAGAATTGGTCATAGGAATGACCATTCTTTGGGGGAGAGAGAGATAAACATAAAAGCATCCTAATTTAAGCATAAATGTAAACTTTTCTTAATTATTCATTACAACTCTTAAGAAAAGGGTGATTTGCATTTTAAACACTTAATTAAGAAACGTCTCAAGCTTGAGAGGGGTTGAGAAGTGAAAACATTGAGAATAGTAGAGAAAAACCATAAAATTACACTTTACCTCTTGTTTTTGCTTGCTTCCCTATCATAGAAGAAGCCCCCAACCAATCAATTGGTTTGTGTGTTGAAAGGAAAGCTCCAAGGATGGTTAAAGAGAGAGAGAGAGGCTCCACTCTCTCCAAAAGTAGAGGATTTTTAAGGGATAATAAAAAGTATAATTCTTTTAGTATAATACTGGCATGGCATAGTTCACTTTTTTTTTAACAAAAGACTAAGGATCTTTTTATAGGTGAGGGAGGCATCTAACCAAGTCCAACTAGGTTCTAGAATTTTCTAGGTTCAGTTTGGGCTGAATTTGGACAAGATTTGGACCTAGTTTGGCTCCCTTTTGATTGTGTTTGATCTAGGAGAGGAGAGATAAAAATATCACAATTTTTTTACGTTAAAAACTCCACCACATGTGTGAAATAGGCGCCTCCTTGAAGTCCCCCCTTCTCCTTACCAAGGTGTCATTATACCAAAATATCTCATTTTTTTAGTAATATCTCATAGTTTTTAACTAATAAACCTTGTACTCAGTCAACTCTTCATCTTATGTGGGCATTTACTCATTTTTGGGTATTTTTTTTTCATTGGATTTATCTCCTCCCCACACTTGGATTAATCCTATTGGCCCATAGGAACCTTAATTGGACCATAATCCATTTTTTTTTAAATCTAGATCCTTAGACTAAAGTCCTTTAGACATATTTTTAATTAATTCCAATTACACATTGGAAAGTTCTTTTTGAATTTCTGTTTCAGGGGAAATCATTTTAGACACTAGGAGGATTTTTATATCCAAAAATATCTCAATTTTGGATTATCTCTCTCTAGACATTTTCTCTCTCCATGCCAAAATAAGGTAAAATAGGATCTGTCATTTATTTTTGAGAGGGGAATAATTACAAGATCAGAAGGGGAGGTTCTTACTCCATTACACCTCAAAAGCTAGAGGGAGGAATCTTACATCCTACCCCACTTAAAAAACGTGAGATGTCCTCATCTCGCAGCTGGAGGACAACCCTTTAAGATCCAACTGATTCTGGGGTTCCTTATAGTCTGGTCACCCCAACATAATCTTGGGATAAAGATCCCTTATATAGAACTCATTATCAGATAACAATTCATTCAGATCATATCATTCATATCCTTAATACAATAATGGTTCATTAGATTGAAAATTCCATCTGAACATTCCTCCACGGGAATTTCAGTTAAGCAGGTTTTTTAATTTGTCATCCCTTAGCTTGATCCACTGGGTCAAGTGTTAATAGTAGCAATCTGTCAGCACAATCCACTAATCTCGTATAGTGATTTGCTGAAGTCATTATCATCATTCCAGTTACGAACATCATCACAAGGACTCGTCCCATTCATCCTCCTTGTGGCTTTGTAAACTTATGTTCTTTCATCTAGAATTTAGGAATCATCATCTTTCAATCGGAATCCAAATCCACTCATCAATTCTCAACCAAAATTCTAAAATCATATCAACCAGCATTCGAATTCATCATCTGGATAGCATTTTTGCTTATAATTTCAAGGTCTTAGATTTACTCGTATATAATGTTAGTAAAGAGTTGCAGTTATACCCTCGGTATATACGGGTAGTCACGGTCCTTGGAATTATAAGGTAAATACCATCATGTCTAGGCCTTAAGCAAGTCAGGGATTCCATACAATTGCGGTACTTCCATCTGAAGACCCAATTACCTATTTATGAATCTTCATTCTGAATATCAATTTGTATGAATTTCATCACACAGTTACAAACTTTTGCTGTTACTTCATAAATTTTTGACATTTCTGGCTTCTTGGTTGAACCACTTTAGCCAATTCACTCTGATTCCCTGCCCCCTCTACATAATGAATTTAGGGGTGCTAGCAGCGGAAGTAGCACTTCTTGCGCGGGTAGAGCTTCTCACTCGAGGCCTCGCCTATGGATGTCCAGACAAGAGACTAATCCCTCGGTTCTTCCAAAACCAAACTTGGAAACACTTCCCTACCCAAAAAGCACCGACGATTCCTCTAGGATATTTTTATTCTAACATAGTCAAGGTCATCACAAACCAAACTGATTCGACCGAACCCGTAAGTCACATGGTCAGGTCCGGGAGGAAAAGACTTGCACTTGGATCATAGAGACCAACGCTTTTTTCCTCATCAAGAGGCACATCCGTTGATTCTTTTCCATAGAACAAGGACTGTCTGGGATTTACTTCATCTATCGTACCATAACATAATTGAGTGTCATTTTAGGGATCCATCAGTCCAGCCTAACCCCATCCAGTCCCATGGGTTAGCCAACTGCCCACCAACCGCTGTAGTTATGGAATCCAATTAGGAATTTGGTTAGGTTTTGTCCCGAGTACCAGAGGGAAAACCTAACCACTTACACACCCAATATGAAATTGCCTGTTTCACACATTCAGCTGCCTTTAAAATAATCTTTTAATGAAACCATAGTATCACTGATCATAATCCTCCAAAATACCCGGTTGAATTCTCATTTCCAATCATTCCTTCATCGGCGTACCTATGGTATCATTGGTAACTAGAACGCTCACCACATGTCCACTCAGGGGCCTTTTCGATAGTTCTTAGCTCATAGTACCGGGCAATATATTCACTTATAAAATTTAGATGGAATCTTTGTTGAAGATCAGCAAGATCAAACAACAGATCCATATAAAAGAGTCATGGACTCATTCGTTGAGGACCAGCAAGGTTAATTGACCAGCAAGGTCAATTAACCAGATCCATGCATGAATTGAGAAAACAAATCTTACTCCTTGTTCCAATATCTTCCTCGACGCACGTGTGGGTATCTTCGGTGACCCAGAGCCCGAGTACCGTATGGTCAGCACCCTCTAGGATCCTTCGCAGGTTACCTAGCGCTTCACTCATAAGTCGCTTCCTTGGTCCCTCATCCACCGTACCGGAAGCTCACCATTTAAATCAAACCGAGGCTAGTCAAGACCTCGGTCGACCTTGCTACGCGAGACGTCCTCGGTTGACTCTCCATCAATTGTTGCAAATTTATCCACGACCTTATTCACAAGACGGTCAAAGTGCTTCCCTAGCATTCTTGACATAAAACAGTCATTTAAGAACATCTCATCCATTCTCATCACATCCCATTCATTCACATCTATCCCGATTCACATCACATCACATCACATATCATCCATTCACATCTATCCCGATTTACATCACATCCATTTCACATCACATCTCATTCATTCACATCTCGATTCACATCACATCACGTCTCATATCATTCATTCACATCTATCCCGATTCACATCACATCATATCTCATCTATTCACATCTTTCCCAATTTACATCATATCACATCACATCACATTCAATCACATCACATATCATCCATTCACATCTATCCTAATTTACATCATATCACATCACATCACATTCATTCAGATCACATATCATCCATTCTTATCTATCCCAATTTACATCATATCACATCACATCACATACATTCACATCACATATCATCCATTCACATCTATCTTAATTTACATCATATCACATTACATCACATTCATTCACATCAAATATCATCCATTCACACCTATCCCAATTTACATCACATCTCATCACATCCATTTCACATCACATCTCATTCATTCATATCCCGATTCACATCACATCACATCCATTCACATTCATCACATTCATTATATCCCCATTCCATCACATACATTCTATCCACATTACATCACATCCACATCATATCTCATTCATACACATCCCATCTCATTCATCCACATCCATCCGATCATTCACATGCACGACTATCCATATCTATCCATACATTCACATCTATCACTTCTTCACATCCACATATATTCACATCACATTCAGATCCACATCTCTTTCCATTACACCACATCTCATCCATATCTACATTACATTCACATCCACATCCCCTTACATCACATCACATCTTATCCACATTCACCTCACATTCGCATCCACATCTCTTTTCAGCATATAACATCTCATCCACATCCATATTACTTTCACATCCACATCCCTTTACATTATATTTTTTCACATACACATACACATCCAAATCCATTTACATTACATTCTTTCACATATACATCCACATCCATTTACATCACATTCTTTCACATACGCATCTACATTCATTACATCACATTCTTTCACATACACATCCATATCCATTTACATCATATTCTTTCACATACACATCCACATCCATTTACTTCCCATCTCATCCTTTCACATATCCTCTCATCTCATTCTCATCTCATCATTTACATCCACATCCATTTACTTCACATCTCATCCTCATTCATTTTCATCACACCACATCCTATCACATCCCATTCGCATCTTATCGCATCCCATTTACATCTTATCACGTCCATTCACATCCTATCGCATCCCATTTACATCTTATCACACCCATTCACATCCTATCACATCTTATCACATCCCATTCACATCCTATTCCCATTTAGTAGCTTTTTCTACTTCGATACCGAGATGATAGGACTTTTTCAAAATTTTTGCCAATTGCTTGGCCTAGATAAAGGTTCTTTTTCTCGACGACTATTTCCATATTCTTTCTCAATTTCTCAAATGAATTATATTCAATATTCCTCTTTTGAATAAAAGAATTCATGGGATTCACAAAAATCAATTCTACCCATATTTCTACTTTTGATAAATAATCATAAATTGAATTGTACGAAAAATTTCTCTTCTTCCCATTTAATTTCTTGGACCTCAAATATCATGGGAATTCCTCTTTTTTTATTTAATTATTTGCATTCCAATGTCATGGGAATTCCTCTTTTATCATAAAATAAATCTATCTAAAATTCCTCTTTTCTTTAATAAAATATCCATTAATTCAATATGCCAAGAATTTCACTTTTACTTTTTAAATGATTGAATTCCAAATGTTTTGGGAATTCTTCTTTTATCATTTAAATATTTCTCATACATAAAATAAATTTAACTAAATTCATCTTTGAATTTAAATAAAATATCCATTAATTCCAATATGCTAAGAATTTTACTTTTCCTATTTAAATGATTGATTTCCAAATGTCATAGGAATTTCTCTTTTATCATTTAAATATTTCTCATGCATAAAATAAATTTATCTAAAATTCATCTTTGAATTTAAATAAAATATCCATTAATTCCAATATGCTAAGAATTTCACTTTTTCTATTTAAATGATTGAATTCCAAATGTTATAGGAATTTCTTTTTTATCATTTAAATAAAATTACCATAATTTTCTCTTTTCTTAATTTTTTAATTATACATAAACCTTAAAAATCAGTTTTCCATTGAATGTGATGAAAATCATTCTTTTAGCCTAGGATATTCAATCCTAGAATATGGTAGGAAGTCCTCTTTTCACGTTATGCATAAGAATGAATTATGTATCAATTTCTTAAAGAAATTTACCATAGCTCCGCTACTATTACTAACAAATTTCAATAATTTTGAAAAGAATAAGACATAGTTGTTGAGATTCAAGCTCGATGTCAGCTTGTGCCAGTTGCACTATGTGCTGGCATGTTAGGTAGCAGCATGTGTGAGACATAAATGACCGCGTCCAGCTGGTCATAGTGTGTGGACAATAGCTAGGGTTATGAGTGTGTGGACACAACACAATGTGTGTGTTGTAGATTAGGGATTTTGGCTTTATGCATTGTGTGAGAAGGGAGATGGCTTTCCTCTATGGTTAGGGTTTGCAATATACATTAGGGTTTGCTCCTATGTGTGTGTCTACTCTCCCTCTACCTTTTTTTCATCATGGTATAAGAGCCTGGTGCGCTCTATTAGGGTTTATGAGTGAGTGAGAGAAGAGGGAGAAGAAGGTGTGAAGAAATGATGTGAAGCTTGCCATTGGAGCTGTGAAGCTTGGAGCACACAAATACTCAACAAATCTGAGAGCTAAGGACCACGGGTAAGAAAAGCTAAACACCCTTGAGCCGATTTGCAGGTGATTCAAGCACAAACAAGGCAAATCAGGGTTGCCTAAAGCAAAAGAAAATTCTAGGTTTTTGCAAGCTTTCCATTGGAGCTTAAAAGCACTGATGTATTGTGAAAATAGATGCAATCTGGCAAAGGAACATGTATGTGACAAGGATTAATGTATTGGCAACTCATGTGCAAGCCCTACATTGAATTTGGAGCCAAGTTGATGCATTTATGTGAGAGGAAAATTACTGGTTTGAAGCCTTTACAAAAACAGAGAAATGATGCTCATTGTGGATGCAATTAGAGCTAGTTTTTTGTAAAACTTAGTCAGTTGATGGATTGTGCACATGCCTTAGAGTGTTAGGTAACCATATACGCTCCCAAATACTACTACACACAAACAAATTCACCTCTATAGCATGCGACACAAACTGTCATGAGGAAACAGAGCAGTTTTTCATCTTTTTACTAAGTGGAGGTCAAAAATCAAGTCTTGTGGTTGATAAATTCCAAAATCTCCTTAGCAATTGTGTGGTACATACACTTGAGAAGGATGCTATATGTTTGGTTGAAGCAATTGTGCACTATGGAGCTGGAAATGAGTTGATTAAACAAGCTGTCTATTGTGATAAATAAAGGGTGATTAATCGGCTAATTACTCTCTCATCTTAAACAATTGGTCTAATTCCTTTTACATGGAGTTAGTAGACATCAATGCTAAGCTAATGAATGCCTGGTCTCTCAATTTGTACAAGAATCAAAGGAATTAGAGCAATTTTACTGCTAATCTTTTCTGGTTTTACTGGTTTTTTCTCAAAACAGAGAAGGGGATTTGATAAATTTGGTATGTACGCCTCTTGGTTGGTGTTGATATGCAACATTGAGCTTGTTTAGGTGTTAATGCAAGTTATCCACATTTTGATTGAACCACTACATTGCAATTTGAAGCCTTGGAAAGTGCGCCAAAATAGGATACCTTGGATTGCATATGCCAGTTCATTTTGGATGCAATCAGTTTGATTTTCTACATCAAAAGTGAAGTTTGTTGAGTACTTTGGAGTATCTAGAACACTTATTAGAGTGTGGTTGAGCTGAGGAAGGCTTGGGTGAAAAGTTGGATAGGAAGAACTTTCAGGCATGGAAGTACATGATTAAAAGCTTTATGAAGGGAAAAGGTTTTTGGAACCTTGTTATAGGTGTGGAGCTAGAGCCGAAACTACCTCGATAACCTACACAGCAATAGGTTGTAGCTCATAAGCAATGGTCAGAAAGAGCATACAAAGTTTTGCATTACCTGTCTATATGTATCTCGGATGCTATACTCATACATATACATGATGCTGAGAATCACAAGGATGCATGGGATACATTGGTAAAGCTGTTTGATACAGACACTAGTGCTCGTCTCGCAAGTCTCAGTTGAGACAACAAATTCATAATGTGAAACGGAAAGGAAGGAGCATCCATGATTATGTACAAGAGATAAAGAAGTATGCAGATGCATTGGCAAGAATCAATGCCCCCATGCCTGATGATCATTTGGTAGACATTACCTTGCGTGGTCTTGGCAAGGAGTATAAGTCTTTTGATACATCTATCTCGGTTCGGAGTATAGGTTTACTAGATTTTGATGAGTTGGTTTCACTCTTGCTTGTTGAGAAAATCAAACTGAGTGACTCTTTTCATGATGCATCTACTAGCCATGATGATAATGGCAGAAATCAGGCTTTCTATTCACAAAGGGGATTTAGAGGCAGGGGGAGATTTGCATCACGTGGCCGTGGTAATGGTCGTGGATGGCAGGACAGGTCACGACAATAGAATTTTCAGCCTACATATGGTGCTAGAGGTGGTCGTGGATATACACCTCAGAGAGGCAGAGGTAATCCTCGTGGTAGAGGACGTTGGCAAGGCTAACAAACATCTATGCAAAATGTGGAATGCCATTACTGTGGAAAATTTGGTCATATGGCACGTGATTGTTTCCGCAAACAAAATGATTTGAGAGGGGGTAGAGCACAACATCGTGGACATTATGCACAACATGGTGGAAATTATGCAAATGGTGGAAATTTTACATCAAGCAGTAATGATGGTAGTGCAAATCACTTGTTTGCCATGAAACATGTTGTGGGATCTATGATGTATTGGTATATGGACTCTGGAGCATCAAACCATACGACTTGTCATGGGGCGAATGGTTTGAGCATATGAAGCCTATGGATGTGAAAGGCTATGTGGAAACAGGAGATGATACCCAACATGCTATCACACATGTTGGAAGTGTACCATTGGTTATGCATAATGGTGAAACAAAGTCTATGGCAGATGTCTTGTATGTGCCTTCTATTACAAAAAGTTTGGCCTCAGATAGTCAAATGGTGGAACAAGGTTTACAGGTTCGTTTCAACAAGCATGGTTGCTTCGTTGAGGATTTCAAAAATGGATGTAGAGTCATTGCCAAAGGCAAGAAAGAAGGCAGGTTATTTAAGTTGGATGCTGGGATTCCTGAGTTGAAATCAGCCATGTTCTCTAAAAGCCTAAATGTGGTACAAGACATTGACATGTGGCATAAAAGGATTGGACATGTGAACATACAAAGGTTAAAGAACATGCAGGCAAGAGGCATTGTTAGTGGGCTACCTAGATTCAAGTATGATGGGAATATGCATGTCTGTGATGCTTGCCAGTTTGGAAAGCAAGCAAGGTTGCCATTTCCTAAAGAAGGCAACATGAGTAGCAGGCCACTTGAGATAGTTCATAGCGATGTATGGGGTCCTCCACAAAACCCATCCATTAAAGGCAGCTTGTAGTATGTGACATTCATTGATGATTTTAGCAGAATGACTTGGATTTACTTTCTCAAAGAGAAAAGTGAAGTGTTGGGAAAGTTTATGGACTTCAAAGCTTTTATAGAGAAGCAATATGGCTCTTGGATAAAATGTTTGAGGATAGATGGAGGTGGTGAATACACCTCACATGCTTTTGAGAATTTCTTGAGAAAGCATGGCATAAGAAGGCAGTTAACTTGCAGGTACACACCTCAGCAAAATGGTGTTGCTGCTGAGAGGAAGAATAGAGTCATTTGTGATGTGGCCAGGGCAATGCTCAATGAAAAGAGAATGCCAGACTATTATTGGGCAGAAGCGTGTGCCACCGCGGTGTATGTACTTAATAAGACACCCACAGCAGCCATACATGGAAGTACGCCAGAGATGTGGCTTACAGGTTTTAGGCTAGACATTGGATATCTCAAAGTGTTTGGTTGCATAGCTTATGTACAAGCTTATGTACATGTGCCTGACGAGAGAAGGAGGAAGTTGGATCATCCTAAGGTAGAAAAGTGTGTGTTTGTTGGGTATGCACAGGATCGCAAGGCATATAAATGTTACAATCCACAAACTAGGCAAGTGGTTATCTCACGAGATGTGGTGTTTGATGAACTTGCTAGTTGGTACAAGGCAAAGGATGAGGGTGTCATTGATTCCATTGATGCTGATGTGCATGTGAACTTGCCACAAGCAAGTTCTATTTCTATGTCTGGGCCAGGAGAGTCTGAGAGTAGCTCTATACGTCCATGGTCAGGACGCTTGAGACATGAGAGTGTGAGCACTAGGAGTACTACTGTGGATAAAAGGAAAAAGAAGGTTGAAGGAATTGGCATTACAGGTTATGAGTCATCAAGTTTAGAAAGTTTGGATGAGGAACTTGGCATACTAGTTTTACCCACACTTGGTGCAAGGCAGGATAGATATGTGCCTCCACATGCTAGAGTGACAGGTGTTCAGAGTGATCCGCATGCATTGCGGAGATCCCAAAGGGTCAGGTATCCAGTTGACAGGTTGACATATCCTGACTTTGCTATGCATTACGCATGTATGACCTCTTTGGTGAAGCATGTGGAACCTACATGCTATACATAAGCTATTGGGAAGCATGTATGGAAGAAGGCAATGGATGTTGAGATGGATGCATTGGTTCATAATGAAACATGGGATTTGGTTGCCTTACCACAAGGCAAAAATGTCATTGGTTGCAAATGGGTTTATAAGGTGAAATGCAAATTAGATGGTTCCATTGAGCACCATAAAGCGCGATTGGTAGCTAAGGGTTATGCACAAACCAAGGCTTGGACTATGAGATGAAACATTTAGTCCAGTTGCAAAGATGGGAACAATGAGAGCAGTCATTGCTATGGCTACAGCAAATGGTTGGGAAATGCATCAAATGGATGTGAAAAATGCATTTCTAAATGGTGATCTACAAGAGGAAGTTTATATGGCACAGCCAGAAGGATATGTACACCCGAGGTATCCCACTCATGTATGCAGATTAAAGAAAGCATTCTATGGTTTGAAGCAAGCACCTCGTGCTTGGAGTGATAAGATAAGCCGGTATCTTATCTCCCTTGGATTTCAGGTTTCTTCAGCAGATTCTTCACTCTATGTGAAGAAAACAGATCATGGGATTGTCTTACTTGTCATCTATATGGATGACTTGATTGTCACAGGAGATCATGCTACAGATGTTATGCATGTCAAGAAGGCATTGAGTGGGCAGTTTGATATGAAAGACTTGGGTGAATTGAGATATTTTCTTGGGATTGAAGTGATCAAAGACCATGCAGGGACATGGTTAGTGCAACGCCAATATGCATTGGATATGTTGGTAAAATATGGGATGACAGGGTGTAAGCCAATGAGTACACCTTTGGAGCAGAATGTAAAGCTATGGACTGATTTTGGTGAAGAGTTGGATGATCCATCTATGTGTAGAAAGATGGTTGGCAGTCTTATTTACATGACTATCACACACCCAGATCTCAGTTATGCTGTGGGGCTAGTAAGCCAATTTATGCAGAGCCCCAGAAAACCTCATTTGGATGCAATGAGACGCATTATGCAATATGTAAAGACCTTTGCACATTATGGTCTTCTTTATGAGCATGGTAAAGGCTTGGATGTACATGGTTACACAGACGCAGATTGGGCAGGTAGCTCGTATGATAGGAGGTCTACTAGTGGGGTTATCTTTACATTTGGAAGTGCAGTGGTGAGTTGGAGTAGCAAGAAGCAACCTACTATTGCTTTATCTAGTACTACAGAGGTTGAATACAGGGGTGCAGCCATTGCTTCATGTGAAGGAGTATGGTTAAAGAGTCTCTTGGCTGATTTGGGTGAGCCTATTGATGGCAAGGTTGTCATTCATTGTGACAACATGAGCAGCATACAATTGGCCAAGAATCCAGTTTTTTATGCGCGGACCAAACACATAGAGGTCCACTATCATTTTGTCAGAGAGAAAGTGTTGGATGGTACAGTGGATTTGCAGTATGTGAAGACTAAAGAGCAAGTGGCTGGCATCTTTACAAAGCCACTTAGCACGGAGAAGTTTGAGTACTTCCGTACTATGTTGGGAGTACGTTGGATGAGCTTGAGGGGGAGTGTTGAGAGCTTTGATAGCCCAAGCTCATCTACATCTTCATCTATGGCAGTACATCATGAGCTTGAGAGGGGCTGTTGAGATTCAAGCTCGATGTCAGCTTGTGCCAATTGCACTATGTGCTGGCATGTTAGGTATCAGCATGTGTGAGACATAAATGACCGCGTCCAGTTGGTCATAGTGTGTGGACAATAGCTAGGGTTATGAGTGTGTGGACACAACACATAGTGTGTGTTGAAGATTAGGGATTATGGCTTTATGCATTGTGTGAGAAGGGAGATGGCTTCCCTCTATGGTTAGGGTTTGCAATATACATTAGGGTTTGCTCTTGTGTGTGTATCTACTCTCCCTCTACCTGTTTTTTCATCAATAGTAATGTAATTATGATAGTATAACTATCTTTTAACCTTAAATCCAATTTATGGATTTATCTCATAATATTATCATCATTTACAAGCATAAAAGTATAAAAAACCATTTTCTTAACCTTTAGCTTCAAAATAAATCTATCTCAAACAAGGTAAAACAGGATCTTTCATTTATTTTTGAGAGGGGAATAATTACAAGATCAGAAGGAGAGGTTCTTACTTCTTTACACCTCAAAAGCTGGAGGGAGGAATCTTACATCCTACCCCACTTAAAAAATGCGAGATGTCCTCATCTCGCAGCACAGCTGGAGGACAACCCTTTCCCTTAAGATCCAACTGATTTTGGGGTTCCTTATAGTCTATTCACCCCAACACAATCCTGGGATAAAGATCCCTTATATAGAACTTATTATCAAATAACAATTCATTCAGATCATATCATTCATATCCTTAACACAATAATGGTTCATTAGACCGAAAATTCCATCTGAACATTCCTCCACAGGAATTTCAATTATGCAAGTTTTTTACTTTGTTATTCCTTACCTTGATCCACTCGGTCAAGTGTTAACAGTAGCAATCTGTCAGCACAATCCACTAATCTCGTAGTGATTTGCTAAAGTCATTATCGTCATTCCAGTTTTACGAACATCATCACAGGGACTTGTCCCATTCATCCTCATTGTGGCTTTGTTACACTTATCTACCTTCAACTAGAATTCAGGAATCATCATCTTGCAATCGAAATCCAAATCAACTCATCAATTCTCAACCAGAATTCTAAAATCATATCAACCAGCATTCGAATTCATCATCTGGATAGCATTTTTGCTTATAATTTCAAGGTCTTAGATTTACTCGTATATACTACCAGTAATAAAGAGCTGCAGTTATACCCTCGGTATATACGGGTAGTCACGGTCCTTGGAATTATAAGGTAAATACCATCATGTCTAGGCCTCAAGTAAGTCAGGGATTCCATACAATTGTGGTACTTCCATCTGAAGACCCAATTACCTATTTATGAATCTTCATTCTGAATATCAATTTGTATGAATTTCATCACATAATTACAACCTTTTACTATTACTTCATAAATTTTTGACATTTCGTGCTTCTCAGTTGATCCACTTTAGCCAATTCGCTCTGATACCAGCTGAAAGATCCCTGCCTCCTCCGCGTAACGAATTCGAGGGTGCTAGCAATGGAAGTAGCACTTCTTGCGCGGGACAGAGCTTCTCACTCAGGGCCTTGCCCACGGATGTCCGGACAAGAGACTAATCCCTCGGTTCTTCCAAAATTCCAAAACCGAACACGGAAAAACTTCCCTTGCCCAGAAAGCACAGGTGATTCCTCCAGGATATTTTTATTCTAACGTAATCAAGGTCATCACTAGCCAAACTGATCTGACCGAACCTGTAAGTCACGTGGTCAGATGATCAGGAAAAAGACTTGCACTTAGATCATAGAGACCAACACTTTTTTCCTCATCAAGAGGCACATCCGTTGATCCTTTTCCATAGAACAAGGACTGTCCGAGATTTACTTCATCTATCGTACCATAACAGAATTGAGTCTCATTTTAGGGATCCATCACTCCAGCTTAACTCCATCTAGTCCCATGGGTTAGCCAACTGCTGTAGTGATAGAATCCAATTAGGAATTTGGTTAGGTTTTGTCCCGAGTACTAGGGAGGAAAAGAGTTCCCAGGCCCCCTAGCCGGCGCTCCATGCAAACTTCAAGATAGTCACACCACTTACACACCCAATATGAAATTGCCTGTTTCATAGATTCAGCTGCCTTTAAAACAATCCTTTCATAGATTCAGCTGCCTTTAAAATAATCCTTTAATGAAAATATCCGGTTGAATTCTCATTTCCAATCATTCTTTCATCGGTGTATCTATGGCATCATTGGTAACTAGAATGCTCACCACCTGTCCACTCAGGGGCCTTTTCGATAGTTTGTAGCTCATATAGTACCCGACAATATATTCACTTATAAAAATCTAGATAGAATCTCCGTTGAAGATCAGCAAGCTCAACCAACAGATCCATATAAAAGAGTCATGGACTTATCCGTTGAGGACTAGCAAGGTCAATCAACCAAATCCATGCCTGAATTCAGAAAACAACTCTTACTACTTGTTCCAATATCTTCCTCGACGCACGTGTGGGTATCTTCGGTGACCCAGAGTCTGAGCACCGTATGGTCAGCACCCTCTAGGATCCTTCGTAGGTCACCTAGTGCTTCACTCATAGGCCGCTTCCTTGGTCCCTCATCCATCGTACCGGAAGCTCACCATTTAAATCGAACTGAGGCTGGTCAAGACCTCCGACCGACCTTGCTATACGTGAGACGTCCCTCGTTGACTCTCCATCAGCTATTGCAACTTTATCGCTTAGGTCTCCCCACGACCTTATTCACAAGATGGTCAAAATGCTTCCCCAACATTCTTGACATAAAACAGTCATTTAAAAACGGGGCATAAATATAGTTTCTATAACGAACTCTCGTCTTTCCACATTGTTCCACATCACTTAATCCAAGTCCAATCATATGTATTTCCATCGTCCTTCATCCATTCTCATCCAATCACATCATTTTCCATCTCATCACATCTTTCCACATTTATACTCATGACATCTTATCTACTCGCATCTACCCATATCCACATCTTATCACATTACATTCATTCACATCTCATCCATTCATTCACATCACATCACATTCATTCACATCTCATCCATTCATATCTACCCCGATCCACATCACATCTCATCCATTCATATCTACCCCGATCCACATCACATCACATCCATTTCACCTCACATCTCATTCATTCACATCTATCCCGATTCACATCCCATCACATCTCATCCATTCTCATCACATCTCATTCATTCACATCTATCCCGATTCACATCACATCACATCACATCCATTCATATCACATATCATCCTTTCATATCTATCCCAATTTACATCACATCTCATCACATCCATTTCACATCACATCTCTTTCATTCATATCCCGATTCACACCACATCACATCTCATATCATTCATTCACATCTATCCCCATTCACATCACATCACATCTCATCCATTCACATCTATCCCAATTTATATCACATCACATCACATTCATTCACATCACATATCATCCATTCACATCTATCCCAATTTACATCATATCACATCACATCACATATCATCCATTCACATCTATCCCAATTTACATCATATCACATCACATATCATCCATTCACATCTATCCCAATTTACATCATATCACATTACATTACATTCATTCACATCAGATATCATCCATTTACATCTATCCCAATTTACATCACATCCATTTCACATCACATCTCATTTATTCATATCCCAATTTACATCACATCTCATCACATCCATTTCACATCACATCTCATTCATTCATATCCCGATTCAATTCCATCACATACATTCTATCCACATTACATCACATCCAAATCATATCTCATTCATACACATCCCATCTCATTCATCCACATCCATCTGATCATTCACATGCACGACTATCCACATCTATCACTTCACATCCATATATATTCACATCACATCACATCTCTTTACATCACATCACATCTCATCCACATCCACATCACATTCAGATCCACATCTCTTTACATTATACCACATCTCATCCACATCTACATCACATTCACATCCACATCCCCTTACATCACATCACATCTCATCCATATCCACCTTACATTTGCATCCACCACATTACACATCCACATCCATTTACTTCCCATGTCATCCTTTCACATATCCTCTCATCTCATCATTCACATCCATATCCATTTACTTCACATCTCATCCTCATTCATTTTCACATTTTCCATCTCATCACATCTTTCCACATTTATACTCACGACATCTCATCTACTCGCATCTACCCATATCCACATCTCATCACATCACATTCATTCGCATCTCATTCATTCATATCTACCCCGATCCACATTACATCACATCCATTTCACCTCACATCTCATTCATTCACATCTATCCCGATTCACATCACATCACATCACATCACATCCATTCACATCACATATCATCCATTCACATCTATCCCAATTTACATCACATCTCATCACATCCATTTCACATCACATCTCTTTCATTCACATCCCGATTCACATCACATCATATCTCATATCATTCATTCACATCTATCCCGATTCACATCACATCACATCTTATCCATTCACATCTATCCCAATTTACATCATATCACATCACATCACATTCATTCACATCACGTATCATGCATTCACATCTATCCCAATTTACATCATATCACATCACATCACATTCATTCAGATCACATATCATCCATTCACATCTATCCCAATTTACATCATATCACATCACATCACATATCATCCATTCACATCTATCCTAATTTACATCAAATCACATCACATCACATTCATTCACATCAGATATCATCCATTCACATCTATCCCAATTTACATCACATCTCATCACATCCATTTCACATCACATCTCATTTATTCATATCCCGATTCACATCACGTCACATCCATTCACATTCATCACATTCATTATATCCCCATTCCATCACATACATTCTATCCACATTACATCACATCCACATCATATCTCATTCATACACATCCCATATCATTCATCCACATCCATCCGATCATTCACATGCATGACTATCCACATCTATCCATACATTCACATCTATCACTTCACATCCACATATATTTGCATCACATCACATCACATCTCATCCACATCCACATCACATTCAGATCCACATCTCTTTACATTACACCACATCTCATCAACATCTACATCACATTCACATCCACATCCACATCCACATCCACATCCCCTTACATCACATCACATCTCATCCACATCCACCTCACATTCGCATCCACATCTCTTTTCAGCACATCACATCTCATCCACATCCAAATTACTTTCACATCCACATCCCTTTACATTACATTCTTTCTTATACGCATCCACATCCATTTACATCACATTCTTTCACATACGTATCCACATCCATTTACATCACATTCTTTCACATACGCATCCACATCCATTGCATCACATTCTTTCACATACACATCCACATCCATTTACATCACATTCTTTCACATACACATCCACATCCATTTACTTCCCATCTCATCCTTTCACATATCCTCTCATCTCATTCTCATCTCATCATTCACATCCACATCCATTTACTTCACATCCCATCCTCATTCATTTTCATCACACCACATCCTATCACATCCCATTCGTATCTTATCACATCCCATTTACATCTTATCACATCCATTCACATCCATTTACATCCTATCACATCTTATCACATCCTATCACATCCTATCACATCCATTCACATCCTATCACATCTTATCACATCCATTTACATCTTATCACATCCCATTTACATCTTATTACATCCCATTTACATCTTATCACATCCATTCACATCCCATTTACATCTTATCACATCCATTTACATCCTATCACATCTTATCACATCCCATTCACATTCATTCCCATTTAGTAGCTTTTTCTACTTCGATACCGATGATGGGACTTTTTCTAAATTTTTGCCAATTATTTGGCCTAGATAAAGGTTCTTTTTCTCGACGACTATTTCCATATTCTTTCTAAATTTCTCAAATGAATTATATTCAATATTCCTCTTTTGAATAAAAGAATTCATGGGATTCACAAAAATCAATTCTACCCATATTTTCACTTTTGATAAATAATCATAAATTGAATTATACTAAAAATTTCTTTTCTTCCTATTTAATTTCTTGGACCTCAAATATCATGAAAATTTCTCTTTTTTCATTTAATTATTTGCATTTCAATGTCATGGGAATTCCTCTTTTATCATAAAATAAATCTATCTAAAATTCCTCTTTTCTTTAATAAAATATCCATTAATTCAATATGTCAAGAATTTCACTTTTACTATTTAAATGATTGAATTCCAAATGTTTTGGAAATTCCTCATTTATCATTTAAATATTTCTCATACATAAATTAAATATAACTAAAATTCATCTTTGAATTTAAATAAAATATCCATTAATTCCAATATGCTAAGAATTCCACTTTTCCTATTTAAATGATTGAATTCTAAATGTCATAGGGATTCCTCTTTTATCATTTAAATATTTCTCATGCATAAAATAAATTTATCTAAAATTCATCTTTGAATTTAAATAAAATATCCATTAATTCCAATATGCTAAGAATTCCACTTTTCCTATTTAAATGATTGAATTCCAAATGTCATAGGAATTCCTCTTTTATCATTTAAATAAAATTACCATAATTTTCTCTTTTCTTAATTATTTAATTATACATAAATCTTAAAAATCAGTTCTCCATTGAATGTGATGAAAATCATTCTTTTAGCCTAGGATATTCAATCCTAGAATATGGGAGGAAGTCCTCTTTTCACGTTATGCATAAGAATGAATTATGTATCAATTTCATAAAGAAATTTGCCATAGCTCCGCTACTATTACTGACAAATTTTAATATTTTTGAAAAGAATAAGACATAGTAATGTAATTATGATAGTATAACTATCTTTTAACCTTAAATCCAATTTATGGATTTATCTCATAATATTACCATGATTTACAAGCATATAAGTATAGAAAACCACTTTTTTAACCTCTAGCTTCACAAGCCTAGAGTTTGATTTGTGAATTAAGAAGTAGAGGATTTTTAAGGGATAATAAAAATTATCATTATTTTAGTATAATAGTGCATGTTATAGTTTACAGTTTTTTTTACAAAAGACTAAGGATCTATTTATAGGTGAGGGAGGCCTCTAACCAAGTTCAACTAGGTTCTAGAATTTTCCAAGTTCAGTTTAGCTCAATTTGGACAAGATCAGAAGGGAGGTTCTTACTCCTTTACACCTCAAAAGCTGGAGGGAGGAATCTTACATCCTACCCCACTTAAAAAATGTGAGATGTCCTCATCTCGCAGCTGGAGGACAACCCTTTCCCTTAAGATCCAACTGATTCTGGGGTTCCTTATAGTCTGGTCACCCCAACACAATCCTGGGATAAAGATCCCTTATATAGAACTCATTATTAGATAACAATTCATTCAGATCATATCATTCATATTCTTAACACAATAATGGTCCATTAGACCGAAAATTCCATCTGAACATTCCTCCACCACGGGAATTTCAGTTATGCAGGTTTTTTAATTTATCATCCCTTAACTTGATCCACTGGGTCAAGTGGTAACAGTAGCAATTTGTAGCACAATTCACTAATCTCGTAGTGATTTGCTGAAGTCATTATCGTCATTCCAGTTTTACGAACATCATCATAGGGACTCGTCCCATTCATCCTCATTGTGGCTTTGTTACACTTATCTGCTTTCAACTAGAATTCAGGAATCATCATCTTTCAATCGGAATCCAAATCAACTCATCAATTTTTAACTAGAATTCTAAAATCATATCAACCATTATTCAAATTAATCATCTGGATAGCATTTTTGCTTATAATTTTAAGGTCTTAGATTTACTCGTATATACTGCTAGTAAAGAGCTACAGTTATACCCTCGGTATATATGGGTAGTCACGGTCCTTAGAATTATAAGGTAAATACCATCATGTCTAGGTCTCAAGCAAGTCAAGGATTCCATACAATTGCGGTACTTCCATCTGAAGACCCAATTATCTATTTATGAATCTTCATTTTGAATATACCATCATGTCTAGGTCTCAAGCAAGTCAAGGATTCCATACAATTGCGGTACTTCCATCTGAAGACCCAATTATCTATTTATGAATCTTCATTTTGAATATCAATTTGTATGAATTTCATCTTACAATTACATCTTACAATTACAACCTTTTGAATATCAATTTGTATGAATTTCATCTTATAATTACAACCTTTTACTGTTACTTCATAAATTTTTGACATTTCTAGCTTCTCAGTTGATCCACTTTAGCCAATTCGCTCTAATACCAGCTGAAAGATCCCTGCCTCCTCTGTGCAACGAATTCGGGGATGAAAGCAGCGGAAGTAGCACTTCTTGGGTAGGGTAGAGCTTCTCACTCGGGGCCTCGCCCATGAATGTCAGACAAGCTAATCCCTCGGTTCTTCCAAAACCGAACCCGGAAAAACTTCCCTCGCCCAGAAAGCACAGGCGATTCCTCCATGATATTTTTATTCTAACATAGTCATGGTCACAAACCTGTAAGTCACATGGTCAGATCAGGGAAAAGACTTGCACTTGGATCATAGAGACCAACATTTTTTTCCTCATCTTCAAGAGGCACATCCGTTGATTCTTTTCCATAGAACAAGGACTGTCCGGGATTTACTTCATCTACCATAACAGAATTGAGTCTCATTTTAGGGATCCATCAGTCCAGCCTAACTCCATCCAGTCCCATGGGTTAGCCAACCGCTATAGTGATGGAATCCAGTTAGGAATTTGGTTAGGTTGTCCCAGGTACTAGGGAAAAGAGTTCCTAGGCCCCCGCCGGTGCTCCAAGCAAACTTCAAGATAGTCACACCACTTACACAGCCAATATGAAATTGCCCGTTTCACAGATTCAGCTGCCTTTAAAACAATCTTTTAATAAAACCATAGTATCACTGATCATAATCCTCCAAAATCACTGGTTGAATTCTCATTTCCAATCATTCCTTCATCGGTGTACCTATGGCATCATTGGTAACTAGAATGCTCACCACCTGTCCACTTAGGGGCCTTTTCGATAGTTCCTAGCTCATAGTACTCGGCAATATATTCACTTATAAAAATCTAGATAGAATCTCCGTTGAAGATCAGCAAGATCAACTAACAGATCCATATAAAAGAGTCATGGACTCATTCGTTTGAGGACCAGCAAGGTCAATCAACCAGATCCATGCCTGAATTCAGAAAACAACTCTTACTCCTTGTTCCAATATCTTCCTCGACGCACGTGAGGGTATCTTCGGCGACCCTGAGCCCGAGCACCGTATGGTGAGCACTCTCTAGGATCCTTCGCGCAGGTCACCTAGCGCTTCACTCATAGGCCGCTTCCTTGGTCCCTCATCCACCGTACCGGAAGCTCACCATTTAAATCGAACCGAGGCTAGTCAAGTCCTCGGCCGAGACCTTGCTACGCAAGACGTCCTTCGTTGACTCTCCGTCAGCCTGCTATTGCAACTTTATCACTTAGGTCTCCCACGACCTTATTTACAAGACGGTCAAAATGCTTCCCCAACATTCTTGACATAAAACAATCATTTAAAAACAGGTCATAAATACAATTTCTATAACAAACTCTCGTCTTTTCACATCAATCCACATTACTTAATCCAAGTCCAATCATATGTATTTCCATCGTCCCCTTCATCCATTCTCATCCAATAACATCATTTTCCATCTCATCATATCTTTCCACATTTATACTCATCACATCTCACCACTCGCATCTACCCATATCCACATCTCATCTCATCACATTCATTCACATCTCATCCATTCATATCTACCCCGATCCACATGACATCACATCCATTTCACCTCACATCTCATTCATTCACATCTATCCTGATTCACATCCCACCACATCTCATCCAGTCTCATTGCATCTCATTCATTCACATCTATCCCGATTCACATCACATCAGATCACATCCATTCACATCACATATCATCCATTCACATCTATCCTAATTTACATCACATCTCATCACATCCATTTCACATCACATCTCATTAATTCACATCCCGATTCACATCTCATATCATTCATTCACATCTATCCCGATTCACATCACATCACATCTCATCCATTTACATCTATCCCAATTTACATCACATCACATTCATTCACATCACATATCATCCATTCACATCTATCCCAATTTACATCATATCACATCACATCACATTCATTCACATCACATATCATCCATTCACATCTATCCTAATTTACATCAAATCACATTCATTCACATCACATATCATCCATTCCCCTATATCCTAATTTACATCATATCACATCACATCACATTCATTCACATCAGATATCATCCATTCACATCTATCCCAATTTACATCACATCTCATCACATCCATTTCACATCACATCTCATTCATTCATATCCTGATTCACATCACATCACATCCATTCACATTCATCACATTCATTATATCCCCATTCCATCATATACATTCTATCCACATTACATCACATCCACATCATATTTCATTCATACACATCCCATCTCATTCATCCACATCCATCCGATCATTCACATGCACGACTATCCACATCTATCACTTCACATCCACATATATTCACATCACATCACATCATATCTCTTTACATCACATCACATCTCATCCACATCCACATCACATTCAGATCCACATCTCTTTACATTACACCACATCTCATCCACATCTACATCTCATCCACATCTACATCACATCCACATCCACATTACATTCAGATCCACATCTCTTTCCATTACACCACATCTCATCCACATCTACATTACATTCACATCCACATCCCATTACATCACATCACATCTCATCCACATCCACCTCACATTCGCATCCACATCTCTTTTCCGCACATCACATCTCATCCACATCCACATTACTTTCTCATCCACATCCCTTTACATCATCCACATCCATTTACATCACATTCTTTCACATACGCATCCACATCCATTTACATCACATTCTTTCACATACGCATCCACATCCATTTACATCACATTCTTTCACATACGCATCCACATCCATTACATCACACTCTTTCACATACACATCCACATCCATTTACATCACATTCTTTCATATACACATCCACATTTATTTACATCACATTCTTTCACATACACATCCACATCCATTTACTTCCCATCTCATCCTTTCACATATCCTCTCATCTCATTTTTATCTCATCGTTCACATCCACATCCATTTACTTCACATCTCATCCTCATTCATTTTCATCACACCACATCCCATTCGCATCTTATCGCATTCCATTTACATCTTATCACTTCCATTCACATCCTATCACATCCCATTCGCATCTTATCGCATCCCATTTACATCTTATCACTTCCATTCACATCCTATCACATCCCATTTACATCTTATCACTTCCATTCACATCCTATTGCATCCCATTTACATCTTATCACATCCCATTCACATCCTATCACATCCCATTCACATCCTACTCCCATTTAGTAGCTTTTTCTACTTCGATATCGATGATGGAACTTTTTCTAAATTTTTGCCAATTGCTTGGCCTAGATAAAGGTTCTTTTTCTCGACTTCTATTTTCATATTCTTTCTTAATTTCTCAAATGAATTATATTCAATATTCCTCTTTTGAATAAAAGAATTCATGGGATTCACAAAAATCAATTCTATGCATATTTTCACTTTTGATAAATAATCATAAATTGAATTATACTAAAAATTTCTCTTCTTCCCATTTAATTTCTTGGACCTCAAATATCATGGGAATTCCTCTTTTTTCATTTAATTATTTGCATTCCAATGTCATGGGAATTCCTCTTTTATCATAAAATAAATCTATCTAAAATTCCTCTTTTCTTTAATAAAATATCCATTAATTCAATATGCCAAGAATTTCACTTTTACTATTTAAATGATTGAAATTCAAATGTTTTGAAAATTCCTCTTTTATCATTTAAATATTTCTCATACATAAAATAAATTTAACTAAAATTCATCTTTGAATTTAAATAAAATTTCCATTAATTCCAATATGCTAAGAATTTCACTTTTTCTATTTAAATGATTGAATTCCAAATGTCATAGGAATTCCTCTTTTATCATTTAAATATTTCTCATGCATAAAATAAATTTATCTAAAATTTATCTTTGAATTTAAATAAAATATCCATTAATTCAAATATGCTAAGAATTTCACTTTTCCTATTTAAATGATTGAATTCCCAATTTCATAGGAATTCCTCTTTTATCATTTAAATAAAATTACCATAATTTTCTCTTTTCTTAATTATTTAATTATACATAAACCTTAAAAATCAGTTTTCCATTGAATGTGATGAAAATCATTCTTTTAGCCTAGGATATTCAATCCTAGAATATGGTAGGAAGTCCTCTTTTCAAGTTATGCATAAGAATGAATTATGTATCAATTTCTCAAAAACATTTGCCATAGCTCCGCTACTATTTCTGATAAATTGAAATATTTTTGAAAAGATTAAGACATAGTAATGTAATTATGATAGTATAACTATCTTTTAACCTTAAATCCAAATTATGGATTTATCTCATAATATTACCATGATTTACAAGCATATAAGTATAAAAAACCATTTTCTTAACCTCTAGCTTCACAAGCCTAGAGTTTGATTTGTGAATTAAGAATTTCTCCATGAGAAGCATTAATTGAATAGAGAATTGGTCATAGGAATGACCATTCTTTGGGGGAGAGAGAGATAAACATAAAAGCATCCTAATTTAAGCATAAATGTAAACTTTTCTTAATTATTCATTACAACTCTTAAGAAAAGCTTGATTTGCATTATAAACACTTAATAAAAAAACTTCTCAAGCTTGAGAGGGGTTGAGAAGTCGAAACATTGAGAATAGTAGAGAAAAACCATAAAATTACACTTTACCTCTTGTTTTTGCTTGCTTCCCTATCATAGAAGAAGCCCCCAACCAATCAATTGGTTTGTGTGTTGAAAGGAAAGCTCCAAGGAGAGAGGCTCCACTCTCTCCAAAAGTAGAGGATTTTTAAGGGATAATAAAAATTATAATTCTTTTAGTATAATACTGGTATGGTTTAGTTCACACATTTTTTTACAAAAGACTAAGGATCTATTTATAGGTGAGGGAGGCCTCTAACCAAGTCCAACTAGGTTCTAGAATTTATAGGTGAGGGAGGCCTCTAACCAAGTCCAACTAGGTTCTAGAATTTTCCAGGTTTAGTTTGGCTGAGTTTGGATAAGATTTGTTGCCTCCCTTCTGATTTGGTTTGATCTAGGAGAGAGGAGAGATAAAAATATCATAAATTTTTTGAGTTAAAAACTCCACCACATGTGTGAAATAGGCACCTCCTAAAGTCCCCCCTTCTGCTTACCAAGGTGTAAAAAATGTATCATTATACCAAAATATCTCATTTTTTTAGTAATATCTCATAATTTTTAACTAATAAACCTTGTACTCAGTCAAGTCTTCATCTTATGTGGGCATTTACTCATTTTTGGATATTTGTTTTTTTTCATTGGATTTATCTCCTCCCCACACTTGGATTAATCCTATTGGCCCATAGGAACCTTAATTGGATCATAATCCAAAAATTTCTAAAAATCTAGACGCTTAGGCTAAGGTCCTTTAGACATATTTTTAATTAATTCCAATTGCACATTGGAAATTTCTTTTTGAATTTCTGTTTCAGGGAAAACCATTTTAGACACTAGGAGGATCTTTATATCAAAATATCTCAATTTTGGATTACCTCTCTCTAGACATTTTCTCTCTCCATGCCAAAACAGGGTAAAACAGGATCCTATCACAAATTTTTTAAGTTAAAAACTCCACCACATGTGTGAAATAGGTGCCTCCTTGAAGTCCCCCCTTCTCCTTTACAAGGTGTCATTATACCAAAATATCTCCTTTTTTTAAGGAATATCTCATAGTTTTTAACTAATAAACCTTGTACTCAGTCAACTCTTCATCTTATGTGGGCATTTTTGGGTATTTTCTTTTTTTCATTGGATTTATGTCCTCTCCACACTTGGATTAATCCTATTGGCCCATAGGAACCTTAATTGGACCATAATCTAGAAATTTCTAAAAATCTAGACCCTTAGGCTAAGGTCCTTTAGACATATTTTTAATTAATTCCAATTGCACATTGGAAAGTTCTTTTTGAATTTCTGTTTCAGGGGAAACCATTTTAGACACTAGGAGGATTTTTATATTCAAAATTATCTCAATTTTGGATTACCTCTCTCTAGACATTTTCTCTCTCCATGCCAAAACAGGGTAAAACATGATCTTTCATTTATTTTTGAGAGGGGAATAATTACAAGATCAGAAGGGGAGGTTCTTACTCCTTTACACCTCAAAAGCTATGGAGGGAGGAATCTTACATCCTACCCCACTTAAAAAACACGAGATGTCCTCATCTCGCAGCTGGAGGACAACCCTTTCCCTTAAGATCCAACTGATTCTAGGGTTCCTTATAGTCTGGTCACCCCAACAGAATCCTGGGATAAAGATCCCTTATATAAAACTCATTATCAGATAACAATTCATTCAGATCATATCATTCATATCCTTACACAATAATGGTCCATTAGACCGAAAATTCCATCTGAACATTCCTCCACGGGAATTTCAGTTATGCAGGTTTTTTAATTTGTCATCCCTTAACTTGATCCATTGGGTCAAGTGTTAACAGTAGCAATCTATCAGCACAATCCATTAATCTCGTAGTGATTTGCTGAAGTCATTATATTCATTCCAGTTTTACGAACATCATCACAGGGACTCGTCCCATTCATCCTCAATGTGGCTTTGTTAAACTTATCTTCTTTCAACTAGAATTCAGGAATCATCATCTTTCAATTGGAATGCAAATCAACTCATCAATTCTCAACCAGAATTTTAAAATCATATCAACCATTATTCGAATTCATCATCTGGATAGCATTTTTGCTTATAATTTCAAGGTCTTAGATTTACTCGTATATACTGCCAGTAAAGAGCTGCAGTTATACCCTCGGTATATACGGGTAGTCATGGTCCTTGGAATTATAAGGTAAATACCATCATGTCTGCCTCAAGCAAGTCAGGGATTCCATACAATTGCGGTACTTCCATCTGAAGACCCAATTACCTATTTATGACTCTTCATTTTGAATATCAATTTGTATGAATTTCATCACACAATTACAACCTTTTACTGTTACTTCATAAATTTTTGACATTTTTGGCTTCTCGGTTGATTCACTTTAGCCAATTCGCTCTGATACCAGCAGCTGAAAGATCCCTGCCCCCTCCATATAACGAATTCGGGGGTGCTAGCAGCAGCAGCAGAAGTAGTACTTCTTGCATGGGGCAGAGCTTCTCACTCAGGGCCTCGCCCATGGATGTTCGAACAAGAGACTAATGCCTCGGTTCTTCCAAAACTGAACCCGGAAAAACTTCCCTTGCCCAAAAAGCACCGAAATGATATTTTTATTCTAATGTAGTCAAGGTCATAACTAACCAAAATGATCCGACCGAACTCGTAAGTCACATGGTCAGGCACATCTTATCCACATCTACATCACATTCACATCCACATCCCCTTATATCACATCACATCTCATCCACATCCACCTCACATTCGCATCCACATCTCTTTTCAGCACATCACATCTCATCCACATCCACATTACTTTCACATCCACATCCCTTTACATTACATTCTTTCACATACACATCCACATCCATTTACATCACATTCTTTCACATACACATCCACATCCATTTTTATCACATTCGTTCACAAACACATCCACATCCATTTACTTCCCATCTCATCCTTTCACATATCCTATCATCTCATTCTCATCTCATCATTCACATCCACATCCACATTCATTTACTTCACATCTCATCCTCATTCATTTTCATCACACCACATCCTATCACATCCCATTCACATATTATCGCATCCCATTTACATCTTATCACATCCATTCACATCCTATCGCATCCCATTTACATCTTATCATATCCATTCACATCCTATCACATCTTATCACATCCCATTCACATCCTATTCCCATTTAGTAGCTTTTTCTACTTCGATATCAATGATGGGACTTTTTCTAAATTTTTGAAAATTGCTTGGCCTAGATAAAGGTTCTTTTTATAACAACTATTTCCATATTCTTTCTCAATTTCTCAAATGAATTATATTCAATATTTCTCTGTTAAATAAGAGAATTCATGAGATTCACAAAAATCAGTTCTACCCATATTTCCACTTTTGATCTCATAAATTGAATTATACTAAAAATTTCTCTTCTTCCCATTTAATTTCTTGGACCTCAAATATCATGGGAATTCCTCTTTTTCCATTTAATTATTTGCATTCCAATGTCATGGGAATTCCTCTTTTACCATAAAATAAATCTATCTAAAATTCTTATTTTCTTTAATAAAATATCCATTAATTCAATATGCCAAGAATTTCACTTTTACTATTTAAATTATTGAATTCCAAATGTTTTGGGAATTCCTCTTTTATCATTTAAATATTTCTCATACATAAAATAAATTTGACTAAAATTCATCTTTAAATTTAAATAAAATATCCATTAATTCCAATATGGTAAGAATTCCACTTTTTTGATTTAAATGATTGAATTCCAAATGTCATAGGAATTTCTCTTTTATGATTTAAATATTTCTCATGCATAAAATAAATTTATCTAAAACTCATCTTTGAATTTAAATAAAATATCCATTAATTCCAATATGCTAAGAATTCCACTTTCCTATTTAAATGATTGAATTCCCAATGTCATAGGAATTCCTCTTTTATCATTTAAATAAAATTACCATGATTTTCTCATTTCTTAATTATTTAATTATACATAAACCTTAAAAATCAGTTTTTCATTTAATGTGATGAAAATAATTCTTTTAGCCTAGGATATTCAATCCTAGAATATGGTAGGAAGTCTTCTTTTCACGTTATACATAAGAATGAATTATGTA
Source organism: Cibotium barometz (assembly GCF_041138505.1). Taxonomy (NCBI): domain Eukaryota; kingdom Viridiplantae; phylum Streptophyta; class Polypodiopsida; order Cyatheales; family Cibotiaceae; genus Cibotium; species Cibotium barometz. The sequence continues at coordinate 40,874,901 of NC_141092.1, forward strand.
TCAATTTCTTAAAAACATTTGCCATAGCTCCGCTACTATTACTGAAAAATTTTAATATTTTTGAAAAGAATAAGACATAGTAATGTAATTATGATAGTATAACTATCTTTTAACCTTAAATCCAATTTATGGATTTATCTCATAATATTACCATGATTTACAAGCATATAAGTATAAAAAACCATTTTCTTAACCTCTAGGTTCACAAGCCTATCATTATTTTAGTATAATACTGGCATGGTATAGTTTACAGAAAAGACTAAGGATCTATTTACAGGTGAGGGAGGCCTCTAACCAAGTCCAACTAGGTTCTAGAATTTTCCAGGTTTAGTTTGGCTGAATTTGGACAAGATCACTAGAAAGTTGGCTCGCCTAGAAAGCACTAGCGATTCCTCCATGATATTTTTATTCTAACGTAGTCAAGGTCATCACTAACCAAACTGATTCGACCAAACTCGTAAGTCACATGGTCAGATCAGGGAAAAGACTTGCACTTGGATCATAGAGACTAACACTTTGTTCCTTATCAAGAGGCACATCCGTTGATTCTTTTTCATAAAACAAGGACTGTCCGGGATTTACTTCATCTATCGTACCATAACAGAATTGAGTCTCATTTTAGGGATCCATCAGTCCTCCAGTCCAATGGATTTGTTACCATATTATAGTAGTGATGTGTGTGAACACACTTAGGACCGCCGGGGCACTTTTTCCCTCACTAGGAGGTTTTTTCCCCCGTGCATTGTATATACGCCCATTATCTTCTAGGGCTTGTAATCTTCATTTTTGGCACTCATAATACACTACTGTGTTGTGCTCAAGCTTCCTCATCTTCTTGAAGTTGTGTGTGCATTCCTGCAACCCTAATTCCAACAATTGGTATCAGAGCAGGCTTCCTCCTCCCGGGCAGCATCACCGGCACCTACCGCTTCATCTCCTCCGATTGCAACGAGGTTTCACGAGCGTCTGCAGGTTAGTATATGCCGTGGGAGTGCCCGTAGGGCTCGGTCGTTTCAGAATTTTGATCTGAAGTCATTTCGCCCTCCGTTTTTGCATTCCAAGTACTGCGCAGGCAAAATCGTCCTACTGTGCAGATTTTCTGTCAAGATTAAAATCTGCAGGACAGGTGCCCATTCGTCTGTTTTGGGCTGTGCTATATAGCACAGGTCGATTTTATACAGGTTTACCTCTTGCAGACAGCACTTACATCTAGTAGTACAGTCATTGGCCATGGCTGACAACAATGATGTATTCCGCATGTTGGCTGCTGAGGATAAGTTGGATGGCACCAACTATCCATTGTGGGCATATATGATGCGACATGTATTGGTAGCAAAGGGGTTATGGAATATTGTGCAGGGTATTGATGCACGTCCTATTGTGGCTGGGAATGCTGCAAACACATCAGAAACAGGTACTGTTGATGATGGTGCAGGCACAAGTGCTGTAGCAGCTGTTCGAGAACCACCACTTTCAGCAGAGCAGATTCGTTGGGATGGTAGAGATGCGCAGGCTCATGCCTTGATTGCGCTGTCTGTCAAACGTACCATTATCCCACATATTCGCTCCTGCAGGACTTCTAAGGATGCTTGGGATGTACTTGCCACATTGTATCAGGCAAGAAATGAGGCTCGTGTTGCTTATCTCCGAAAACAGTTGGAGAATGAGCATATGAACGAAGGTGATTCTATGGATAGCTTTTTGACAAAGATCAAGGATTTCAAAGAGCAGCTCATTTCTGCAGATGAAATCCTGTCAGACAGTTCACTTGTGCAGACTGTTTTGAATGGTCTACCAGATTCTTATCAGGGTTTTGCTTCCACTCTTCGCTTGATGATGAAAGGCAATCCCAATGCCTTATCATTTGAGGAGTTAGTTTCTGTTTTGCTGCAAGAAGACCAGTCAAGGCAAAACAGGAATAGTATGCGTGTCGCAGATCAAGCTTTCGTTGCTAGTCAGAGAAGCGGGAAAGGTAAAGCTGGCTTTTCTTCTAGTAAGCAGAAATCTGCAAATGCTGCGCAACCAAAGAAGGAAGACAAAGATGAGAAGAAGGGTGACAAACAGAAGACATTTTGCAAGTACTGTAAGGGAAATGATCATGTCATCAAAGCGTGTCCTAAGCTGGCTGCGAAAGAGGCTAAGAAGAAAGAGGCTGGTATGGCTGTTGCAGATGCCTCTCCTTCTAACAATGAATCTGCTAATGTTGTGCTAGATACAGAATGGGCATTCAATGCGCAGTGCAGTTATGACCCATCTTTGCATGACACATGTATGTCTGCAGTAGATTCAGATGTATGGTACTTTGACAGTGGTGCCACTAAGCATATCACCTCGCAGCGCAGTTTATTCACTTTCCTTGAGTCTGCTCCCACAGGGAATACTGTCACTTGTGCCAATAACTCCTCTTATCCCGTTAAAGGAGTTGGACAGATTGTGCTGAATGTTGCAAATGGCAACACCTTTACACTTTTTGATGCATTGTATGTGCCAGGGATCAAAAAGAATCTGCTGTCAGTCTCCGCATTTGCCAAAACAGGTTTGGTTGTAAAATTTGTGGATGACAGATGTACTGTTCATGATCTCTCTTGTGGTGACATCATTGTAGCATCTGGTTCACTATGTCGAGGGCTGTATAAGCTCAATATGGATGGCAAATGTGTAGAGGATTCAGCATGTGCTATTATGGATACGCAGGCTATTTCAAATGCAAAACTGTGGCATGCACGTTTTGGTCATCTGAATTTTGCAAGTTTGCTGCGCCTGCAGAAATCTGAAATGGTGTCTTCTTTGCCTAAGCTTGATTGTTCACAGTGATGTTTGTGGTCCCATGCAAACTCCATCATTTGGAAACTACCTTTACTTCGTGACTTTCATTGATGATTTTACCAGGCATGCATGGGTATATCCTTTGAAGGCAAAGTCCGAAGTGTTTTTGTGCTTCAAACAGTTTTTGGTTATGGCTGAAAATGTGTCAGAAAGTAAGATGGGCACCCTCCGTTCAGATCGAGGGGGGGAGTATATGTCTTCAGAATTTAATGCATTTCTGGCTGAGCGTGGGATAAAACACCAATGTACAGTGCCGTATACACCACAGCAAAATGGTGTGGCTGAGAGAAAAAACAGGTCTCTCATGGAAATGGCAAGATGTATGGTTAAGAGTCAAAGTCTACCACATGGTTTTTGGCTTGAGGCTGTCATGTGTGCCACTTATGTACTAAACAGGTGTCCCACCAAAGCATTACAGGTTGTCACTCCATATGAGGCTTGGCATGGCCGCAAGCCATCTGTTGGCCATTTACGTGTTTTTGGTTGCCTGGCATATGCATTAGTGCCTGTGCAACATCGCAGAAAATTGGATGACAAAGCTGTCAAATGTATTTTTGTTGGATATAGTGCTGAGAGCAAAGGCTATCGTTTGTATCATCCACAGACAAAGCGCATTTTGGTTAGCCGTGATGTTGTATTTGTGGAAGATGCAGTTCAGCCCTTGGTTTCATGTACTAAGGAGACAGATATCAGCTCACGTGATGTCTATGATACATTGTTGCCTCTTTTCAGTGGTGCACAGTCAAGTGCAATACCTCATGAGGCAGTTTTTCAGCCTATGCAGGTTTTAAATGATGGCACAGATCAGCCTATATCTGATGCAGATGTGCATGATGCACTTGAGGATGAGAGACAAGAGATTGAGGGCTCTAGGAATATGCCTAGATGGCTGGTGCAGACTTTGCGTGACAGCAAGTTGGATGCCCCTTTGTCTAGTCGCACTCGTTCTGGCTCTCATGGTGCCTCTTATGCGTCAGATTGTTATGCATTGGCTGTTTCTAGTATGTGCGATGAAAGTGAGCCTGTTTCATTTGATGAGGCACAAAGTTCAGAAAATTGGATGGCTGCTATGCAAGCAGAATACGATGCTATTATGAAGAATGGTACATGGTCTTTATGTGACTTGCCCCCTGGCAAGAAGGCCATTGGCACTAAGTGGGTATACAAATTGAAGCGTAAGCCTGATGGCACAGTGGATCGCCATAAGGCTAGGCTTGTTGCAAAAGGTTATGCTCAAGAGAAGGGCATTGATTTTGATGAGACTTTTGCTCCCACATGTCGTATGACCACTGTTCGTAGCATCTGTGCATTAGCAGCTCATAATGGTTGGAATGTACATCAGCTGGACATAAAGACTGCGTTCTTAAATGGAGATTTGCATGAGGAGGTGTATGTATCGCAGCCTCGTGGTTTTGTTCAAAGAGGGCAGGAAAACAAAGTGTGCAGGTTAAAAAAGGCTTTATATGGTTTAAAGCAAGCTCCACGAGCTTGGTATGAAAAAATACATGCATATTTGACTGCACATGGGTTTCAGAATAGTCCAACAGAAAGCACTTTGTATGTTAAACGTGTGGATGGTGTACATCTAATCATTGCTCTCTATGTCGATGACATGCTGCTCACAGGACCAAATAAGAGTCATATTGCTGATTTTAAGGCTGATTTGAATGCCTCTTTTGAGATGTCAGATTTGGGGCATTTGCATCATTATTTGGGGATACAATTTAAGCAGTGTGATGGAGGTATTGCTTTGTGTCAGACAAAGTATATTGAAACATTGTTGCGGAGATTTGGCCTTGAAGACTGCAAGCCTATTGCTACTCCAATGGAGACAGGTTTGAAGTTGAGTCTTCATGATGCTGGAGATCACTTTGATGTCACACTCTATCAGACAGCTGTTGGTTGCCTCATTTATGTATGCATTACGAGGCCAGACATTCAGTTTGCAGTCTCACAGGTGAGCAGATTTATGCATAGCCCAGGCATTAAGCATTGGCAGGCAGTGAAGCGTATCTTTCGCTATTTGAGTGGTACTCGGCATCTTGGGTTGTTTTATCCCAAGGGGGGATCATTGCCGCCAGATTTACATGCTTTTTCAGATTCTGACTGGGCTGGTTGTTATGACACACGCGTGTCCACGAGTGGTTTTTGCTTCATGCTTGGAAGCTCATGCATATCATGGTTGAGCAAGAAGCAGCCTACTGTGGCCACTTCTAGTTGTGAAGCTGAGTACAGGGCAGCTTTCACAACTAGAAGTGGCCACAGTAGGCTGCTTCTTGCTCAACCATGATATGCATGAGCTTCCAAGCATGAAGCAAAAACCACTCGTGGACACGCGTGTGTCATAACAACCAGCCCAGTCAGAATCTGAAAAAGCATGTAAATCTGGCGGCAATGATCCCCCCTTGGGATAAAACAACCCAAGATGCCGAGTACCACTCAAATAGCGAAAGATACGCTTCACTGCCTGCCAATGCTTAATGCCTGGGCTATGCATAAATCTGCTCACCTGTGAGACTGCAAACTGAATGTCTGGCCTCGTAATGCATACATAAATGAGGCAACCAACAGCTGTCTGATAGAGTGTGACATCAAAGTGATCTCCAGCATCATGAAGACTCAACTTCAAACCTGTCTCCATTGGAGTAGCAATAGGCTTGCACAGCTACGGTTGAGTGTGTGTGGCTCAGACGCCTTATGGCTGATTTGGGTGTTGGGCAGCCATCTGCCACCACCATCTTCACTGACAGTCAGAGCGCATTGGCAGTTGCGCGGAACCCAGTGTTCCATGCTCGTACGAAGCACATTGAGGTGCACTACCATTATGTCAGGGAGAGACTCTCTGCAGGAGAGATCAGTTTGGCTTATGTGCCAACACAGGATAACCTTGCAGACCTTTTCACAAAGGCTCTGCCTCGTGAGAAGTTCGAAGCTTTTCGCAAAGCTTTGGGCTTACTCCCTTTTGTGGATTCGTCCACATAGCTAGACACTTCCCTATACATGAGTGCTAGCTCTTGTTCACCGCATCACTCCAGGGGGGATTTGTTACCATATTATAGTAGTGATGTGTGTGAACACACTTAGGACCGCCGGGGCACTTTTTCCCTCACTAGGAGGTTTTTTCCCCCGTGCATTGTATATACGCCCATTATCTTCTAGGGCTTGTAATCTTCATTTTTGGCACTCATAATACACTACTGTGTTGTGCTCAAGCTTCCTCATCTTCTTGAAGTTGTGTGTGCATTCCTGCAACCCTAATTCCAACAATGGGTTAGCCAACCACTGTAGTGATGGAATCCAATTAGGAATTTGGTTAGGTTTTGTCCCGGGTACCAGGGAAAAGAGTTCCCAGGCCCCCTAGCCGGCGCTCCATGAAAACTTCAAGATAGCCACACCACTTACACACCCAATATGAAATTGCCTGTTTCACAGATTCAGCGACCTTTAAAACAATCTTTTAATGAAACCATAGTATCACTGATCAATCATAATCCTCCAAAATACCCGGTTGAATTCTCATTTCCAATCATTCCTTCATCGGTGTACCTATGGCATCATTGGTAACCAGAACGCTCACCACCTGTCCACTCAGGGGCCTTTTCGATAGTTCCTAGCTCATAGTACCTGGCAATATATATAGTTCCTAGCTCATAGTAACACCTATCCACTTAGGGGCCTTTTCGATACTTCCTAACTCACCACCTGTCCACTCAGGGGCCTTTTCCTAGCTCATAGTACCTGGCAATATATTCACTTATAAAAATCTAGATGGAATCTCCATTGAAGATCAGCAAGATCAACCAGCAGATCCATATAAAAGAGTCATGGACTCATCCATTGAGGACCAGCAAGGTCAATCAACCAGATCCATGCCCGAATTGAGAAAACAACTTACTGCTTGTTCAAATATCTTCCTCGACACACGTGTGGGTATCTTCGACGACCCAGAGCCCGAGCACCGTATGGTCAGCACCCTCTAGGATCTTTCGCAGGTCACCAAGCGCTTCACTCATAGGCCGCTTCCTTGGTCCCTCATCCACTTTACTGCAAGCTCACCATTTAAATCGAACCGAGGCTGGTCAAGCCCTCGGCCGACCTTGCTACGCAAGACGTCCTCCGTCGAATCTCCGTCAGTTGTTGCAACTTTATCACTTAGGTCTCTACGACCTTATTCACAAGACGGTCAAAATGCTTCCCTAGCATTCTTAACCTAAAACAGTCATTTAAAAACAAGTCATAAATACAGTTTCTATAATGAACTCTCGTCTTTCCACATTGTTCCACATAAATCCACATTACTTAATCCAAGTCCAATCATATGTATTTCCATTGTCCTTGATCCATTCTCATCCAATCACATCATTTTCTATCTCATCACATCTTTCCACATTTATACTCATCACATCTCATCCACTCGCATCTACCTATATCTATATCTCATCACATCTCATCCACTCGCATCTACCCATATCTATATCTCATCACATCTCATCCACTCGCATCTACCCATATCTATATCTCATCACATCACATTCATTCACATCTCATCCATTCATCATATCTACCCCGATCCACATCACATCACATCACATCTCATCCATTTCACCTCACATCTCATTCATTCACATCTATCCTGATTCACATTACATCACATCACATCCATTCACATCACATCTATCCCAATTTACATCACGTCTCATCACATCCATTTCAAATCACATCTCATTCATTCACATCCCGATTCACATCACATCACATCTCATCCATTCACATCTTATATTATTCATTCACATCTATCCCGATTCACATCACATCACATCTCATCCATTCACATCTATCCCAATTTATATCATATCACATCACATCGCGTTGATTTACATCATATATCATCCATTCACATCTATCCCAATTTATATCATATCACATTCATTCACATCACATATCATCCATTCACATCTATCCCAATTTACATCACGTCTCATCACATCCATTTCACATCACATCTCATTCATTCATATCCCGATTCACATCACATCACATCCATTCACATTCATCACATTCGTTATATCCCCATTCCATCACATACATTCTATCCACATTACATCACATCCACATCATATCTCATTCATACACATCCCATCTCATTCATCCACATCCATCCGATCATTCACATGCACGACTATTCACATCTATCCATACATTCACATCACATGACATGACATCTCTTTACATCACATCACATCTCATCCACATCCACATCACATTCAGATCCACATCTCTTTACATTACACCACATCTCATCCACATCTACATCACATTCACATCCACAACCCCTTACATCACATCACATCTCATCCACATCCACCTCACATTCGCATCCACATCTCTTTTCAGCACATCACATCTCATCGACATCCACATTACTTTCACATACACATCCACATCCATTTACATTACATTCTTTCACATCCACATCCATTTACATCACATTCTTTCACATACGCATCCACATCCATTACATCACATTCTTTCACATACACATCCACATCCATTTACATCAAATTCTTTCACATACACATCCACATTCATTTACTTCCCATCTCATCCTTTCACATATCCTCTCATCTCATTCTCATCTCATCATTCACATCCACATCCATTTACTTCACATCTCATCCTTATTCATTTTCATCACACCACATCCTATCACATCCCATTCGCATCTTATCACATCCCATTTACATCCCATTCGCATCTTATCACATCCATTCACATCTTATCACATCCATTTACATCCCATTCCCATCTGATCACATCCCATTCGCATCTTATCACATCCATTCACATTCTATCGCATCCCATTTACATCTTATCACATACATTCACATCTTATCACATCTTATCACATCATATCCCATTTCTATCGCATCCCATTTACATCTTATCACATACATTCACATCCTATCACATCATATCACATCATATCACATCTTATCACATCCCATTCACATCCTATTCCCATTTAGTAGCTTTTTCTACTTCGATACCGATGATGGGACTTTTTCTAAATTTATGCCAATTGCTTGGCCTAGATAAAGGTTCTTTTTCTCGACGACTATTTCCATATTCTTTCTCAATTTCTCAAATGAATTATATTCAATATTCCTCTTTTGAATAAAAGAATTCATGGGATCCACAAAAATCAATTCTACCCATATTTCCACTTTTGATGATAAATAATCATAAATTGAATTATACTAAAAATTTCTCTTCTTCTCTCCATTTAATTTCTTGGACCTCAAATATCATGGGAATTCCTCTTTTTGCATTAAATTATTTACATTCCAATGTCATGGGAATTCCTCTTTTATCATAAAATAAATCTATCTAAAATTCCTCTTTTCTTTAATAAAATATCCATTAATTCAATATGCCAAGAATTTCACTTTTACTATTTAAATGATTGAATTTTAATTTTTTTGGAAATTCCTCTTTCATCATTTAAATATTTCTCATACATAAAATAAATTTAACTAAAATTCATCTTTGAATTTAAATAAAATATCCATTAATTCCAATATGCTAAGAATTCCACTTTTCCTATTTAAATGATTGCAAATGTCATAGGAATTCCTCTTTCATCATTTAAATATTTCTCATGCATAAAATAAATTTATATAAAATTTATCTTTGAATTTAAATAAAATATCCATTAATTCCAATATGCTAAGAATTCCACTTTTTCTATTTAAATGATTGAATTCCAAATGTCACAGGAATTCCTCTTTTATCATTTACATAAAATTATCATAATTTTCTCATTTCTTAATTATTTAATTATACATAAACCTTAAAAATTAGTTTCCATTGAATGTGATGAAAATCATTCTTTTAGCCTAGGATATTCAATCCTAGAATATGGGAGAAAGTCCTCTTTTCACGTTATGCATAAGAATGAATTATGTATCAATTTCTTTAAAAAAATGCCATAGCTCTGCTATTATTACTGATAAATTTTAATATTTTTTAAAAGAATAAGACATAGTAATGTAATTATGATAATATAACTATCTTTTAACCTTAAATCCAATTTATAGATTTATCTCATAAAATTACCATGATTTACAAGCATATAAGTATAAAAAACTATTTTCTTAACCTCTAGCTTCACAAGCCTAGAATTTGATTTGTGAATTAAGAATTTCTCCATGAGAAGCATCAATTGAATAGAGAATTGGTCATAGGAATGACCATTCTTTGGGGGAGAGAGAGATAAACATAAAAGCATCCTAATTTAAGCATAAATGTAAACTTTTCTTAATTATTCATTACAACTCTTAAGAAAAGCTTGATTTGCATTATAAACACTTAATTAAAAAACTTCTCAAGCTTGAGAGGGGTTGAGAAGTGGAAACATTGAGAATAGTAGAGAAAAACCATAAAATTACACTTTACCTCTTGTTTTTGCTTGCTTCCCTATCATAGAAGAAGCCCTCGACCAATCAATTGGTTTGTGTATTGAAAGGAAAGCTCCAAGGATGGTTGAAGAGAGAGAGAGAGGCTCCACTCTCTCCAAAAGTAGAGGATTTTTAAGGGATAATAAAAATTATCCTTATTTTACTGGCATGGTATAGTTCACAGATTTTTTTACAAAAGACTAAGGATCTATTTATAGGTGAGTGAGGCCTCTAACCAAGTCCAACTAGGTTCTAGAATTTTCCAGGTTCAGTTTGGCTGAATTTGGACAAGATTTGGACCTAGTTTGGCTCCCTTTTGATTTGGTTTGATCCAGGAGAGAGGAGAGATAAAAATATCACAATTTTTTTGAGTTAAAAACTCCACCACATGTGTGAAATAGGCACCTCCTTGAAGTCCCCCCTTCTCCTTACCAAGGTGTCATTATACCAAAATATCTCATTTTTTAAGTAATATCTCATAGTTTTTAACTAATAAACCTTGTACTCAGTCAACTCTTCATCTTATGTGAGCATTTACTCATTTTTGGATATTTGCTTTTTTTTCATTGGTTTATCTCCTCCCCACACTTGGATTAATCCTATTGGCCCATAGGAACCTTAATTGGACCATAATCCAATTTTTTTTGAAAATCTAGACCCTTAGGCTAAGGTCCTTTCTTCAGACATATTTTTAATTAATTCTAATTGCACATTGGAAAGTTCTTTTTGAATTTTTATCTCAGAGGAAATCATTTTAGACACTAGGAGGAATTTTATATCCAAAAATATCTCAATTTTGGATTACCACTCTCTAGACATTTTCTCTCTCCATGCCAAAATAGGGTAAAACAGGGTCTTTCTTTTATTTTTGAGAGGGGAATAATTATAAGATCAGAAGGGGAGGTTCTTACAGGGGGAAGGTGTCCTTAAACTAGATTTGTAGGGAGAAGGCTGCAACCAGAGTGAGAGGAGGGGGAGTCTTTCCCTTGAGTCTATTCACACCGGGGGGGAGAGCAGCTAAGGAGACTCTACCCTCAAGGGTGAGAGGAGGCAAGAAATATTATGTAGAGGGCTTACTTGGAGATGGGCAAAAATAGCTTGCTGGAAGGCTATCGGGTACAATACGGTACAATACCACACATAGCACTGGTGGGTGCAGACGCTGGCAGAATGACAAGTACGGATAGAGCAAGGTGCTGGGTGTCTCAAGGTACTGGGGGGTTTATATAGGTGCGGGTATGGGTATGGGTATAGGGAAAGGGAGAGCAAAGCGTGGGTGCAAAGGACGGTGTATGGTGAAAGTACACCGACTTGTGGCTTGCATGAGCTCGGCGAAAGGAGTGGTACCTGTGCGTGGACAAAAGCTATGGTACGCATGTACCTTCCGGGGTCAGAAGCAGCATGGGCATCCATGTGGCGGTCTATGTGGACTGTACACTAGGGCGGTCGGCCTTTGGTCCTTGCATGGGTGTTTGAGTGTGTGTACAACATCTTTTTGGGGTGGGGACCCCTAATTTGGGAACTAACCTCGATATGCGTGCAAGAGTGTAGATTTTGAATTTGGACTCAGAATTCTAAGATTCTAAGTGGAAACAAGTAGTTTATTAAAATTGTTGATTTTTTACATCACAAAAGACCATAAATTCATGGGCATGTAGTATTATTTAAGATTGGCATCCTTCCCCCCTTAAAGAAATTGATATTTCCTCATCTCGTCAATTTGGGGTAATCCTTTAAGAGTGTCGCTTCATCTTTCCAAGTTGCATCTTCTTTATGGTAATCTTTCCACCACTGTACTAGATGTTCTACAAGAGTTCTATTACGAAGTTACCTTTCTCTAGAATCTATGATCCTACTAGGCTGTAACTCAAGGACTCCCTGATTCGGGATTATAACTTGTTCATCATCAAGAATATGATCTAGATTAGGTAGATAAGGCTTTAACAAACTTTCATGAAATACATTGTGGACCTTGATATGGGTTGGGAGTTGGAGCTTATAGGCACTTTTACCCAAACACTTGATAACTGTATAGGGCCCACATTACCTTGGGCTGAGTTTCTTATATTTCCCAAGTGACAGCAGAGAACTACGCTTGGGTTACACTTGTAGAAGAACTTTGTCTCCTTCCTTGAAGATCCTTTCAGACCTCCTTGTGCAGCATAATGCTTTTGTTGATCTTGAGCAGCTTTAATATCTTTTTGGATCGCCTTGGTCTGTTCCTCCATCTCTTCAAGCATTTTTTTAGATGCCTCAACTCTTTATGGTTGGATCAGAGAAATTTAGAGGAGATAAACATTCTTGTCCATAGAGTGCTTTGAATGGTGACATTCCTATGCTTTTATGAGATAAGATGTATTATAAGCGAATTCTACAAGATGAAGGTATTGAATCCATCTTCTTGGTTCCCGTCCACAATATGCCCTAAGAATGTCTTCAATTACTTGGTTGACTCTCTTAGTCTGCTGGCCATCGATCTCTCGATGATAAGTTGTGCTAAAGCAAAGCTGAGTTCCCAAGACCTGAAATAAGGATTGCCACCCCAGAACTTTAAAGTGAAATCAAAATCTCGATCACTGACTATCCTCTTCGGAAGACCATGAAGCTTGAAGACCTCTTTGATGAATAGCCGGGCAACATCATAAGCTTTGAAGGTTTTCTTTGCTGGTATAAGATGAGCTACTTTGGTAAGAAAGTCCACCACCACTAATATGGAATCATATCCTCCTTGTATAGTGGGGAGACTTATGACAAAATCCATGCTTATACATTCCCATTTCATTTGGGGGATATCCAAGGGTTGAAGCTTCCCAGGCATCTTGACTCTTTCAACTTTGATCCTTTGACATGAGAGACATTGCTTTAAGTACCGAAAGACATCATTTTTCAAGCCTGCCCAATGATAGCTCCTCCTTAGAGCATTTAATGTTTTTGCATAGCCTGGATGCCCTGCAGTGGGGCTACCATGAGCTTCATGGAGGATTAGCCTCTTTAGAGCTAGATCCTTATTAGGAATACATAGCCTTTAATTAAAGTAAAGACTCCCATCATGGATAAAGTACCCTTTGATTAGAATTTTCTCTTTCTCTAAAGTTCCTCCTTCTTCTACTAACTTCACCATCCTCTAGTAATCAGGATCATGACATGAGACTTCTTTGACCTTGTCCAGTATGGGATCATTTGGCGTTGAAATTGCACTCAAGAAGGATTTATGGCGGCTGAGTGCATCCGCTACCACATTATCTTTCCTAGAGCGGAATTTGATGTCAAAGTCATATTCTTTTAGGATTTCAATCCATTTGCTCTGCCTCATCTTATTCTATGGACTGCCCTAAACAATGTAAGTAATTTTTTACATTCTTTGCAAGCTAATAAAAAAATCTTTCAAGTACTAAAACTTATCTACTTTTATTTGTCATGCAAGGTGACAAGGTAAGTTTTGTGTTGAAAGTGGATGAGTATCAAATTGTGAAAGGCAAGAGGTTAGAACGAATGAGTATCACACTTATGAATGAGGCAATGGCATATGCGAAGAGTGAGATCAACATGACTGAGGAGATTGAGTTACCTTTGGAAGGTTCTAATGAAAACCCAGATAATTAGACGAGCAATAGGGAGAGGGTTTGCAAGTTAAGTTTTCCCTCTTTTAGTGTCCAATCTGAGAGAGAGATATGGTGGCTTGGGGCATTTGAAGTGCCTAAGGAGACACATGAAGTTATGGCTTGGATGTTTGATAGGATACCATGGATTACCAGTGTCATTAAAGCACATATTCAGGGGAAAAAATTAGAAGTGGCGTTGAGGTTAGGTTAGGTGAAGATCCACTTCAAACTCTTGTGGTCAGTTTTACGAGCTGGAATTTGCCCCCCAAGAGATAATGTCTCCATAATTTGAGGCAATGAACAACTGCTAAGAGCTCTAAATCATGGGTGGGATAATTTGTTTCATATTTCTTTAACTTTCAAGAACTATAAGCCACTAGTCTAACCACCTGAAATTCCTTGGTGAAATCAAGAATTTTTAGGACTGGCGTTGAGGTAATAATGGCTTTGAGCTTGTCAAAGCTGACTTGATGGATTGGTAACCACACTGTTTTGTAATTCTTCTTAAGAAGATCCGTCAAGGGTGCAGCTACCAAGGCATAATCTTTGATGAAAATCATGTACCATCTTGTGATTCCCAAAAATCCACGAACTTCGCCAGCAAATTGATTTAGGGGATGGCCATTCCAATATATCCTTGACCTTGTGAAATCTACCGAGATACCATCTTGGGAGACAATGAATCCAAGATACTCAATGTGATGAGTAAAGAAGATACATTTTCTCTTCTTGGCATAGAGTTTATGTCTTCGCAGGCAATTGCAAAACTCTACGCACATGCTCCTCATGCTCTTCCACTGACTTGGAGTATACTAAGATGTCATCAAAGAAAACAAGTACAAATTCATCCAAGTAAGGACGGAATATATCTTGCATTAGGCGGTTGAAGGTTGCACGAGCATTGGTCAACCCGAATGACATTACAGTAAACTCATAGTGGCCATAATGAGTATTTAAAGCTGTTTTGGGTATATTTGCTTCCCTGACTCTAATCTGGTAATAACCAGACCTTAAGTCTATTTTTGAGAAAACTTTGGCCCCATGAAGTCTATCAAGAAGCTCGTCGATACAAGGGATATGATACTTATTCTTGAGAGTGACTTGATTTAACCTCCGATAATCTATGTAGAGTTGAAGAGTACCGTCCTTCTTTTTTTGGAAAAGAACAGGTGCTCCCCAAGGAGAGCTACTGGGATGTATAAATCCTTGCTCAATGAGTTGGGAAAGTTGCTCTTTAAGCTCAATGGCTTCAGAAGAGACATTTTATAGGGTGTTTTTGAGACAGGTTGAGCACTAGGGATCACCCCAATTTCATGATCGACAGGTTGAGCACTAGGGATCACCCCAATTTCATGATCGACTTCTTGAGAAGGTGGTAACCTTGTGAGCTCGTCTTAGGAAAGATGTTAAAGAATTCTTGGAGCCAAGAGGGATCTGCTTCTTTACTAGGTTCAGCAGCTTTGTTAAGTTTAACTAGGTAAACTTGTTGTCCCTTACGTGCTCCTTTGAGAAGATGCTTTGACTTGACTACTCTAGACTTAGGTTTACTTGTCTTTCCTCGAATCGATACTACTTGGCCATGCTCATTTATAAAAGTGATACTCCCTTGGCTACAATGAATACTAACATTGTTTGCAATTAACCAGTCCATTCCAAGGATCCCATCATAAATTCACAATGGTAGGAATCTAAAATGATCACGAGTTTGCTCACTACCCAATTCGAATTCAAGGTTTCCTACAGAATGTTGAGATACTACTTCCTTCCCACCACTAGCTAGTTCTACAACCATTCTTCTAGCTGGTTTTTGACTCAAGTTTAATTTTTGTAAACACCTTGGAGAAAGAAATAAATGGGTGCTATGACATGAAAAATTGATATCTTTCATTTTCAATTTTGTACATTTTTGATGGTTTCTCAATGGTAATAAGGTGGAAGCTTGTCCAAGAAGATTGCGGCGCCCACAATGGAATAACGACGTGGTGATGCGGCGGCTTGGCGGCTACCATGATAATAGCATTCTATCTTCAAATATAATGGTTTTACTTGATTTAGGGTGCACACATTGTAAATGCCACAAGTATGCTTGATAAATACTTTGGTATGGTAGATAGGCTAGTGATGTGGATAAAAGTGGGTTTTCATGCTCACATGGATTTTAATTGTATTATTAATATAGTGTTCACCATAAGGCTACAAGTGTGGAAGGCATGTGGAGGAGTGTGTGTAGGTGCATAATTGGGAAAGATTCTTCTAGAATGCCTACATGGAAGAGGAGAATTCCACCATGTGTAAGTGGGATCTCCACCTACATGCCACTTAGACTTGGCTATTATCTCATCACACTTTCCAAGTCAAAAAGTCTTCAATTTAATAATCAATAGAAGACTTAGCCTAAGAGGACAATTGATGGTGACATCTACCCGTATGTCACTGAAGGGTTGAAGATTTTTATGTTGTAATTTGTAACAATGGAAGAGAGGGTGATTCTCCACCTATAAAAGGAGCCCTCCTCTCCCTTTCAAATCAATGAATGAAAGCCTCCTCAATTGAGCATTTTGTGTCATTGCCATTCTCTTATCTTCAAACCCTTATTCAAACACTCTCTTTATATGTGAATGTCTCATTTAGCATTAGCTCCTCATGCTTAACCCAATTTTGGACCTCTTTGATGATTCATGATAAGTGGGATAAGGAGTTATTATCTTGGTGGGCCTGTGACTTCTTAAGGTAGCCCTTGCCTTATTGCTGCCCTCCTTTGGAGGTACCAATGGTTTTAGCGGTAATGAGCACGTGGAAAGACTTTGGGGACCATAGGTAAATCTTTACGATTGTCCGCTGAGCAAACCCTTATCCTCTAGCTTGAGTCATGAAGGAGATGAAAGGCAAGAGGCTATGTGAAAATTGAGGTTTCATGCAAAGAGAGGGAAGTGCAGTTTTTGTGGTCTAATACCTAAATTTTATCACTCGGGTATTGGTTTCTAAAATTGATCATATGGCTAGGCAGCTCTTTATATACTCTTTTGACTCATGTAACTAATTTCTTAATCCTTTACTTCATTGATGATCAGAATTTCTCCCAAAGTTGCTAACTTCTAGGCGAATTTTGGCAGTTTTATAGTCTTGTAGTAAAATGCTCATAACTTTTCGCTCGGTTGCCCATTTTCGCCTCGAAAGTTTTTATATAGACGCGAAGCTCTCTTCAAGCTCTACGTAGCTTTGTAATCCTCTTTTGTACAGTCTATATGGATTTAAAACTATAATTCTTTGTATATCTCTGTTTTTATAGACTTTTGGCCATTATTTCTTCTTAATAATGATTAATTTCCAAAGTCTATAAAATTAAAGAAACACAGAGAATTGAATTTTTAAATCCATATAGACTATACAAAAGAGGATTACATAGGTACGTAGAGCTTGAAGAGAGCTTTGTGCCTATATAAAAACTTTTAAAAACGGACAACCGAGCGAAAAGTTATGAGCATTTTACTACAAGACTACAAAACTGCCAAATTTGCCTAAAAGTTAGCAACTTTGGGAGAAATTTTGATCATCAACGAAGTAAAGGATTAAGAAATTAGTTACATGAGTGGAAAGAGCATATAAAGAGCTGCCTAGCCATATGATCAATTTTAGAAATCAATATCTGAGTGATGAGTAAGTTGAAATTTGGGTATTAGACCACAAAAACTGCACTTCCCTCTCTTTGCATGAAACCTCAATTTTCACATAGTCTCTTGCCTTTCATCTCCTTCATGATTCAAGCTAGAGGATAAGGGTTAACATTGCTCAGCGAAAAATCGTACAGATTTACCTATGGTCCCCAAAGTCTTTCCACATACTCATTACCGTGCTAAAACCATTAGTACCTCCAAAGGAGGGCGGCAATAAGGCAAGGGCTACCTTGAGAAGTCACAGGCCCACCAAGATAATAACTCCTTATCCCACTTATCATGAATCATCAAAGAGGTCCAAAATTGGGTTAAGCATGAGGAGCTAATGCTAAATGAGACATTCACATATAAAGAGAGTGTTTGAATAAGGGTTTGAAGATAAGAGAATGGCAATGACACAAAATGCTCAATTGAGGAGGCTTTCATTCATTGATTTGAAAGGGAGAGGAGGGCTCCTTTTATAGGTGGAGAATCACCCTCTCTTCCACTGTTACAAATTACAACATAAAAATCTTCAACCCTTCAGTGACATAAGGGTAGATGTCACCATCAATTGTCCTCTTAGGCTAAGTCTTCTATTAATTATTAAATTGAAGACTTTTTAACTTGGAAAGTGTGATGAGATAATAGCCAAGTCTAAGTGGCATGTAGGTGGAGATCCCACTTACACATGGCGGAATTCTCCTCTTCCATGTAGGCATTCTAGAAGAATCTTTCCCAATTATGCACCTACACACACTCCTCCACATGCCTTCCACACTCCCCAACTTGTAGCCTTATGGTGAATACTATATTAATAATACAATTAAAATCCATGTGAGCATGAAGGCCCACTTTTATTTTCCACATTACTAGCCTATCTACCATACCAAAGTATTTATCAAGCATACTTATGGCATTTATAATGTGTGCACCCTAAATCAAGTAAAACCATTATATTTGAAGATAGAATGCTGTTACCAAGCCGCCGCATCACCACGTCGTTATTCCATTGTGGGCGCTGCAATCTTCTTGGACAAGCTTCCACCTTATTACCATCAAAATATGTAAAAAATTAAAAATGAAAGATATCAATTTTTCATGTCAGAGTACTGCCACAATCAATCAAAAGCTGGAATGGCTTACCGAGTGGCTAGGGTTGAAATAACACCAAATTGTTGATTTGGACCTTGGTATTCTACTGCTGCATGGACTATGGCACGTTCTTCTTCAGCTATCTCCAGAGTTGGTTCTTCGCTTATAGCACAGGCGGTGAGAGCAAATGCTCCGCGGCCTCTACCACGTCCACCACCCCTTGCACCTTGATGGATGGGGGTTCCACGGCCTTGATTTGATCTACCGCTTTGAGGTAGAGATGATACTAGCTTGGGACAGTTGACCCTGAAGTGTCCCGGCTCATTGCATTCAAAACAGAGAGGGGCCTCTCTAGAAGAGGTAGCATATAAGCGGGGAACAAAAGAATTGGCTTGCCGTCCTTGATTGTAGTAGGGAGCATTCTGTTGGGGCTTCTTGTAAGGTTGATCTTTAGGGTTTGCTTCAGAGTAAGGTCTCTTTTGAGGCCTGGCTTTACTAGAATTTAGTTCTTTCACAAGAGGCTTTGCTTGTATAAGAGCATCTTGCAATATACTTGGCCTCATTGCTTCGAGGATGCGGGAATCCAAGGGTTCATTCAAGCCTTAGCAGAAATGAGCCACTTGCTGCTGGGAAGTCGTCATGGCCGGGGCATACTTCCGAAGAGTGATGAATTTAGAATAGTACTCTTCCAAAGTTAAGTTGAACTACTTGAGATAAAAAAATTAATTCATCTTGAGATAGATTCATGAGAAGGTGAGAGATATCAGTCCTTCACACCTGCTTGATATCCTCCCAGGTTTGGGAGTGTTCAGAGACTCCTTTGTCATGGCACCATTATTTCCACTAGAGCTTAGCATCCCTGGTGAGTTGAAATCGTGCAAGCATGGACTGGTTTGCCGCTCCAGTACCAGTAGTAGCTGAGAAATAATTGTCCATTGCTTGGATCCAAACTTCAGCATCCTTCTCAAACTTTGAACCTTTCCCCTTAAAGGAGGGAGGTTGCATTTGCTTGAGCAGGAGCTTCTTCTCCTAGACGTCCGTATATAATGCATTGGGGAGTGGAGGTTGATTATCCTGGTCATTCTCATCGATTAAATTTTAGGATTACAAGACTCATACTTTACATTACGCTCATGCTTTTAAAAGTAAAACTTTTGAAATCATTTTATTTCTCAAATATTTACAAGGACAAGTTTTATTATACAAACGTTTGAGACTAATATAATTAGTCTTATTTATTGTAAAAGAAAAGTCCTAGGCTCAGCTAGACATGAGACTAGAGCGGTCCACATAGGTGAAATATGGGGGTTCCCCATAGTCTCTAAGACACGGAAGACTGACAGTAAGGGAGGTAAACTCTGGATTGGGCTGTGTCCCAAAATGGCTACCCTGTCGGCAGGGTAAGACCTGCATTACTTGGTCATATACTCAGCGATCCTGTGGTATGCGATTCCCATCTATGGTCACAGAACTGTCACGCTTGGGAGTACCCACCACGAGCCAAAATAAACGGACCATCTTCAACTTTTTGATCCAACAAATCCGCTTTTAATCGATAGTGATGTTCTCAGTTCGGTCTGCCCTGATAAAAAAATACCTTGGCCCGCGATTCCAAAGGTGATCTCTACCCCACCCTCTTTCGATACGAGAGGTATGAGGGAGGGACAATCTCTCAAGTATCTGCACCATAGTATCATGGAATTCGAAATTTGGAGAGAGACATGCCGTCTGGAAGATGCATAAGAAGACTAAGAATCTTGAGTAGAGTCATGCATCCATGCACTCGTAAACCACCCATGAAAACCATGGATTGATTTTCACCTTCCAACCTAGCCAAAACTACTTGCCAAATACCATATGCATTTTACCACTTACCATTTTCCAAAAAAACCCAACCTTAGAACCTTAAACCATTTAATTGAATTTTTTCCATGGATACGCACACTTAGGCTAAGCTTTTTTTTTCAAGGAGCTGATATTATTTCTATATATGTTCTTGGTCCTAGGATAAACTCCACATTTGGGATTTAATTACAAGTTCAAATTTTTTGAATTCATCACACACGTGTGAACATATACACAATTGCAAGTTTATATCTTTAAAGCATATATACCTTATAAATTTTATGGTTAATTGATTTTCAAAGGCTTTTACTTATTTTTGAGCAATTTTCCCATGTGCACATTTCTTCTTCAAGAATTTACAGTTTTTAAGTCAATTTTACTTTTATTTAACATTTTCTTTGAGCACTGGTAGGAGGGATCTTCAAATTCCTCTAAGATTATATTTATGAGGGCTTTTCTCTGACGTCCAAAACTGCTTCTAGTTTTAGTTCCGATTTACCTTGAACGGGAAATGTACCCTGCTCTTCATCCAATATATGATTCAGATCTAGAATATACTTCTTCAATAAACTCACATGAAAGACATTTAAGGGGGGGAATTTTCTTGTGAGATTTTTCAAGCACCTTGGACTTTCTTTAAAGATATGCATCGCTTTGAATTTCTATTCAATAGAGATATTTTTGGACCATGATTTATATTTCAAGTTAAAAGTTCCATTATAATATAGACTAAGAAAGAATTTTTTAAGGAAAAAATACTAGTATAATATAGACTAAGATAGTTAAAACTTATGTAAATAAGCTCAGGGACATAGGTATCCATCCAATAAAATTTAGGGTCGATGCTAATCCAACATGTGCCTCAATTGGGATTATTACTGATCCTTGATGTGCATTATTTGTCATTGTTGATGTGGTTTCTTGATCTACATGCTTTCCTCAGAAAGGTGTTGAAACAATTTATCATTTGCAATCTAAATCCTCCTATAGCCAAGGAATCTATTTCCATTGTTGTAAGGTTTGTGCCTGCCTCCACCTTTCATAAAGATGTATGTGAAGGCACATGTGTGATATAATGACCTACATGTTACTTATGTGTAACATCATCATTACAAAACCACATCATCTATGGTTCAGGTTCTCCTAGCCCTGCCTCCACCTTTCATAAAGATGTATGTGAAGGCACATGTGTGATATAATGACCTACATGTTACTTATGTGTAACATCATCATTACAAAACCACATCATCTATGGTTCAGGTTCTCCTAGCCCTGGGCACTTCCTCTTAGAGAAGAAACTAGGAGAGCTGGCACTCCTTTTAAACAATTTTGAATGTATTTATTGCACTTTAGCTTTCCATCTATTAAGCCGAAGCACTTTACCTTGGAGTTAGGTGGACCTCTTTGAATTTCCCAATACAATCTATGAACTATTTCTTCTAAAACATCACCCACTTGACTTACCACCTTGGGCAACAATAGCACCAATGGTTTCTATCTAAAAATTGATATTCCTCGGTCGGCCCGTTTGCATTATCTCCCGATTCTCCCTAACATATCCTGGACAATTTGAGACGTTGTGCACAGCTACCCTTGTTGACTTGCATTTCTTCCTTTGAATTGTTTCTTTTTCACCATGTAAAGTTCTTGGTTCATCAAACATGGGGGTCCTTGCCACTGCTTCATGCACTATACGTGCAACTTGTGGTGGAGTACGTACAACTTGTGGTGGAGTAGGTATGCTCCTTGTGAATCAGTGCTTCCAAGATCTCCAATATGCTGATCCACCATGAAGGCATGCTATTTAGCACTTTGTAATAAGGCATTTGCCATATCAAATATGCATGCATCATAGAGAGTAATCTTTGTTTTATACCCTTCACCAATTAGCCATCTCCATGCATGCTCTTCACCAAGTTTGTTCTTGGAGTAAATGCATCTTCCAATGGAATATTTGCCACCTACCTTCTTTCCCCCTAAAGCTTCAAGACAAATAAGTTAAGACATAATTATTATGAATGCAAAAAAATCACAAATGCATGCTCTCCGCCAAGTTTGTTCTTGGAGTACATGCATCTTCCAGTGAACTCTTTGCCACCTACCCTCTTTCCCCCTAAAGCTTCAATACAAGTTAAGAAATAATTTATTGATGTAAAAAAATCACAAATGTCACAAACAAAGTCATGGTTCATACCACAAGCGTTAGATTACCCAAGTGTGCAACCCTCACTCCCACTAACTCAACCAAATGTCCATTGATGAGATGTTCTTGTCTCATACATTGCCTTCACACCACCATTTTCTTATTTTCTTACCTTGGTTAATTGCCTCTTCCTTGGTCTTGCACAACCTCCACCTTTCACACATTGCAAGGTGCTCATTCCTTGCGTCTATCTTCACGAACTTCTAAGTGTGTTGCACTTCCTCAAAAATACAAGAGTATCTCCCACATTTTCTGTAGTGACAGTCCGAGACTGCTCTGAACCGGATTTCGCTGCCAACGGAGTCACCTTCGAAGGCATCCCTTGCATCTTCAATAGGTCATATCTTTTGCTGCCTCCTGCCACATGTTCCTTTTCAATCAAATGTATCTTCTTCCCCAACTTGGTTTGAGAAGGAGTCAGAGATTTCCCTATCCCAAAGACTTTTGCCCCTAAAAATGGTTCATCATCTTCATCATCATCTATCCCAGAGTGCAACACAAAAGTTGTAGCCTCTTCCAAACTATAACCTGCCTCCAAGAGACACCCTACTGTTCTGTCAACTATCTATCCCTAAGTTTCCTCTTCAGAGTCAGAGCCAATGTATGTGAAGAAAGTCTAGGGTCCACAGGCTTTGCAAGTATAGCTGTTTGAAAAGAGTCATAATCAAATAAGGCCTTGAGGAAAGGGCCAAGCCTGCTCTTACTAACTGCTCTCCTTTTATCCTTCTCTCCCACTTCAATCATAATCCTCTGATATACCACAAATGGCCCAATCCACATCCACTCCTGCCTCTGCTCTGCTGCTGCAGCTAAAGGGGTATAAGATTCCTTTGACATGTAGTCAACCTTCTGAAGTAAAAGAACATGCTCCATAAACCATCGCAATTGCTGCTTCCTGGCGGCCTCTACTATCTTCAAATGATAATAATGTCTGGAGCCCACAGGGTTCCCAAATTCTCTCTCCATATCCTCATCAGAAACTAAATTCAAAGCTTCCAAACTTGGGTTAAAATGTAAGTCAAATACTTGAGAAATCAGAGCTACGGTTACCCTTGTACCTCCTTTGAGTACTCCCTCTGTCTTTCTCAGCAGAGCTAGCTGTGTGGGAGCATAGATATTGTCTTGCCACTCAGCCCAGGCTAATTTTTCATATCCGATCAACGCAATTGAAGTAAGCCACTGAACATTTGCGTTATTTTCCAAATCCATGCTGTACTTGAAGGGTGCAAAGTTCTCCATCAGGATACCCACAGTAGTGGAAATATCCTTCGTAGAAGTCTCCTCCTGTTGTCCCGTCTCTTTTGAATCCGAGCTAAAACACTGCTCCACTTCTTTGCTTGGTGTGCAGAATTCTCTCGTAGGGACCGTCGAACTGATGTGGTCTCCACCTTAGGTTTCCCTTGCTGCATAGCCTGCTTACCCTTCACCATGGCCAACCTCTGCCTAACAGTATTCAAAGCAAGAAGGTCTGGCCTAGTGGTAGAACTACGGGGCATGTGAGCAGGGGGATAAGTAGAACAAAGAGAAAAAGAATGAGGCACACAGCACAATGAGGCTACTGGCTTCTGGAATGGATGCCTCTGAAACGCAGATGTCTCCTCACGCAATCTCCTCTTCCATGCACTGCTAGAACAGACTGGATGAAGTCGTGCATGCCGTCCCCTCACTGCTGCGGATTTATAGGGATTCTCATGCATCACGTCGGCCATTATCGCAAATAATGTCGAACAAAAAGTTAAATCAAGCCAATTGACAGCACAGCCGACTCGTGCGAAATATATTCCCCACCGTTCAAATTGAAAAATCCAAGCAGACTCTGATCCACACACAAGCTTTGAATTTCCTTCGTTCTCTCATCTTTTGCTCTGCCCTGATCTGAACATGTACTCTGAACTACAGGGGGAGTGCCCACAAATGGCTTAAGTCTAAACCCATTCACCCCCTTTGGTACCAATGTTCCAAAGGCATCTGAAAGCATGAAGGTTCCTTGCCCCAAGTCTTTTTCAATTCTGTAGGGCCCAATGTACCTGAGCCTCAACTTCCCTGGGTGTGACCCTAACTTCCCTGGATTGTAAAGCATGACCCAATCTCCCACTTTTAAGACTTTGAACTTGACATTCCTATTTACCCAAGCTTGTCTCCTTTTTTGAATGATCTCTGAAACATAAGCACTCATTGCTCTGTCTTCCTCCAACTGATTTAGATTGTGCTGTCTATAGATCAGAGATTCTCTGAGTGGAAGTCTGCTTTCTGCAGCAACTCTCAAGCTAGGCACCACAAACTCCATGGGTACTACTGCTTCTAACCCATAAACAAGCCTAAAAGGAGTCATTCCAGTGGTTACTTTAAAGGCTGTTTGAAATGACCATAAAGCTGAGTCCAATTTCATATCCCAATCAGACTTGTTGTCCTAAACAATCTTCTTAATGATTTTAAGCAGGATTTTGTTTGAACTCTCAGCCTGTCCATTTGCCTGAGGATGATAGGGAGTGGACTTCTTATGCAAAATCATATGGGTTTGAGTCAGCTCTCTGATAACATCATTCAAGAAGTGTGTTCCCTGATCACTAACAAGCTCAATGGGACATCCAAACCTTGTCATGATGTTACTATACAAGAATTTGGCCACACTAGCTGCTTTATTGTCTCTGAGAGCCACTGCTTCCACCCATTTAGTACAGTAATCTGTAGCCACCAGAATATAACTCTTACCTGTCTTGCTCTTTGGCTTGATAGGACCCACAAAATCTAATCCCCATTTTTGAAATGGATCTAGAGGTAGCACAGGGTGGTCTAACATCCTATCTTTAGAATTGGGTTGGCCCACTTGCTGACAAACCAAACATTCCTTGGCATGTGTGAGCATCCTTCAAAACTGTTGGCCACCACAAACCTGATTGTAAAATCTTCTTTCCTGTTATCTCCCCTGAGAAGTGACCTCTAGAGAACCCTGCATGTGACTCTTGTACCACTATTGCTTGTTTAAAATTAGGAACAAATCTTCTTATTATCTGATCTATCCCTTTTCTATACAATGCTCCTGCAATGACTAAGAGTGGCTTGCTTTTCAGCACAAACTTCCTTTTCTGATCCACACTCATCTCTTCTGGTAGCAATCCATCAGTGAGAGAAACATCAACATTTGATCATAAAAGGAGTCAGAGCTCCAGCTCTAAACAACAAACAGATCAGAGTCAGGGAAATAATCATTAACTCCTGCAGCATCCTCCTTACTTTCAAGTCTGCTTATAATCAGCCACAGCATGCTGATTCCCTGGAGTATGTACTATCACAAAGTCAAATTCTTGCAATAACAACATCCATCTTGCTAACCTTCCTGTCAACTGTGGTTTCTTCACAACAAGAAATAACAGAGCTTGATGGTCAACATGGAAGAAGACTTTGTTAGCCAAGAGATAATGTCTAAATTTCTGTAAAGAGAACACCATGCCCAAAGCTTCTCTCTCTGTAACTGAGTAATTCCTCTTAGCTGAAGTTAGCATTCTACTTGCATAGTAGACAGGTCTGAACCAATTCTTGATTTTTGCCTGCATAAGAACAGCTCCTACTGCAATGTCTGAGGCATCAACAAAATGGAATGGTAAAGACCAATCAAGAGGCTGCAAAATTGGAGCTACCACCATCATCTTCTTTAAAGTTTGAAATGCCTTTTCCTGGGCCTCTGACTACCTGAATTCTACTCCTTTCTTGGTTAAATGTGACAAGGGTGCACATACATCTGACAAATATCTTAAATGTCTACTATGCCACTTGATCTGACCCACAAACCTAGATGTTTCCTTCAGATTCACTGGGCTCTTGGACTTTATGATGCTCTGAATTTTTCTTGGATCCACCTGTATACCTTCCTCTGAAATTACGTGGCCCAACAAGACTCCTCTTTTAACTGCAATTGCACATTTGTATGGATTCAATGACATACCATACTTCCTGCATCTCTCAACCTCTCCTCAAGTGCTCCAAATGCATCTCTTTGGATCCAAACACATTGAAATCATCCATAAATACCCTCATAAAAGAAGACAAATAGGGCTCAAACACTCTGCTTGCCACCTCTGAGAAAGCTGGTGGTCCATTTTTAATCCAAAGCTCATTACTGTGAACACAAATGCTCCCTACTCTGTAATGAAGGCTGTTTTGTGTTCATCATCAGGGTGCATCCTGATTTGATTATATCCTGAGAACCCATCTAGCAGAGTATCTACAAAAGGTAATGGAAAAGGATCCGTGATGGTGGCTGCATTGAGCTTTCTATAATCCACACAAACTCTGATTCTTCCATTTTTCTTGGGAACTACTACAATTGGAGATAGCCATGTTGCTTCTTAATGAATCCCACCTTGAGTAGCTTGTCAATTTCATCTTTAACCTGCTTTGCATATTTAGGATTCATTCTGTACCTCTGTTGGATAACAGGCTTAGCATCTTGCTTCAAACTAATCCTATGGGAATAAAATACAGGATCAATCCCCTTCATATCTGAATATTCCCATGCAAAAATGTCCTTGTATTCCATTAATAATTTTAGAAGATTGTCTTTGAATTCTCCTTCCACATGAACACAGTTGACAACTTTAGGGTCATTCTCTGTTCCCAAATTCCATTCATTCAGATCATCCTCCATAACTCTAGCTGATTTCTTCATACTGTTTTCATATCTTTGCTCTGCTATTGCAATAGCCTGACCATTATGCATCTCCTCTGACTGTGACAGTTGTGATTCTTGTAGAGCTCTTAACTGTTCCTTAGTCATCTCAGTCCCTGTTTGAATATCCTATAATTGCTGGTCTGTCTCCCCTTCTGCAGCTACAGCAAAACAATCCTCATAATCTCCCAAAATAGTCATCACATTTATATCAAACACTGGGACAACTGCTGGATTGGCCTTCAAATATTCCTATTCCTCATCATCTTCTACTTCATCTGCTAGGTGTATGCCTTGTGCCCACAAAGCTCTTTGCTCCTTTGACATAGTTATAGTAGATGTCATGGGTAAAGTCTGTTTCTGGTTCCCCTGTTTCAAGATCACCATATTAGCTCCCCAATCTTGCTTTAACTTAGCGTGCCTGAACCAAGGTCTTCCAAGGAGCATTGGGTAGGCCAAGATCCCTGATTGCATCCTGAGTACTACAAAGTTGACCTTAAACTTCAATCCTGCAATGAAGATCTCCTGGTTTTTCAACAAACCTAAAGGTTGTAATCTCCTCTGATAAGCCATTTTAACCTGAAAAGGTGCTGGATGCAACTCTTGGCTCCCAAATTGAATATAAACTGACTCAGGAAGTATGTTAACTCCTGATCCACCATCCAAAAGAACTCCATGTATGGACTGGCCCTGATATTTGACTGATATGGCAGGAACTTTGAAATCAACATCCACCTGAACAATATTGCTCATTGAAAAATTACTTTGAGGTGAATCAACACCTTTTCTCTGAAGAATTCTTTGAAACAGCAAATCTCTGAACCTTGGTACTAATGTCAGCAACAATTGGTCAAGAGAAATCTGAATTTTTGAATGTAACAGAGCTTCATAGAGTGAGTCAACCCTAGAAATTTCCTCCTCCTTTGTCCTATCCTTGTTCTTCACAAACCTCTTCTATTTGTTCTGACAATAGTTCTTCCAAAGCTGGCTTCTTCTTGTCCAACTTCCTCTGAACCTTGCTTCTAACTTTCTCCTGGATCCACCCATTGAATTGGACCTTTATTCAACTTTGTAGCTCTTGTCACTGCCAAGGCAAAAACCTGTTGTTTCCCATCCTTATCATTTGCATGGACTACACATCCATAACAATCACAAGCAACATTCTCAACCATATCAGAGTTGCTCTAAAATTGGTCCTCTGTCACTGTCACTGTCACTGTCATTGCATTTAACTATGTTATTTGTTGGTTTTGCTGCATCTTTCCTCTCTGACAATTGGGATACCCCTCTCTGTCCTATGCTTGCACCATAACTCACAAGCTGGGCCCTGTCTATGGCCCTCTTTGTCACAATAAGTGCACTTCAATTCTCCTCTAAAATCTGATTGCCATGTTTGTATAGGTTGTGATCTGAACTGTCTATTTGGTCCTCTAGCTTGAGCACGGAAGACTTGATTAGATGAAGTTTCTTCTTGTTGCTGCTTTGACCTTTGTACACCGAGGGGAACTCTTCTTATGAAATTTGGGTTATACTAGCAATTGGTTGCTAAATGTCCTTCCTTTGAGCATATCTGACACACTGGTCTGTCATTTGTTAATGCTGAGGCATACTTCAATGCTTTAAGCCTCTTCAACAGTTGTTCATCATCCAATCCTTACTTCTTTTTGCCCTTATCTTTGGACTTAGAAGATTTCTTCTTCTTTTTCCTTTTCTGGCTAGTTGATTCATCATCTGAATCTGAGTCACTATTATATTCTGAATTACATCAGAGCTCTCTGAGTCTGTGTCTTCATCAGAGTCAAAGTCCAAGTCTGAATCAGACCTCTTTTTCTTTTTCTTCTTCTTGGTAACACCCAACCTCTTTTTCACTCTTACTGCTGCTTGCACCAAAGCATCAAAACCTGCAACAATGTCTACATTAGCCACTGCTGATCTGATTGTCTTCCTTAATCCATTCAGGAAATAGGAAGCTAGCATTTCATTGGAAAGCCTATCTGCTCCTTCCAATCTTCTAAAGAGAACCCTGAACTTCTGAGCATAGTCCTCTACTAGCATTTCTTTTTGTTGAAGATCTTTAATTTTATTTATGATATCATTGGCTGTTTTCTCCCTTCTGAACCTGGCAAGAAAACTCTCTCTCAAAGCATCAAAGTTTCCAAAATGTCCCAAACCATACTGGCTAAACCAATCCATTGCTGAGCCTTCTAGGGTAGCAGCAAACTGCCTCTTCTTCACCTCTCCCCCTAAAGTGTGTCATAGCCACTAGCCTCCCACCTTGTTTGGAATTGGGCTACATGGCAGTCAGGGTCCTCCTTGGGTTTTCCCCTGAACTTTGCTAATCTCACCTTTGGGTTCTGTGCTGGTGGATTTTGAGGATTCATTGCTACCCCTCTAACTAGCCTCCTTGTTAAGACTGGTAATGGTTGAAACTGCAACCTTCTCCTACTACTTTCCCTGATAGCTCTTTTCAACAAGGTTCTTCCAAGAAATGTCCTGAAAGTGCTTGAGAATACTGGTGGATTTTGAGCATCCCCAACACTTCCTGCTTTTGCATTAACATTTGAATCACTATTTAAAATTGGAATGCCCGAATCAGATGCAGATTGTACTGAACCTGTCGGAATCCCTTCTCCTGGAACAGCATCCACAAACTGATCATGTACTTCTTCCTCAATATCCTCTGCTTCTTGATCCAATGTTTCCTCCTCTACATATTCTTCCAAAATAGTTTCCAAAGGTCCACTTGTCCATGGAGGAACTTCATAATCTAAATCATAATCATCACCTTTTTCGTCATCATTCCTACTTGTTAAAGCAGCATCAGCATCTCTGGCCCTTAACCTTGTATAATATCATCTTGAATTCCCCGAATTATCTTCAGACATCCAAGGCTAGCGGTCCTCTGAATATGTCATATCCTCCCAGAACTCAGGGCATTCGAACTCGCAGGATCGCCAGTGTATACATGGCCTCTAAAAGGTTCTGTACAGACATTAACAAACAATACTCACTCAACACCATTCAGAGCACAGACTCTGATTTATCACGACAGCATAATGATTGCATAAACATCAAGAAAGACATGATAAACGCTGAGCAAATACATAGCAGAACTTCTCTTTCATTCATTAGCGATCAGAATCATCGCCATTCCCTAGATGCAACTGTCAGGGAATAACCACTCGGTTCAGATCCCAAAAGGTACATCCACACGTAACTAACTACCAAGCCCTTTGACTAAGGTCTAAGAATTACATAAGAAAGCCCTAACAAGCGACGAGATTAGCAAAAATACTTACTTCTCTTAATCCTTTAATCTTTCCTTCCATAAATTACGACCTCACATTCAATGTTTATATCTTTATCTCAACTTAGGGAGAGAAAGAGAGGTGAGGAGGATGTGAGGTTTCATTACCACATTAGCATGGAAACTACGAGCCTTTGTATTAGTTGGTGCCAAGTCAGAGCTTCACATGTTTCATTCGACATCAAGTTGTGATTTACTCCTTTATCGATTAGAGATATGCTCATGTTATTATTTCAAGCCACAGACACTTGAATGTAGGTTTGATATCCAGTTCTACATCCTCCATGGATGATAGTGTAGCCATGTTGGTTGGTTGTTTTAACAATGCTTCTCCCATCCGTTGTTTTACTTTTTTTATTTTGGTCATAGCCTCTTCTTGGGAGAGTATTTTCATCCTGTCTTACTCTTTCTTTTTCTCTTTCTTTTTATGTATTTGAGCAAGCATGTTTTGAGTAAGGGATTCATAATATTTTTTTAGCATTCACAATTCTTTAAGGAATTTATAGATGTATCATTCAATTCTTTAAGGAATCTATAGATGTATCATTCAATTCTTCCCCTTTCCTTGCAATAATGCGACAAAGTACTTAGCACGTGTGCAATCTCTCAAAGTTTCCTTGGGCTTTTGTTCGCATATTTAACACATTGAAGGGCAGGGCTCCATCTCCTTGGGATTTTATTCCAATCAACACAATTGATGGGCATGGCTCCATCTCCTTGGATCGCGTGTTTTGGGTTTAGTAATCATAACCACTAAGATGCCTTGTCATCATCAAGGCATGGACCTTTGTTGAGTCGTCTTAATCTCCTAATGAATTGTGTATGTATTCGAACACTTCAAGGTCATGGATAATATCTCCTACACCTTCCAATTTTATCACTAGCTTGGAGATTTCATTTGGTTTGGATCTCTCTGGGGCTTAACTCCATGCCCATTCCCCTTTTTATAGCCTTCCTAAGCCTAAGCTATAGCCAAAATGTTTATATGCTCAAGGGGAGAAGCTGCATGTGTTGGTAACAAAGGATGGACCTCAGCCTATATATGTATACAAGTTCAAGGCATCCATGCTCTTCAAGGTGTGTGCAGCAGGGTGGTGCCTTGCTCATTAAGGGGTCACAACACTATATGTTTCACCCTCTTCAACGTGTGTGCAGGGTGGTGCCTTGCTCATTAAGGGGTCACAACACTGTATGTTTCACCCTCTTCAATTCAATGTTGATATAGGGGGGTTGGTTATTGGCCCCCAAATATGTGCCAGACACGAGAAGAGTTAATGGGATCGCCAAAAATGTTGCTCCACACTTTGGTTTACTCCATATGGTTTGGCATTATGTTTTAGCATGAGTGTATTATGGGAGAGCATGCCCAATCTTATGCCCTGTATGTACAATGGGCAGAGTGCCACTCAATGAGGCATGGTCTTCGTGGACATGCCACCAATTCTTAAGAGTGTCCCCAACATGACATGCGTATTAACTTGTGGAAGCTCAAATTTATGTCGGGAGCCTCTATTTGTTTCACACTCTTAGGTCGGCTAGGCACCTAAGAAATAGGTCGCCTATGGTCTTTGAACATACTTGAACATGATTATTAAGCTAGTTTGTTGAGATTGGATTTATCGGAGGACTCGTTTCAAGATTTTAATGCTTTTGTCCATGTGAACGGCCTTTAATGGCGTCATTTGGTCTCTTCCACCTTGTGAATACACTCTTAAGTCAGCTAGGCACCTGAGAAATAGGGCACCTATGATCTTTCAACATACTTGAACACGATTGTAAAGTCAATTTATCGAGACTGGATGTATCGAGGACTCATTTCTAGATTTTAACGTTTTTGTCCGTGAGCAGACTCTAATGGGATCAAGTGCAAGCACGCTAGTTTACCTTAAGTTAGGCTAAAACACCTTTAAGTTGCAAAGTCCATGTGTCCAATTAGTTTCCCAATGTTTCATAGCTCAAATGACCAAAACTACACAAAAAAGAAGGCTCAAAGATCTCACCCATCCAGGTTCCATTGACTTTTCCAAAAAATTGGTGTAACCTAAAACATGGATGTTTTCTTGTGAATAACTTGTGCAGGAATTTGAGGTGTGTGTGTGTGTGTGTTTTTTTTTTAAGTCACCACCACTCTCCCCAAGCCTTTTGGAGCCAAGTAGAGATTTAAAATAAAAGAGGTAATCGAGAGGTGATTGCCCTAGCTAAATCTATAGGAAGTGCTTGCTCAGTATTTGTGGTTGTGAAAATTGCTCAATCTATAGGAAGTACTTGAGGTTGTGAAAATTGTTAAAGAAAGTGGAAAATTGTTAAGAAAGAAAATGGAAAGAGAAGCTAAGTCTCAAAGCAATGTGGCATAGTTTCCAAAGTGAGAAAATCACCAAAATAGGGCCAAAAATACAAAATTTTATAGGTCACACTTTTATGCTTGCAAAAGTATCATGACACTTCTACACCCGTAGAAGTGCCATATCCATAAATATCCTTAACACTTCTACATCCATAGAATTCATTAACACTTCTCTTTCCACTAAGGTAGTACCTGCCACATCACCATTAAAAACACTTCTCTACTTGAGAAGAAGTCTTGTTGGAATTAGGGTTGCAGGAAAGCACACGAAGCTTGGAGAAGAAGAAGCAAGAATGCACACAACACACAGTGTATTAGATTGTGTCAATGTACAAAGATAAGTTAGCCCTAGAATGATGGGCGTATTTACAAGCCGGGGGAAAAAACCTCTTAAAGAGGAAAAAAGTGCCCCGACGGTCCTAAGTGTGTTCACACACATCACTACCTATATATATGGCAACAAATCCCCCTTGGGAGTGATGGTGTGAACGAGAGCTGGCACTCATGTATAGAGAAGTGCCATGCCTGAAGTAGATCAATCCACAAAGGGGAGCAAGCCCAAATCTTTGCAGAAAGCTTGAAACTTCTCACGACGAGGAAGTGCCTTTGTGAAAAGATCAGCGAGGTTGTCCTGTGTTGGCACATATGCTAAGCTGATCTCTCCTCTGCTGAGAGTCTCTCCCTAACATAGTGATAATGCACCTCAATGTGCTTTATGCGAGCATGAAAAACTAGGTTTCTCGCAATTGCCAATGCCATCTGACTGTCAGTGTAGATAGAGGTGGCAGACTCCTGTCCAACACCCAAGTTAGCCATAAGCCGTCTGAGCCACGCGCACTCAACCATAGCTGTGAAAGCTGCCTTGTACTCAGCTTCACAACTAGAAGTGGCCACAGTAGGTTGCTTCTTGCTCGACCAAGATATGCATGAGCTACCGAGCATGAAACAAAAACAACTTGTGGACACTTTTGTGTCATAGCAACCAGCCCAATCTGAGTCCGAAAAAGCATGTAAATCTGGCAACGATCCCCCCTTGGGATAAAACAGCCCAAGATGTATGGTACCACTCAAGTAGCGAAAGATGCATTTAACTGCCTTCCAATGCTGAGACCCTGGGCTATGCATAAACGTGCTCACCTGTGAGACTGCAAACTAAATGTCCGGCCTCATAATGCATACATAAATGAGGCAACCAACAGCTGTCTGATAGAGTGTGACATCAAAGTGATCTCCAACATCATGAAGACTCAACTTCAAACCTGTCTCTATTGGAGTATATTGGAGTAGCAATAGGCTTGCAATCTTCAAGGCCAAATCTCCGCAACAATGTCTCAATATACTTTGTTTGACACAAAGCAATACCTCCATCACACTGCTTAAATTGTATCCCCAAATAACGATGCAAATGCCCCAAATCTGACATCTCAAAAGAGGCATTCAAATCAGCCTTAAAATCAGCAATATGACTCTCATTTGGTCCTGTGAGCAGCATGTCATCGATATAGAGAGCAATGATTAGATGTACATCATCCACACGTTTAACATACAAAGTGCTTTCTGTTGGACTATTCTGAAAACCATGTGCAGTCAAATATGCATGTATCTTTTCATACCAAGCTCGTGGAGCTTGCTTTAAACCATACAAAGCCTTTTTCAACCTGCACACTTTGTTTTCCTGCCCTCTTTGAACAAAACCAGGAGGCTGCGATACATACACCTCCTCATGCAAATCTCCATTCAAGAACGCAGTCTTTATGTCCAACTGATGTACATTCCAATCATTATGAGCTGCCAATGCACAAATGCTACGAATGGTAGTCATACGACAAGTGGGAGCAAAGGTCTCATCAAAATCAATGCCCTTTTCTTGAGCAAAACCCTTTGCAACAAGTCTAGCCTTATAGCGATCAAAAGTGCCATCTGGCTTTCGTTTCAACTTAAAAACCCACTTACATCCAATGACCTTTTTACCAATAGGCAAATCACACAAAGACCATGTACCATTCTTCATTATAGCATCATATTCACTTTGCATTGCAACCAACCAATTTTCTGATTTTTGTGCCTCATCAAATGAAAGAGGTTCTTCCTCTTCATACATACTAGACACAGCCAAAGCATAACAATCTGATGCATAAGAGGCATGTTGAAAACCTGAACGAGTACGACTAGACATAGGTGCATCAATTTTACTATCACGCAAGGTTTGCACCAACCATTTAGGCATACCTCTAGCTTGCTCATTTTCAGCCCTATCCTCATAAATTACATCCTGTAAATCTGCATCAGAAATAGGCTGATCTATGATGTCGTTTGAAATCTGCATAGGCTGAATATTTGCCTCATTGAATTCCCACCTGTAAATAGAGGCAACAACGTATCAAATACATCCCGTGAGCTCACACCTGTCTCTTTGGTACATGATAACAAAGGCTGCACAGCATCTTCCACAAAAACAACATCTCGACTAATCAAGATACGCTTTGACTGCGGATGATACAATCTGTAACCCTTGCTCTCAGCACTATAACCGACAAAAATGCATTTAACAGCCTTATCATCCAATTTTCTACGTTGTTGCACAGGCACTAAAGCATAGGCCAAGCAACCAAAGACACGCAAGTGACCACCAATAGAAGGCTTCCTGCCATGCCAAGCTATGGAGTAACAGATTGCAAGGCCTTAGTGGGACACTTGTTGAGTACATATACACCACACATGACAGCCTCAAGCCAAAACGTATGTGGCAAAGCTTGGCTCTTGACCATATATCGTGCCATCTCCATAATTGACCCGTTTTTCCTCTCAGCAACACCATTTGCTGAGGGGTATACGGCACTGTACATTGGTGTTTTATCCCACGACTAGCCAGAAATGCATCAAACTCTTTAGACATGTACTCCCCCCCTCGATCAGAACGGAGGGTGCCCATAGTACAATTGGATACATTTTCAACCATAAGCAAAAATTGTTTGAAGCACAAAAACACTTCGGACTTTGCCTTCAATGGATATACCCATGTATGCCTTGAGTAATCATCAATGAAAGTCACAAAGTACAAGTGTTTACCAAATGATGGAGTTAGGCCCACATACAACAATATGTACAAGTTGCAATTTGCGAGTGGCCCACATAGAACCATCCTTTGGAAACGCAGAACGCTGCATTTTGCCCAAAATACAGCATTCACAAACATGTTTCAATGGTGCCTCAAGAGGGGGCAATGAAGCAACCATATCAAATTTTTGCAAACGCAACAAACTAGCAAAGTTCAGATGACCAAAACGAGCATGCCATAGTTTTGTATCTGAAACTGCCTTTTCATCAGAAACTGCGTTTGCTAAATCTTCCACACACTTGTGATAAGAATTGAGCCTATACAGCCCACGAAACAAGGTGCCAGATGCAATAATCGTATCACCAGAAGTCAAATCATGAATAGTACATCTGTCATCCACAAATTTGACTACAAGTCCAAGTCTAGCAAGCGCAGAGACAGATAATAGATTCTTCTTTATCCTTGGCACATACAAAGTATCTGAAAGTGTGAAAGCGTTGCCATTTGCAGCAGTAAGCACAATTTTACCAACGCCCTTCACTGGGTAAGAAGCATTATTGGCATAGTATTCCCATTAGAGACAGCCTCAAGACAAGTGAACATATCACGATGCGAGGTAATGTGCTTTGTAGCACCACTGTCAAAATACCATACATCAGAGTCAACAGACAGAAACTGCCAAACATGCATCATGTACAGATGAGCGCCCATTCTGTATCCTGCATAACATTTGCAGAATCTGCATTTGTAGAAGCATCCGCTATTGTGGTTGCATTTGACTCTTTCTTCTTTGCCTCTTTAGCCTTTAGCTTAGGGCAATTCTTAATGACATGATCAGTTGCCTTACAATAGTTGTACCTAATCTTTTTCTTGCCTTTATCAAGAGCCTTCTCAGACCTATTGTTGCTACCTCTGGAAGGAGAAGAAGTTGCAGACCTACTAATAAGAGAAGAAACAATGGAAGGGGCTGCCTTACCACTTCTTCTCTGCTCGGCAGCAACAAATGCCTGATCAACTGCACGCTGCCTAGCCCTGTTTTGCCTGGACTGCACTTCTTGCAAGAGCTTGTTGACTAAAGTATCATACTTGACAACATCAGGTCTGTCCTTAGTAACAAGTCTCCACGTGGAAGCAAAAGTCTGATATGACTCAGGTTAAGCATCAAGAACAGTCTGCACAAGAGAATGATCAAGAATAATCTCATAATCTTCGATTCTAGCTCTTTACGCAGGTAAGAGATTTTTGCCTCGTTACGTTCTGCATACAAACAAACTAGAATATCCCAAGCCTGTTTTGCTGTTTTAGCTGAACGAACATGTGGAGTGATGTTACGTTTGACAGAAAGTGCAATCAAGGCATGAGTCTGTGCATCTTTACCATCCTAACGAGCTTGTTCAGCAGTGGGTAAAACAGCAGCAACAGTAGAGCTACTAGAACCTGCAACATCCTCAACAGATCCTACATCCACAGAACCTGGACGTACATCCATACCCTGCACAATGTTCCACACTCCTTTTGCAACCAAAACATGCTGCATTATGTATGCCCAAAGTGGGTAGTTGTTGTCTCCATCCAATTTGTCATCAGCAGAGACAACATGCGAAATACATCATTGTTGTTATCAGCCATGGCCACTGACTGAAACTGATGCAAAAGCTACATGTAATGAAGCAAAGACTGAACAGAAAACAACTCGTGCTATGTAGCACAGTCCACAATAGAATACGTATGCCTATTTTTTGCGGAAAACTGCACTGTCAAAATTTTTGCACAAAATGACGAAAACACCTATACAGAACTTGTAATGCAAAAACGGAGCCTGAAACGACCTCAGATGCAATTTCTGAGAACGCTAAGTCCTATGGGCTTATTTGCAAAGTACAGGGACCTGCAACAAGCGCTTGTGAAAGCTTACCTCAATTGGAGAACGTGAGTTGGAGGGTGCTAGCAGCGTAGCCCTGGGAGCCGATGCCTGCTTTGATACCAATTGTTGGAATTAGGGTTGCAGGAAAGCACACAAAGCTTGGAGAAGAAGAAGCAAGAATGCACACAACACACAGTGTATTAGATTGTGTCAATGTACAAAGATAAGTTAGCCTTAGAATGATGGGCGTATTTACAAGCCGGGGAAAAAAACCTCTTAAAGAGGAAAAAAGTGCCCCGACGGTCCTAAGTGTGTTCACACACATCACTGCATATATATATGGCAACAAGTCTTCAATACATTTTTGCTTGTAGAAGTGCCATGTCACTTCTACGTGTGTAGAAGTTAGAGTCCACACTTCTATGTTTGATACCGAAATGGCTACATTTCTTAGAAGAAATCTCAAAACTTGCATTTCTACATTTGTAGAAGTAAATGCTACGTTAGTTCTTTGTCCTCAAAAGTACACTTCTATGTCGAAAGAAGTGCACTTCCATGCCCGTAAAAGTTGCATCTAACACAACCCCAATTTGAGATTCATGGAAATTTTCACCAATAACAAAACTCTAGCAAAATTTATGTAGAAATCCAGCACTTGCAAAATTTCAATCCTCTGCATTACTTGCTAGCACTCACTGGCCTCTAGCTACCACTTAGGCACTTCGTACACAAGCTGTTAGTCTATTTAACTATTTCAAAGAGTAAGAGAGTGTGAGAAATATCGGTAAGGAATAAAAAGAACCCACAAGTACACCATGGTTTCCTCCTCTAAGCACAACATTAAGGAAGGCTAGACACTAAAAGAGAATGGTATGCCATAGCATACCAGGTCCTATGGCACAATATACTATGCTAATCCATCCTAAGACCAATCTAGGATGAGATCCCTGGTTCTATGCTCTATCGAAAAAAATAACAAAGAGTACTAAGTGGTATACTTCTCCATTGTTTGGTACACTCTTTTCAAGATCCTAGTGGTGTGGCCCTACATGAAGAGGGGGGCCTTTACT
The DNA here is from genome assembly GCF_041138505.1 of Cibotium barometz. Classification (NCBI taxonomy): domain Eukaryota; kingdom Viridiplantae; phylum Streptophyta; class Polypodiopsida; order Cyatheales; family Cibotiaceae; genus Cibotium; species Cibotium barometz. Next base: position 40,913,891 of record NC_141092.1, read on the forward strand.
CCCCAACACAGAAACATTCTCAACTCTTTTCAAGACCCCAGTGGTGTTGCCCTACATGAAGGGGGGGAGGGGTTGAGTCGTTCCCCAAGTCCCCAGCGCAAAAACATTCTCAACTCTTCAGTCTTGCATGACACCTTAGATCAATTTCTAAATTTTGTAGCTTGGTCCCACATTTGGATCTCCCCCTTTCGTGGCAAATGCCCTCCCTTTCAAAGTTAGAGAGAAAATATCAGCTTCGATTCCTCGAATCCCCCCTCCTTCAAGCTATAAATAGCCAAATGTTCTTGATATTACAATTAGAAATGGATGTCCTTGTCTTGGACATGAATGCATGGGGCATCCACTAGGATGCTCCATGAGTTCAAATGGGGATAGAACATAAGAAGTTGTTTCACGAAGAGTTCATGTGTATTCTAATGGGGGTGTTATGTAAGAAGGTGTGTCATTAGGAGCTTATGTGTATTCAAATGAGGATGAGGTGTGTCACTATCAGCTCATGTTTGGGGATGTTATGTAAGAAACTGTATCATTACAAATGTTACTTTTTGATGGGCATCGTGCTTGTTTTTGGGAATGTCGGCTGTAACACTTATTTTGAGCGACTGTCACAAGATAAGGTAAATTATGAAAAAAAAAGGGCATTATTTCTTCTACAAAACCCATCATTTTGAAAGGTGACTCTTGTAAAGTGTGTCACATCCCACTCCCGTGTGATCATACATGGGATGTGAAGATGGTGTGTAAAACTACACGCAGGATGCTCAGCGTCTATTATTATTATTATTATCGTCTTGTTCCAATTCTTCTGCTCTCCATCGCGTACGCAGCTCTACAAGGCCAGCCAAGCTTCCCTTCGATCTACAGCCTAACCTGCTCATCATCATCGTCCATGGCAACGCAAAGCATCTACCATATCACAGTCAAGGTACTGCCTTGGCGCCTGATCACATGTATGCATATGTGTGCATGTATGTGTGTGTGTGTGTGTATACGCGTGCGCGTGCGTGTGCGCGTGCGCTCGCTCGCTCTAGATTGAGGGTTCTTGTTTCATAGCTTTAATTCTTTTTTAGAACAAAATGATTAATGAGCACATCTTGACCATATCATTCTTGATACATACATCAATTAGAGTCTGACCACATGTATATATGTGTAGGTAGGCAGGTATGCGTGCATGCATGTATGTGGGTATGTATGTATGTATGTATGTATGCATGCATGTTAGCTAGATATGTCATAAATTTTCTTGTATATGTGGGTATGTACATATGCGTGTGTGTGTACGCACGCGCTAGATTAAGGGTTCTTGTTTCATAGCTCTAATGCTTTTTTAGAACAAAATTTGATGATTAATGAGCACATCTTGACCATACCATTCTTGATACATACATCAATTAGAGCCTGATCATATGTATGTATGTGTAGGTATGCGTGCATGCATGTATGTGGGTATGCATGTATGCATGTATGTGTGTATGTATGTATGTTTGCATGCTAGCTAGATATGTGATAAATTCTCTTGTATGTGGGTATGTGGTGTGCACGCGCTAGATCGAGGGTTCATAGCTCTAATTCTATTTTAGAACAAAATTTGATGATTAATGAGCACGTCTTGACCATACCATTCTTGATACATACATCAATTAGCGTCTGATCACATGTATGTATGTGTAGGTATGCAGGTGTGCGTGCGTGCATGTATGTGGGTATGTATGTATGTGTGTATGTATGTATGCATGCATGTCAGCTAGATAGGTGATAATTTTTTTTGCTGTATGGGGGTTTTTTCTTCGAGCAATCGGCATAGTTCTAATCCTGTTTAATAGCAAACTTGATGAGTAGTGTGAGCACATCTTGACCATACCCATTCTTGATACATAAATCAGGATATGAAAGGAAATGATGTCAACTTAAGTGCTTACAAAGGAAAAGTTCTTCTGATTGTAAATGTGGCATCTCAATGGTAAGCCTGTCATTGTGTTCAAAACTTTCAACACTATTTTGCTTCTAGAGTTTATGTTTTTAGAAAACTGCTCTTTTTTTCTTGCAGTGGCCTAACCACAACCAACTACAAAGAGCTGACTGAACTATACAGTAAATATAAGGATGCAGGTATAATGTGAGAGCCCTAAGAATTTAAAGGATTAGTACATATAAAATATTGGCCCCATTGTCCTGTTCAAAAACATATTGGGGATGCTAAAGAAAATGGTGACTTAAAAAGGGTGTTTTTGTGGGTGGGTGGGTGCGCTCGAGTGTGTGTGTGTGTGTGTGTGTGTGTGAGAGAGAGAGAGAGAGAGAGAGAATCATGAGTTAGTGGTTTATTTTTTGTACTTTTCATCTTTCTTTTTGCACAGGTTTTGAGATCTTGGCTTTTCCTTGCAATCAGTTTGGTGGGCAAGAGCCAGGCTCAAATGGAGAAATCCAAGAGTTTGCTTGCACAAGGTTCAAATCCGAGTTTCCCATCTTTGATAAGGTTTGGAGGTTTTACGATTTTTTATTTTATTTTTCACATTTGTGTTTTCTTCCCCCCTTTTTTTAATTTATCTTTTTGACAAAGTTTCTGTATAATTGCATGCACCTCACACATCATTTTGTGATGTCTCGTGTGCTTACACAAATCGCTCACAGGTGGATGTGAATGGTAAAAACACAGCTCCATTATATCAGTTCTTGAAAAGGGCAAAAGGTGGAGGGATTTTTGGAGACTTTATCAAGTGGAATTTCACCAAGTTTCTGGTAAACAGGGATGGTCAAGTTGTAGAACGTTTTTCCCCGACGACTGCCCCTTCTAAGATTGAGGTAAGTTATTTTGTTGGTCAAAGAGGAGACCGGCCTGCCTAATGCTTGGATTTCATTTAGAGTCGTTACAAACAGATCCCCTGCCCACCATTGGACATGGGTGATTTGAATGTTGTAGATCCTGCCCATGACTCCATGAGGGGGATGGGTGGGTGAGATGTCCCCTTTTAACGGGCGGGGGGTTGTGTCTGTAAGGACCCTTCTTCTGTCATCTTGTCTTGATTGAGATTTGTGTGGTAACCTCTCACCCTACCCAAAAGACATAGTTCAAACCCTATGGGGAAAAAAAGATGTGTGCTGACTGGACCTGTATTGTTATTTTTTTGCAGGCAAAAGTCAAGAAGCTTTTAGGGGTAGCTTGAGCTTCTCTGAGAAATACATTTTACTTTTTGATCATATACCATTACGTTGCATTTTCTTCCAAAGTGATGTGATATATTATAATCATATCAGCCATCCATGGAGAGTGCCAGTCCTTAAGACAGCATTTTCAAATCATAATTATATCAGGCATCCATGGAGAGTTGGATGGCAATCCTTAAGACATCATTTTTCTATCTTAAATGCCTCTAGAAATAGAGGAAATCAGTATGTCTATGAATCAAGACAGAAGGTGTACATAGATGCTATGTAGTCTTTTGGTACATTGAAAATAGTAATCCACTTAATGGTCGTTAAATGTGTTTGCGGCATTTGCGTGTTTTGAGGGCATTTTCATGTATTGTTTATTGCCCATATCTAAGGTGCAAGCTTCCCTAATTTGCATGTAGAGAGGCAACAGCAGTAGTTTAGTTCTTTCAATGTTTTGTACATGTCATAGGCTTTGGATTAAAGCTGTATCACTACCATTTTTGTGGTTGTTAAGAGAAAGGAAATGGTCGTGGGGAGACCGTCCCCCGTTTTCTCACTGAGGGAATGATCAACCCATAGACCGTTCCCCTTCATCATGTGTCGGCCAAAAGCAGAGGTCTACAGTGATATGACTCCCAATGTCAGATGGGGTCTGATCCTTGAGGTGATGTGACCGATTCATGAGGTGAGGTGACAAGCAGGCCGTCACAGTGCTGACATGTTCGCATTGCGCAGAACAATAGGAAGCTGGCATGGTGAAATCCTCTTCAGTGCTGCTGATATTCCTTTTAATAAATCTGCTTGAATGAATGGTCAGGATTGCAAATTGTACATCCAAGCAAGATCTAGAAGCTTGCAGAGAAGTCCATAGAGGAGATTGACAGCTTGAATGAGTCCAAGAAGGATTGATGCACATGGCTCGACTGGCTGGGAGTCAGGGACTCTTCCACATCAGGGAAGCATCAATGTATGTACACAAAGGTGGAGTATAGCTCTTTCACACACACATACACAAACACATAAGTGACCCCTCTTAAGAGGTGGTTCGCATGCAGAAGTAAGACCTTGATTCCCAACAGTGTAAGCCTACTTCACATTGCCCCCCCCCCCCCCCCCCCCCCCCCCCCCCCGCGCAACACACACACACACAAAAGACACTATAATTATTCGGCACTAACAAAATTTAAAATTTCTCTCATAAACAAGCCTCTCTCACACAAAGCTACTCACATAAAGCTTTATTTCAAGGGATACCGTAGAGACACATACACACAGACACAAGGAGATGGAGTTCATATAGTCTGTGGAAGAGTTCTTACACAAAGTACATCTCTCTTTATACTATTATGCCACTCATTGACTTTGGCTATAAAGAAACGCACCACAACCCTCCCTTTGAACATGCAAATTTAGTCAAAGACCTTTTGAGTAGAAAGAGTAACATGGACAACCTAGGGAGTCCTTGGTAGGGCAAACACTCTTTTAAGTAGAAAGAGTAACATAGACAACCTAGGGACAGTCCTTGGTAGGGGACACAGGAGCAATTTTAACTAGTTTTTTTCTTTCAGTTTCCTACCATACATGAAGGAGAAGGCATGGAAATGGACGACCAATAGGGAGTCCTTGAGATAGGAATGTTATGAGCAATGTACTAAGATCTTGGCTAAAACTTCGAAGGTCAAGGGTCCATGTGCACCCACCGTCCAAGACTACTCCTAACTGAAAACACATATTAAAATTTTGTTTCAGGGGATCTATTTCTATAGACTGGAGGAAAATTATCATTTAAAAATAATTCAAAAATTTATTATCTCTCTCTAGAATATTTTCTCTCTCTCTCTATCAAGGAAGGAAAAACATGATCTTTTCTTACTCTCTGAAAGGGGGGGATGATCTCTAGAGACTAGAGGATGGATCTTTATATCTTGGAAGCTGGAGGGAGGAATCTTACATCCTCTCCCACGCCCTCATCTCGCAAATTGGGGTAATATCTGAGTTTCAAAGTGGTGTCCTTAAGAGGATAGAACTTCCACTTGACCAGAAATCTTTTTATAAATCTATTCCTGAGACGATTTCTATCTTAGATGGCTGTAGGTGATTTCTATGCAATTTCTTGCTCCGTTGTTCGTGATATGATACTCTTTGATAGGTCATCATAATTTAGCTTAATTAACTTAATAATAGACAATGAGTGATGTCACTACTTATAAGCCCCTTTTCACAACACTATTTCTTTCTTTTTTTTTATGTAACTGAATTCAAAGGTGTATGTCCAACCTTTAAAATTTATAAAAGAGTGGTCAAAGATGTTACACTAATACACTGTCTCTAACAAGAGTTCCTTAATAAAGGTACTCTTAGGTTGGTGGTATGATATTGAAATCCTTTAGAATAAGGTTTCATTTATTTTTCTCTTTCATAAGCGTTGTAATCCACCGAAGAGGATTTCTACAGACTTGATTCCTTTAAAGACTCTATCTCTTTATGCATGTGGCTTAATGCATAGAGCTTTATATATGTAGCTTAATGCATAGAGCTTCATTCATGTAGCTTTAGATCTTTATGCATGTGGCTTGATGCATAGAGCTTCATTCATTTAGATTTACATCTTAATGCATGGATAAAGCTCTCTGCATAGACAAACTTAACCAAGAGCTTTATATCTACATAAAGCTCTAGGCTTTATGCATGCACAGATATAGACCTCTATGTATGAAAAAACTTAAGCATATAGCTTTATATCTACATAAAGCTCTATGCTCTATGCATGCATAGAGATAGAGCTCTCTGCATAGACAAACTTAAGCATAGATATAAAGCTCTATGCTTTATACATGCTTAGAGCTATTCTTTAGAGCTCTATGCTTTAAGGCTAACTTTTTCTTCTTATTTAAAGGGTGTTCTTAGCCTTCAAGCTAGATGTGGGGGCCTTATTAGACATTTTTCTTGCTCAATTGGGACCCCTAAGTCTACTTAGTAGACACATCAAAAACCATGCATCTACTTAGTAGACATATTAAAAAGCATGCTTTCTTACAAGGGGGAAATTAAGCACATGAGGGAAGAAACTAAGCCTCCTTTCAAGAAAGCAATCAAGCATAGGAGCAAAAAGGTACATTTTCATTGAGCAAAACTCTTACTTTTTCTTCCATTTTCTTCTCTCTAATGCACTAGAAGAAGAACATTTTCCTCTTCTTCTTTATGGAGCTTTTCTTCTTCTTTGATTGTGGAGCTTTTCTTAGGGTTTTCAGTTCTTTCTTTTCTTATTCTTTTTTTCAAAAAAGAGGAAAAGAAAACTCAAAAGCTTCCTAATCAAATATTTTTTAAGCTCAAGAGGGCTTATGCCTATAACCAACATGTGTTTACTCTAAAGTCGACATTCACTCTTCATTAGAGGTAAGAGTCCCATCTCTTATATTTTTTTACTATGAGGCATCATCACAATGCTTGTTAATGAAGGTTGTTTTTCTAAGCTCAAGAAAGCTATGCTCCATGTTGATGTTCACTCTTTACTAAAGGTAAGAGTCTCATCCCTTATAACCTACATCATTGTAATGCACATTAATGGAGGTTGTTTTTCTAAGCTCAACCAAGCTCTGCTCCATGCTGACATTCACTCTTCACTAGAGGTAAGAGTCTCATCCCTTATAACCTGCATCATCGTAATGCAAGTTAATGGAGGTCGTTTTTCTAAGCTCAAGCAAGATTTTCTCCATGCTAAAATCCACTCTTCACTAGAGGTAAGAATCTTGTCTCTTATAACTTGCATCATCATAGTGCAGGTTAATGGAGGTTGTTTTTCTAAGCTCAAGCAAGGTCTTGTCCATGATGCTGACATTCACTCTTCACTCTCCACTAGACGTAAGAGTCACGTCTCTTTTTTTTTGCTATACAATGCCCTTCTATTCATTGGGACATCCTTTTTATATTACTTATTTATTGTTTTATGGTATGAATAGCTCTTATACATGCTCTTATGGTGGTTAGCATGGCCCTTATTCAAAGTTCTTATGCATGCTTTATAAAACATTTTAGAGAAGGTCTTTGCATAAGATCTAGCTAGATTGTGCTTCAACTGGGCCTAAATGATGCCAAGTGGTGGTAGTATGTCCTACAAATTGATCCTCGGTTAAGAATGTTACGGAGGTTGAGGAGCATATGGATGAGCTGGTAGAAATAGATTAAGATGCGAATGACATAGGAGAACATGATATAACAATCAAGTATATGGTTCACTATAAGAGAATAAAGGCCATAGCTATGAAAGGTAGCCACAAAGTATTGAGACAAAGATACAAGTAGTGATAGCAATGGCATCAACCATGACATGGCTATTTCATGGCTATACATGTGCCTAGTGTGATCAGCTATGACACATGTATAGCCACACAAATAGCCATAGCATAAGGGTTGTGCTTGGCATATAGCCACACAAATATTCGTAGAATAAGGGCTTTACATAAAAGCAATGTATAAGAGAATACTTTGCTCTAAGGTCTTGTATAAAAGTAAATCCTAGGTAGTTGATGATTGAAATCATAAATTCAGAGACCAACAAAATCTTCTATGTATAAGAGCTTTGCATAGAGAAGGCAATGCCAGGTAGTTGATCTTGTGGGTGTGAGTGACTATAGCCTAATAACACACAACTTATGGATAGGGAAGAATGGGCATAACCACCGTGAAGGTCCAAACAACTAGGTGAAGGCTCACAATTATAAGCCCTTATGTAATCATGATACGCTACACCCGTTTGGTCCCACTAACAATGTGTCTTGGAAAGATTCCTTCTACCTTTGAGCACATTCTACCAGCCCAAACTTACATGTATCTTATTTAGCATGGTGTTAAACCTCCCTATGTATAAGTAGGAATCTTCTCCAACGTGAGTTTGCTTGATGTAAAGTTTTGAGGTAGGCCATTATTATGATTCCATGAGACATTTATGATGGTGGGATATTTGTGGTGTAGACCCAAGTAGTACGTAAAGCTTGCTCAAGTGTTGCGTCAAATTACAAAGAAATGTTAAATAGTTGGCACACATGTTATTATATCTTGTTAATGCATGATAAATTTTTATGTTTTTGTTTAATGTTTGTTTGCACAGTGCTTCAGCTTTGGCATGTGAGAATTCGTCCTCATTGAGTCTCAACCTTTGGTAAGAGTCAATCCTTATTATATTTTTTGTTTCCTTTCAATACAAAGCACCCACCAATGAGTGCAATGGGGCTTTTATTTTTTCCTATTTTGTCTTATGCATATAAGAAGCTTTATGTATAAAGCTTTGAGAGATATATGTGTGTTGCTTCAAAATATAAAGTGATGATGATGTTAAATAGAGAGCACACATTGTATCTTGTTAATGCATGAGAGATTTTTATTTTTTTGCTCAATGTTTATGTACATAATAGTGCTTTGGCTTTGGCTAGTAAGAATCTCAGTGAGTCTCAATCTTTAGTAAAATTCAATCCTCATTGTATTTTTTATGTCTTTTCATTAATGCAAGGCAATGGGGTTTTTAATTTTCATGATCTATCCTAGCAACAGAACATTATAACTATGATCATTCTACCCATTAAATGCAACGAGTTATACACAATTATATTTACATTTTAGTTTGACTTTCTTAAGATCCACCCCCTTATTATCACACTTTTTATATGACACTTCATTCCTCGATTTGCATATTTTCCATAAGCAAGTGAACCTCATCATTTCAAATATTAAGTTACTTTGAGTTGAAGGACCAATAGATTCTCCTTGTAAACTAGAGAGTCCATGACACTCTATTATGCCAATCAATAAAGAAGCCCATCTACTCAATTGAGTCTGGGTTGTTCTAAATCTTCTTTAGATAACCTACATTTCCTTCTAGAGCTCATCTACTCAATTGAGTCTGGGTTGTTCTAATTACAATCTTCTTTAGATAACCTACATTTCCTTCTAGAGCTCATCCCAATTTTGGCCATTTTCACCCCTATAGGAAGGGTCCCCATCATAACCTTCCATACGAAGAACTTAGCTTTAAGGGGGAGGGACAGGACCCATAGGTCAAACCACCTCCTTTTCCAAATGCCAAAGTCTCAATTCACATTCTAGACATTATTTGACATGTGAGGAATTTATATCGGTTGTGACCATCTATTCATACTAGTTGTGACCATTTATTCATATATCATTTTTGTAGATGGTTTGTCCAATGGAACACCTCCCAACAAATTTCTAGTCTCTCGACTCATTAGCTTGAGTAAACCTTGTGCCAAGGGGAAATCAAGCCTTCTACAGCTATAGCCACCGGTGAGATATTACACACCAACAATACATTTTTCATAAGGATACCAGTAAAACCCATGTAGAGGGAGTACACTTTAAATGGTGAATGGCCAAGATATTCTTCCATTTACATGCTCTAGGGCAACATCAGTAATGCAATGTGCACCCGACCTTGAAGGGAACATTTATAATCAAGAGGTGGTAGAGCATGGGGACATAGAAATGATGACTTGTATCTCTTTAAGAGAGGGACATTGGCTTTGCTATGTTAAAACTATTAATTCCCATGTAGTTTCCATCAATAGCAAAGGGACCTCCAAGCAAATAAGTGGCCACCAAAAGATAAGTCCTTATTGTATGCTTAACAAGTTAAGGCTTGCAAAAGTGGCTGATATGCTCCTAAAACTAGGGTGATTATCACTCTATTAGGACAATCCTTGAAAGCATGTTCAAATCCACACTTGTAACATGTGCCTTCATATCAAATGACATTGTATTTGGCACTCAATTTGAAGACGAAGTTGGGGGACTTGGTGGACAGCTCTATGAGGACACTCATCAACATATATATTGTGGTTCACTATACAAAAATATTTGGACTCATGATGATCAGATATTTTCAACAAGCGATGAGTCTTTGTGAGTTCAATTAATCTAGTAATATTTAAACTTGTGTCTGAATCTTTTATGCAAACCTCTAGTCCTACATATAGTGAATGCATAAGTTTAAAATGAATGCTTAAATATTGGTACAAACTTGTAGACCATTTAACTTGTGTCCAAATCTAAGCCACATAGTGTGGTCAATATATGTTATAGGTATATATTTTATCATATTTTTATGAATAAATAATCATAGAAAAATATGCTTAATCTAATTTGTGCAGGATTCAGCTTAATGGAATGTGCGAATGTGCACAAGATTATTACATGTGCAAATGTGCACAAATTTATTTTATGTAACAAGGCCCATTAGCAATTATATTTGGGCAAAGGTTTTTATATGTACAAACCTTAGGAGACTTCATATAGTTAATAATCTAAAAAGCAATACCCAAAAGTGGGAAAAGCAAGCCCAATTTGTACACACATCTATTATTAGCTCCTTGTGCTATTTTTATGAATAAAAATTCTCTAAATACTCATATCATAGAAGTGGAGCTACACGGCATGGGGGGGGAGATTGCACCCATGTTATTTTATTTCTCTTTGATTGCACCCAATCTTGTCGTGTGATGGTGATGTTATTCTATTTCTCTTTCCTTATGTTATGCTATGTTATTTGATTTTAATTTAATTCAAGTCATTGTTTTAATTTTTGATGTATTTTGTGAGTTTTAAATTATTTCTTCAAGAAGTACAAAAAGGGTCCCATGACAGTGGTATCAGAGCTATGATTTAATTCAATCTTCTTGAAGCCGGTCATAGACTTGTGGACAAAGAGGTGAAGAGACAAATGCACTAGTGATTTTGGTAAATTTTCAATTTAATTTGGTAGTTTTTTAATTTAATTTGAAGAAGAATACATTTATATCTATGTATGGTTGAAAGAGGGCTTGTTTTTAACCATTGGATAACAAATCTCCATCAATCTATTGCACCCAAAGCGTAAAGCAAGGTGGAAAACCATTAGTAGGTTTGGAAAAACCACAAAACCACCTTTAATCTCACTAATCCTCTTCATAATCCATCCATACGGATCAAATCAGCAAGGGAAGGAACATGGAGAGCCATAGCCAGATTGCTAAACCAGTGTCTATTTTCTATAATAGATAGTGTGGAGGGTTCCTAATTATCTATATTTTTATTTTTCTTCTTCTAATCATTAATTCGTGAAGCACAGCCTACAGAATTAAAGCTCAAATTTTGCTTTATTATTCTAATTTTTACTTCTCTCTTCTCCCTCCAATTCAGCAGCGTGGTGGAACCCTTTAGATCCTCCCATTTTGCACTACGCGCAACGAATTTCTTCTTTTTTTTCTCGTGTTGTGCGTCATGAGCCATTATTTAAGGGTCGTCAACAATGAAGTCTTTATAAAGCTAAATTAAGCGTTATTTCAAAGCTTACTAAAGCTTTGATAAAAGATTAGTTTTATATATATATATATATATATATATATATATATATATAAAAGAAAGCCTTTTTCTTTCTCTCTCGTACACATGGGGTAGCCCATATTTCTCTCTCTCTTTCACCAAAGTAGCCAGCGAAAATTTCTAAATAAGGACCCCAAACATTTTGGGTGGTCGTGATTTTATTAATTATTATTTTTTTAATTGTTTCTTTTCCTTTCTTTTGGGCTGCCGGCATATACTGAAGAAGAGAGAAGTGATGTTTTTCTTTACACTTTCTGAGCTTGTTTTTTTTTTAAAGCTTAATATTAAAGCCCCAAAACTAAAAGCTTACATAAGCTTTAAATTAAAGCTCTAAAGTCTAAAAGCTTTTTACTATCCATGTTTAAATATGCTGATGTTTTATTTCTTTCTCGTCTACTACCCATCTAGTTAAGCTTGATAAAGCAAAATAATAATGACAAAAAGAGCGATCATTAGTGCGATCTTGATCCATCGTTGGATTCAATGGTTTTAAATGTTTTCTTAAATCTACAAGGACTCACATCTGGGATAAAATTTCATACTAGACTTCTAACTCAAGGCTGATGTTATTATAGGCCGTATGATCATTTCACTCCCTAGTTTATAGACTTGAGTTTTGTACATGTATGTGTGTGTAAGCTTGATATCTACCATTGTTGTTTAGAGATTAAATTAAGAATTTCAAGGACTACAAACAACATAAGACTTTCAAAAGTTTTGTCAAGGTTTTCTTTTTACAAATTTCATCAAGGGTTGTTAATTATCACAAGTCAACCATGAGGGCAACAACTTCTCTTCAACATACAAGCTTCCAACTTTTACGAATTATGGGTGAAAGCTAACTAATAACTACACCCTCTAAATTTTATAGATTAACAATTGAAGTTTAATATTATGCTAACGTGCAGATTAGTATAGCAAAATCTCCGATGATTTATTAGTTAAGTATTCACCTTGTGTAATTTGATTACTTGTATAAAATAAAATTGTTACTTGTCAGTTCATTTTCTTCTAACTGATATTTTGTAGTCTAACCTAAGTAAGTTTCTCCATTTTCCATAATTTTAATCATCATAGCAAATTAATATGTCACATATGCTTATGGTATTTGTATCCTTTTTAATAATTTATTTTGTAGCAAAACTATTTAACACTTGCAAGTAAGTTGTTATCCTCCATAACTTAGTGAATAATTCTTCCAATATCTTTATGAAAGTTTTATCTTTCAGACAGTGATTCAATTACCGTCCAAGTAAGTTTCTCATTTCTATCCTTACAATAATAATCATGCTTAAATAATTATGCATAGAATTTTAAATCTTACTACTATAAGTTCTATTTCTTACAAAGTCATAATTTAATATAACCCTAGTTACGATTGGAAGAATAATTATATTTCAATTCATTCGCATTGTTCCTCATTTTTCTCAATGTAGAGCATCATGGTAATCGAATATATAAAAGGTACAAAACTCTTACGCTTAACTCAACCTTATGATTCCTAAAATTTATATTTATTATTCAAGTTTATTTCACCTTCAAACGCAGATTAAGCTTTCATCATCTAGACTTGTTTACTTAATCAAGATTGTTAGAATTGTTACTAGTCATTCATATTTAATCAATTTTATCCACTCTTCATTTATAATCTCACATCCTCTCAAACAACCTTTCAACTCAAGGTTAGTATTTCCTATCCTTATATCCATAACCAATTTAACTTTTAATTCTTATGATGTTAAGTTTCTCAGGCAGCACAGTGATGATTGATGCAGTTCATGGGATTCAAAGCATGACATGGAGCTCAAGCAAGTTTGAGATGATGTTGCATGGATTGTTAAAACTAGCTCTGATGAATCTGCACAATTTGTCATGATCACATTTGTAACATTCAAGCAACTTGTAGCCTTCACGAATGATTTTAGAGAAGGTAATTGGGAGATATAAGCTGGCATTTAGTAGCGTGGATATTAACCCTCCTAATACAGTTCGTGGATGGATCAAACAATACTTTTTTTGACACATGTAATAGTGAGCAAAGAGAAAGAATTTGTGGACAATCATCATTACCAAGATTTTGAGCATAGACTATATATTTTGGATACTATTAACAATAGTGATAATGACAATGGTGGTGACTCGGATACACATAAAGAGTAAGCCAGTGTAGAAAGACTATTACTAAAGATGGAAGATGTTATTTTTTTAACCCTACGATCTTTTTGTAGGGAGGATGAGTATGTTTTTGATGTGTTCACATTAGGAAGTGCATGTAGAATGGCTCTTGCAAACAAACAAAAGACACTAGAAATGGTTCCAAGTTTATAAGAATTATGCAAGATTGAATCAATGTGTTCAAGATTTATCAAGGGCAATCTTGAAATCAGTTGATGGCTTGGAATCACAAAGCAAGAAGAGGATTCTATGTTTATAAATGAGCAACTTTTGATAGAAGGCACCACACCAAATCATATAGGAGCATGAAGGGGTAATGTTAGACTTTGCTGATCAACTTCTTCCTTATGATCCAGACACAACAAGTTTTTTAAAAGCACACTAAGTTCTCATTTTATTGGTAGGATAGTTTTATCCATTATGATATGTAAGTAAATGCTCTGTGAATATTATAAGTTAGATTTGTATGTATGTTACTTATGATCTTGACTTAGTAAAAGAACTTCTGTTTTGTTTTATTAAATTCAAAGACACTATTGTTGAGCTAACTTGACTACATCATAATTTGTTCATAATAATGACAAAGTTACTATATCATAATTTGTTCATTGTTATAAAGTGAAACATATGCCATGTTCATTAGATCAACTAGACCATGTGTTTTGCGATTTTTTGATTGATACCCAAAACTGTTCAAATTTGATTAATACCCCAAACTATTCAAATTTATTTATTGATATCCCAAACTGTTCAAATTCAATTGTCACATATATTTGATCATTTGGGTATGTTAATTAGGCCACATAAAGTTTATATTCATAAATAAGATTTGGTCAAGTGGCCAAGTCCATAGCATTAACACCCATGAGATGGATTTGAATGAGTGACCAAATCTAAAAAATCACATCCGTATATAATATTTGACCATTAGCATTACCCACCTTTAACATAAATGGACAAATAACCAAATCTAGCCAATAACACCCATGCACAAGATATCTACTATCATATAGTGAGATTTGGACAATTGACCAAATCTAACATTCAAATTTATCCAAATATGTGGATAACTAACTATATGACCAAATTTAATTTTATGTACTGAAATATATATCGAGTATTTAAGAGTAATGAAAGCATGTGTTTATGATTGTTTTATTAAGTTTTGGTTGATTGAATGAATGTCTTCTATCTTTTTTTTCCTTATAACGCCCCTGTACACAAGACATCATCTAGTGAGATTTGGATAACTAATCAAATCCAACATTCAAAACCATCAACAATATGTGGAAAATTGATCATATTACCAAATTTAATTTTATGCAGTGAAAATATATTCAATATTAGAGAGAAATTGTATGTGAGTATGATTTTTTTATTGATTGACAAAATGTCTTTCATCTTTTTTTTTTTCAATAGATAAAGTATATCATAGACATATTAAAACGAAGATAATTATAACATAGGATTGGATGTAAGAAATGTGACAAGCCAAATGTCTATAATACTGGATTTTAATGGATTATTATTAAAACGTTGCTTTCACAAAGTTAAAAAAACATACAAGCTTACGTTATGGAGAAACAATGGATTTTACTTCATCCAAGATGCATAGAGTTCTTAGCCAACCTATTCATAACGTTTCATGTTAGGATTTGGTCCATGGGTTTGCATAGAAATGTCGTGCATATGGTGGAAACTTTAGAATTTCATGTAGGGAGACACTTACTATTTTTTATTGTGTGGGGGATAGGAGGAGTGTTGTGTATGATCCTAAGAAGATATTTAAGCTAGGAAATATGAGCGTGGTCATGTTCAAACCACCCAAAAAGGTTTAACAACAATGTAATGCACAATGTTATTTAACAAGGATAGTTCTCATTGATGGTAGTCCATATGTACAAAGGATGTGCAAGTCTACCAAAGAATTGCATTTTTCTATTCAAATTTAACATTGATGCATATGACAATACATTCGAAGACTTATATGAATACTTGTGCCATTTGAATATGGCTGTAACATCCGTACCATGATTTCTTTCAATAGATACGGGTAGTTTCCAATCCAACAAGGACCTACCTTGTATAAATACTTTCAACGCGTGATTATAGAGTGGGGGGAGATGTACAAGGATGAATCTAAGGGACATGAAGCCTCAACATGTGATATAAATGACGTAATCGGTTCATGCCAAGGTGTTATTAAATATATAACATGTGATTCTAAAGTTACATTCTCAAGAACAATACACTCCCCTCCATTGACTCTAAGTACTACACAATTAAAGGTATTGAAAAAAATGCCATCGGTGTCAAAACTAAATGAAATTGTTACAATGCACTATGCCAAACAAGTAGGTTATAAGAAAAGATTTATCAAATCATAGGATTTAGTCTAACGGTTTCATATTACAACCCCAGGCATACCACAAGTTAATAACCTTAAATATGGAAATGTTTATGTTGAATATATAGGTAGCCTCAAGGTGGAAGACGAGCTCTTTTCCGACTATGAGTTTTGATTGTAATGTGCTATTAATATTAAGTTTCTATCATTTTTCATTATGTTTCTTTCAATATTTTTTTTAAAATGAGCATTGGTTCTTTATAGGTCATGGCAATTTGTAAGTGTTATTGTTAAGGCCTTATCTTTAATGATAGGTCTATCTCCAACTATATTTTTTGGATCTGTGAAGTCATTTTTTCTATCTCCATTCATATCTTTGGGTGGCTTACAAACAAATATAATAATTGATGCCATATTAGTAGCTATATAAATGGACATAAGGATGTCATCAAGTTAACACACTCAATGATGAGTAATGTTTGTGGATGTAATGTTGAGTTCATGGAAGTAAATATATTTGTGAACTTTGAGTTTAGAGTAGGACATGTTATCTTTGTAAATATATTTGTGATCAATTTTTTTTTTGGAGTAGGACATGTTATCCTTGTAAGGGTTTATCATTAATTAATGACTTTGAATTGATCAAAAGTCATTTTCTATATTTTTTGATATATGGTTGAGGCAACATGATGAGTGTGATCATAAAATTTGTGGTAAATACAATGTGTATTTGACTAAAGATTTCCCATCATATTGTCCTTAAACATAGTATACTTTGAGTATTGTAAGCCTCAATATCACAAATATGCAGTTTGGACAAAAGAAGTTAATACATTTTATTGACCTATTATTGGCTAATTTGTCCTAAGCATATTAAATGATTGAACCTTGCCACCATGAAGACATTAAGGAGGATGTGGATGAATATGAGGAGTACTTTGAAGATGCCAACAATGAAGTTGAGGATGCAGAGAAGGATGGTAAATTTCCTTTTGATCCGGGTGGATTAAAGGAGGGAGATGTTAACTATGATGATGGGTTACCATTGCCTATGTGTGCTTATCATGACAAAGACAATATGCTACTATCCTATGCAATATCTCAAGTGATGCCTATGCTGGTTGCAAAGGAGCCAATACATTAAGGTTGAAGGCATGCATTAATGGAAGGGTGGCACATGTTTTAATTGATAGTGGAAGCACACATAACTTTATCAACACCAAATCCATGTGCAATCTCAAATTACATCCCGTAGCTTTATCTTTGTGGCATGAGGTTCAAGTGGCTAATAGGGCAAAGATGGATTGCACAATGGTATGCAAGGATGTGAGGTTGATTCCCACAAATGATTACACTTGCAAGGCTGATTTACTTGTATTGTATGGGTCCCATTGACATTGTTTTGGGATGTGATTGGTTGGCAACTCTTAGGTTGTTTCACATGAATTTACAGCAAGGGTATATGAGTTTTATGCATGGAAACCATGAGGTTACATTGACCGGAACTCATGTGCCAAGTATCAAGATGATCAATGCAACACAACTCAAGAGGGAGCTAAAGAAAATGGGATGCATATATGTTTTACAGCTTTGCAAAGAAGAAAGCAATGAACAAAAGCATGAGGTTATGCATAAAGGTATGAAGGAATTTTTGAAGGAGTATGAGGAAGTGTTCCAAATGCCAAAGTGCTTGCCGCCAAAAAGGGAGGTGGATCATGGGATAGAGTTTGAGCCACATACCAAGCCCGTTTAACAAACCACCTTATAGATTGTCAAAAGTGGGGAAGGATGAAGTGACAAAGCAAGTGCAAGAGCTTATGGGGACATGGGATGGGTTACTCCTAGACAATCACCTTTTGCATCACCCGTCCTCTTGGTCAAGAAGAAGGATGACACTTTTTGTATGTGCGTGTATTATAGGGATTTGAATAAATATACAATCAAGAATAGATTCCCCATTCCACAAATTGATGACTTGCTTGATGAGTTGAAAGGTGCATGTTTCTTCTCCAAGATTGATTTGAGATCGGGGGCTATCACCAATTGAGAATCAAGGAAGGTGATGAGTACAAAATGGCATTTTGGACCGAGAGAGGTCTCTACCATTATTTGGTTATACCATTTGGGTTGTGCAATGTGCCGGCAACATTTCAAGCTTTAATGAACAAGGTGCTTGGACCTTTCCTCTACAAATGGGTGCTTGTATTCTTTGATGATATCTTGATATATAGCAAAGGGGATAAGGAGAACTTGATGCATGTAAGGGCTATTTTAGATGCTTTAAGAGCCAACAACTTATATGCAAAGGAGAGAGAATGTACATTTATGGCACAAAAGGTTGAGTATAATGAGCAAAGAAGGCATTACAGTGGATCCTAAGAAGGTTGAGTGTGTTAAGAATTGGCCCACGCCTACAAATACTACTCAATTAAGGGGATTCTTGGGCTTGTCATCATTTTATAGGAGGTTCATTAAGTGGTTTCATTAAGTGGTATGCTCATATTGCCACACCTCTTAGCGACAAGCTTAAGAAAGAGGCTTTCTTTTGGGATGCTATAGCCGATAAGGGCTTCCAAGAGCTCAAGGAGATGCTCACATGTCAGCCCCTATACTTATATGCCAGGACTTCACGAAGCCATTTGTGGTTCAAGCCGATGCATGTGGAAGAGGCATTGGGGCTGTTTTGTTCCAAGAACATGGAGTGATCGCTTTTGAGAGTCAAAAGCTTGATGATGAGAAGGAAATGGTTCTGCATGTCTATGATCAAGAGATGGTGGCAATACTTCATGCAATAAAGAAGTGGCATCATTACTTGTATATGGGAGTCATTTCTTTGTAAATTCTTTGTAAAGAGTGATCATAGAGTTCCTCAATACTTCTTGTCTCAACCTACACTCTCTCCCAAGCAAAGAAGGTGGGTGGCTACATTGCAAAATTATGATTTCAAAATCTCTTACGTGAAAGGGAAAGAGAATGTTGTGGGGCGGATGCATTGTCACGCATATGGGCATGTAGATGCATGGCAATATCAAAGGTACATAAAGATTGGATTTTGGATATCCAAGAAGAGTACCTATTAGATGAGGAAGTGACACCAATGTGGCAAAAATTATAGCAAGGATCCCATGATGATTTGCTACATTTTGAAATTTGTAATGGATTCATCTACTACAAAGGTAAAGTCTACCTTGTGCCTATATCAAGCTACAAGAAGAGGGTGTTAGAAGAGATGCATTCTTCTCCATTATCAAGGCACATGGGGCTGTTTAGAAGGTGCGGAAGAGTTTTTATTGGAAAGGAATGTAAAAAGATGTGTATACTTTTGTGACAAGTTGCTTGCCTTGTCAACAAAACAAGGATCCCACGCATAAGCTCGGTGGTTTGCTTCAACATTTGCCTATCTCCGATGGCAAATGGACACACATATCCTCATACAAGGAGGGGATGGGATAGTATTTATGTGGTGGTAGACCGTTTGACAAAAGTGGCACATTTTATTTCTTCCAAAGTCAAATTTTCAGCATCTATGGTTGCAAAACAGTTTGTGGATCATGTGTTCAAGTTGCATGGAGTGCCAAAACAAATTGTTAGTGACCGAGATGTGAAGTTTATGAGTTCATTTTGGAGGACATTGTTTGAGATCATGGGGACTGTTTTGACACCTAGCACCTCCTATCACCCCGAAACTGATGGACAAATCGAGAGGGTCAACAAGTGGGTGGAAACTTACTTAAGGCACAATTGCCATGATATGCAAGGTGTTTGGGATGAGTGGTTATCACTTGCTGAGTTTGCTCATAATAACATGCATCATGAGAGCATTGGCATGTCACCTTTTGAGGCACTCTATGGATATAAAGTGAATATGCCAATGATGGTTCAAAAGCAAGAAGGGGTGAAACCTAATGCAAAAGAGGAGACGGAAAAGTTGGATGCACTCTTGCAACAATGCAAAGCTAATATGAAGCAAGCTCAAGAAAGGATGAAACATTATGCTAATGCTCATCGAAGGTCATTAGAGTTCATGGAAGGTGATTGGGTATTCTTGAGGATTCCCAAGACAAGCTATGGTTCTCTCAAGGGCAACACAAATACCAAGCTAGCTCATCACTACTATGCACCATACAAGGTGGTGAGGCGTGTTGGTGAAGTTGCTTATCAATTGGCACTTCCATCAACCTCAAAGATTCATAATGTATTCCCTGTATCACATATCAAAGTTTACCTTGGGCAGGAGGTATTTGTGCAAGATGAATTACCTCTTAGTGAATGAGGGGGGAATGATTGAGTATGTGCCAAAGCGATTTTGGGTACAAGAGAAAGAGTTCTTTGCAACCATACATTAGTGGAGTACTTGGTCAAATGGCGAGGGCTACCTAAGGAAGAAGCTTTTTGGCAACCCACCTCTACATTGGAAGGATTTGAAGGGTTTTTGGATGCATTTTAGAAGTCCAGCGGATCATGAACATTGAATTAACTTGTTGAAAATTACTATAAATTCAATGTGGACAGCCTTATACCCTTGGAAATTGGATGCATAATAATTAGAAGCTACTCAAAGTTCTTATGCCATTATGGGGAAGAAGTTACGGCATGTTTTAAGGGCTTATTGAGCAATTTACAGCCATATACATGCGCTTGCTTCTCTCTCTAAACCTAGGCTAATCCTCTTAATCTAGGCTAATCCAAGACTAATTAGGCTAAATCAAGGCTAACCTAGATGCTACTTTCTTTCAACCACTTGCTCTCACCCTTCTCACTGACCACCCCCTCTCACCCTCCCCACTAACCAACACCCTCTGAGCCACTCCAACGATTTTTAAAAAATTTAAATTTTTTTCTCCCTTCTCACCCCCCCACCAACCAACTGCTCTCATTCTCCTCACTGACCTACTCTCTCCCACTGACCATAGTATCCTATCCTCTCCACCGATTCCCATTCCTTGGATTTTTGTAAGTGCTCAAACAAACCTCTGAGCCCCCACCTCACATCATGGAGGTTTGATTTTTGTATGTGGAATAGTTCAGGACCATATTCCACCGCTTGCTTTCGGCTGCTCAAGTGTGGGTGTGTTCATCTTCACCAACCACATTTTGGTTTTCCATTTTCTTTTTATGCCTCGGTCATCTTGCCAAATAATTTTCCTAGGTGGTAGTGCCAGAGGACAGTGCAAGAGGACTATCGTCTTAGCTATGAAGTTCATGCTTGAAAGTTGTCTTGCGAGATGCTTTGTCCCGAGGGGTAAGCTCACCAACTAGAGGAGTATGAATCCCTTCTTATGTGAGCATTCACCAAGATGGCGAATGGAGTAGTGTTGGGTGACCTGTAGATGACTAGCTAACTCCATCCTTGTCTTCACCGTCTTCTCCAAGCTCTTGAGGCAATGGTGCTAATGGAATTTCTCAATATAGCAATAGTAGAAAGGTTATCTTTGGAAGACTCAAAGATGTACATGATCAAACATCTTTTGAAACTTATAGTACATGGACATCATAAGTGCTCCAAAAAAGAAGAAAGCCCCAAGTGGACATGAATTCTAAGTTTAAAATATGAGGAAGGAGATCTAGTGATGTTGTTCAACTCATGGGTCCGTATCCAGGAATAGGTGTACCATTAGCCATGTTGGCTGATGGGACTAGGAGGGAGAATATTCTATAATGGAAGGAGATTGATGAGATGTGCTACATCCATAGGACTTCATCCCAAAGATGTCCTCTTGGAGCTATCCTCCACCCTATGGAGTTGTGGGTCACTCAGGTAGGTGCTAGTCTATTGACCCTCCCCCTGTGTCTATAACTCAAGGTTCTTGTTCTTGATGGCTTTATGATGTTGGACTTCCCATTAAACATCTCCCATGGGATGAGTGGGAATGGATTGATGTAACCAACCCCTTTAAGAGTTTGCCTTTATTCAATTATGTTTTTGAGGAATGCCAAACTATTCCTACTCTCATGCTACACTGGGAAAACTTTGGGATTACTCCGTTGATTCAACAAAGGTTTTGGCATCAACTTTGGCACTCTTACGATAGGAGGAGCCAGGTATCCCATTTTTACTAGTTATTTCTAAATGGTGCTCTCACTATTGTTATTTTTTAAATATAGATTATAGGAGGAGCCAGATACCCCTTTTTTTATGGTTATTGCTACATGGTGATCTCCCTTTTGTATTTTTTAAAATATTAGATTAAATTAAAAACTAAATAAAAAATATGAATAAAAATAGTAAATGAAATTTAAAGATAAAAAGATAAAAATAAACAAAATAAAAAACTTTAGAAAGAAAAAAAGAGAGAGGGATTTTTTTTGGGTGAAAAACGAAAAGGTGGTTGTGGGGGAGGGGGAGTGTATGGGGGTACGGAATTTAAAAGGATTTGGGGGAAATGCAGGTGGGAGGGAGAAAAAAATGTAAGGATAGGTAGAGGGGGTTGTTAGAAGGGGTGTGAGACATTTAATTATAAAAGGATATGGGGGGAAAATGAAGGTGTGGAGAGCTATATCTTTTGCACTTATAGGAGGAGCAAGATATCCATTTCATTTGGTTATTTACACACACAGTGGTCTTCTTATTATGGAGTTTGTGTGGATCCAGCTTGCCCTAGATGCTTGATAACCTTTGAGACTGTATAACATTTTTGCTAGAGTTGAAGAGCTACCTAGAAGAAAGATATGGAGCTCCATAGCTTGGCTTTTAGATAGACTAAGGAGAGGTACTATATACATCACTTGGGGCTCTATTACCTTGCTGAGTTAGGCTTGACCTTTTCGTGTGTGAGGACCATCATGATCCATAGAGGTAGAGGGATGCCCCAAAGCTACATATTTCAGGATATTCCTCAATAACATGTTGCACTGTCCATGGGGAGACTTGATACCACCTACAATATTATTGCAAGAATGGCTAGATGTCATTGAGGACACCCAAATTTACAACACTAAGTGCATTTTTACCATTTGGAGAGATATTATTCATACCCTAGGGACCACTTGGCCCATATATAAGGAATTTCTAGATCAACGCAAGCAAAGCATGTTTTCTTCATAAGAGAGTAGATCATGGGATCTTCTTATCTTTGACTCCCACTGGACTCTCTTTTTGGCATGAGTGTGCCCTTGACTAGTTGTGATTACCTTACACTTTGTGATGAGTATTTCCGTGATTTTGTATCGATTCTTTCATACTTAATATATGTCTCTTTCTTGCAAAAAAAGACTCAAAGAATCACACACTATCTAAACTTTGGTGTACTGTGACATGATTGATTTGTTGTGATTGGAATAATCTCCAAAAATACTATCATACCAATTTGCCTTGCTATTGTGGTTGTATGCAAAAATATAATGAATGTATCAATGTGTATAATAATTATCAACATACATTCATGACAATGTATGCAATAATGCAAATACATGCACATCTTTCACTTAAAGTTGTGTGATCATTTTGGTAAACTTCATGCCCATTTTCTCATGGGCTAAAATTATTATTTTGTATTTTTCTATGGGCCCATTAGGGAAGAATGGTCTCTAAAATTTCATTTCAGAGACCTTTCTAGTAAACTTCATGCCCATTTTCTCATGGACTAATAATTAATTTTTATTTTTCTATGGGCCAATTAGGAAAGAATTGTCTCTACAATGAAAATGATTCATAGGTTGATGCTTTTAGATAAAAATCCATAAAAAGATTTTTCCCATGTGCAAGAAGATCATGGTGTTTCAAACGGACAAAAAGTAGCAAATTAAAAATGTCAAAAGAGATTATTATGTTCTAGTAATATGGACTGATTTTTGGTGCCATATGATGAAAGCTTGAGGATGTATTTATTTATTATGAGATGATGTAGAAAGTTGTCATCAAAAGTTTGTAATGATATGTACTCATATATGTCCTATATATTATTAGATGCACCATGTTTAAATGGGGATTAGTAATAAGGATGATGAATGCTTTGTTATATGTAATCTAAATGACATGATTATGATTAAGTTAGAGAAAAATTCAAGAGAAGCATGCCAAACATTGTAATGAAAGGCTGTATCAATTAAATTGGGGGCAGTTTTGGCTTATCCATATACCTAATGAGAGAGAGAGAGAGAGAGAGAGAGATAAACTTTTGCTTAAGGCTAAAGTGGCTTATGATACCAAAATTGTGTAATGTGTAGATAGTTTTTGTGATAGGAGAAGGAAGGGCATCCCCTAGGACCGTCGATACAAAATAAACATTAATTCATGATATTTGAGTGCAAATGTCATGTGGTTAGTATCAAGAATGGTAGTAACTCTTGCTCATGTACTCTAATGTAAGGGTTGCAAGTTCACTTTGTGTATAGACTTTGGAGTTCTAGATGTGGGCGAGAGCTTATCCTTTGAAGGGCTATGTGGTAAATTGTTCATTTGTCCTAGAACATGGTCATGATCCCCATGTGGGCTCTCTATAGTGTCCTCTAAGTAGTAGATGTTGTTCCACAAATTTTGAGGTGTTGTGGGTCTTTGAGATGTCTTGAGATAAGTTTATGTGCGATCTCACAGATGGAATTACATGAAGGTGGTGGGATCTCTGGATCTCTTGAGGTGTGCTTTGGTTTGAGTTTTTTCTCCTCCTCATTAAGCTCTTTTGGCCACCATTCCTAACATTGTCTTTTTCTTGATCCAACCTTCTTCCAAAGGCCATTTGGCTATCAAAGAGCAACAAGTAGAAGAGGGGTAGATTATACAAACATAGTAAAGGGGAGTATAGGAAATGTGCAAATAATTGCTATGTTGGGGAAAAAAATGGACTTTTTAGGCCATGGGTGAGGGTTGTTTGGGTGCTTACACACCTAAGGTTACGCCCCTGCAAGAATGTTATGTTTCATAGCTGTTGTGGATGCAGCATAATAAACATTTTCTTCCTAACTAGTTCTCAATAGAATAGAACACCCCAGAATTTTTTAATTTGAGAGTGGGTGCATCTTCGTTGCATCAGATCTCTATGGAGATGTGTCATTTTTCGAACGATTAAGCACGATAAAGGGCTAGATGTGTGACTCTTTAAGAACACATACACAAAATTCTAAGAATATATATATATGTTGTAATTGGAATTTTGTCATGCTATGGGCCAGTATAAAGGAATTCCAGTATAAAGGAATCTCTTCTCCTCCTCCATCAAATGGCCTTTCTCCGAGTTGTTAAATCATGGCTGTCCCCCATAGCCCACTTGGAGAGAGCTGCGTTGCCCCCACCAACAGTATCCCCTCATGGGCGAATGTATCCGCCCACAAAAGCAAGGAACCCACCATTTTATCAGAAAAGCAGAAAGCAGGGGAACCCGTGGGCTTACCACAGTCCCTTCATCTTCACCATAAACGCAGAAAGGAGGGGAGACCCCCATCAGCCCCGCTAAGCGAAGAATCTATTACAGGTCGAGAAATGGTGCGTTGCTTGTGTTTTTCGCGATAAGCCCAATCGCTTGCTTTTTTACTTTTTTCTTTTTCCAATAAGCGAAGAATAGGCCCTAGGCTATGGAGGTCAGATCAGTAGAAGGTAACGAGCACCTGGATGAGAGAGATAAAGAAGGTGGCCCAGGTGAGATTGAACATGAAACAACAGCAACAGCACCACCGACACCACCATCAACTGTAGAGCAAACAGAAGAGAGTGAACCTTACTCTGAAGCTAACACCCCTCCGTTGTCTTCCCTTCTTTCTGAAGACTTGGAAAAGGGGCAAATCCCATCACCATACAGTGAAACTGTAGAGGATTTGAGAGGTGAAGAGGTGAAAAACAACCCAAATCCTGCAGAGAACAAAGCATCTCCCAACAACGCTGACACTGACATCGTCCCAGGACCAGGCCCAAATGTGAAGGTCGCAGCCAATCGCTCCATCCGATCGAGCATCCCTGCCATCACCCAGTCAGTGATCTCTGCTGCCAAGAACCTTTCCTTCACTACCCAGTCTTTCTCATCGAAATCATCATCCATATACGGCTCTAAACCCCGCTGGCCAGGCACATCTCACCAAATGAAGATCATTGAGGTCATCTTGCGGTTTGCCGGAGCGATTTTGTCCCTCATTTCATTCTCAGTCATGGCTGCAACCAGTGAACAACGCAGCAGCGCTGGAAGCACCTTCAAGATGAAATCTACGGACTACCAAGCCTACAAGTAAGCAATGCCAGCCACCTACTTATCCATCACTAGGACTGAACATGCTAAGGCTGCCTATGTCTCACATAGGATCATGAACCTTATATGAGATTATGCATGACAAGATGTTTGTTCGAGTATCAGGCTATCCCAGTTGTTCAGATTCCTTTTGAGTCCCAGCACTCATCAATACATTTCGGTAGAACATTACGAATTATCTGGATTCTGTTATGCAAGCCCGAGTTTCGAAAGTGAAAGTCAGGCTGCCATTGACAGGATGTATGGGTGTGGGTGTTATCGGCATGCAGACTGATCTGGGAGCTTTTTCAACGGGCTCTAGTTAAATGTAGCAAAGACACTGTGGGCTCTAGTGAAAGTAAACTAGAGGGGTTACAAGGGTGGATCAACTCAAGTCTCAGATTTGAGACCACAAATCAGGATTAAACCTGAGGACGCATTGCACAGCCCACAATCACTTTAGGCAGGGTTTCAATCTGGTCCTATTGTGCAGATGATTTTTAAACAAAAGTGGCTCTGAGGGCACTCACTTCTAAGAGCTTGGTATGAGCCAGCATGCTTCTCGTGGCATGCATGTGAAGTGCATGGGATATCAAACTCATGTGCCAACAAAGCTATTTATTGACTTGCACTTGCACATTCTATTTCCAGGGTCAAGAATGGCCCCTATGTGGAGCTTGTTTTCTATTAAGGGAGCTTCTATTGTGGTGGTGTCATATGCAAGGCTCCTTCCAATGGCTAATCAACAGTCAACAAGATGCATATGAACATTATGGGCTAGTTGGGTTACAATAGGAAAACATTAAAATTCCTTTTTGGGAGCTCTGAAATCAGGAAGAAAAGAGGCTATGAGAGTGCGAGCGGGAATGCAAGACTTTGGGCAGATTCTACAATCAGTTTCAGTGTCACGTGTATATTCTCTTGAGTATGATGTGGACATGCGTCTACCCATTGGCTAGCTGAGAGGATGAGTACGCTGTTGGATTCATGTGTTTGTAAGGGCTATTGTGCCAGATCATTGTAATATTGTCCAGGCGCCCAATGGGCAACCAATGTGGACCGAGTTATTGGAGTATTGTGTAAACACACTTAGTTGGACATTATTATTAGGGTTGGTAGCCAACTCACCAACATTAGACACTATAAATAGGAGTCTAGGCTTTAGTCATATTCATTCATTGGTTGGTCAATCATTCATTGAACAGTTTTTCATCATTGAGTCATTGAGAGCTTAGGAGCAGTGCTATCATTGAGTATCTCTATTCAGCATTGTACATATTTCACGTTAGTAATACATGGTAGATTAGGTCCTCTCTCTCTATTGTGTATTGAGCACGATGAAGAAGTAGTTTGGGGTTTAAGTCTCTCATTAGGCACTAATTGCAATCAATCTATCACAAACACGCTTCCTTCCAAGCACTCATGTTACATTGGTATTAAAGTGTCAGGTTTTGACGGAAGAAAGACTACACTTTTTTCCCACTCACAAGGGTGTGGAGATCTTGCAAAGAAATCATCAGCATTCACTCAAGTTGTGTTTTCCAAATTCTGAACTAGATAGGTTGTAACATGGTGCTTGCGGAAGCGGATTTATAAATTGATTGATTGCAACTTGCGCCTAATCAGAGACTTAAACCCTTGCACAAACCGCTTCTTCTTCATGCTCAATACAGACTAGTAGAGAAACATGACCTAACCTACCATGTATTAACATGAAATATATACAATGTTGAATAGAGATACTCACTAGTAGCATCGCTTGTGAGCTCTCAATGACTCAATAATGATCAATTAGTGAATATGGCTAAGGTCTAGACTCCTATTTATAGTGTCTAATGTTGGTGAGTCGACTGTTGGCTACCAAATCTGCCAACCCCAATAATAATGTCCAACTAAGTGTGTTCACACAATAACCCAATAATTCTGTCCACATTGGGTGCTTGGACAATGTTACAATGATCTGGTACAATAGCTCTTACAAACACATGAATTTGGCCATGTGCTTGACCTTTGAGCTGGCCAATGGGTAGAAGCTGTCAAAATGCACAGTGGAAATGAAGACAACTGCTGTACAGGGCAATACACAGATGAAAGAGAGAGAGAGAGAAGCTGTGTAACTCTAATATATACACCACAGAAATCCCCGAAAATATACAGAATGGAGTGTGGGGGCAAGGGGCCATTTTATATGGCCCCTGGTTTGCTGGTCGGCTAGCCCATAAACAGGCCGACAGCAGCCTGACTGCTCACGACCAGCAGCAACATCAGTTGGCCGAGTATAAGGCCAGTATTGAGGGAGTGGTCGGGTAGCACCAAAGCAGTCGGACAGCTCCTGGACAGCTCCTGAAGGCAGCCGATAGCCCATACACCTCTAGAAAAATAAGAAAAATATACGGAGAGTGAGGAAAAATGGGAAGACACTAAAACGGGCAGGCACACCCACAACAGAGGCCCTGACATAGTGTCCAGACAGGAGATGATTGCTAACACCCCCTCTCATCTCCTGGATGTGGAACCAACCCCAGTGAGCTGGAGTGCTGCCGGAGCATAGCCTGAGGCAGAGACTTCGTGAAGAGGTCCACTGCATCGTCCGTCATCGAACAATAAAGAAGCAAGATGTCACCAGCCAAGATCTTCTCACGAACAAAGCGATATTGTATCTATATGTGCTTGGTCCGGGCATGGAAGACCGGGTTCCGAGCAATAGCGATACAGCTCTGGTTATCGCATTGGATGACGGTGGGCTCCTTCTGTGGAAACCCAATCTCGCCAAGCAACCTCCACAGCCACACAGTCTCGCAAGCAGCACCACAAGCAACCCGGTACTTTGCCTCTGTAGACGACAAGGCAATAGTTGGCTGCCTCTTGCCGCTCCATGAAACAGCTCCTGAGCCGAGAGTAAAACTGTAGCTTGATGTAGATCTCCTCATGTCTGGATCTCCTCCCCAATCTGAGTCACTCCAACCTTGGAGTCGAACTCGGTCCTTCGTTTCACCTCCAGTGGTGTAGAAGAGTCCAAGATCCTTCGTATCCTGCAGATACCGCAATATCCGCAATCCTGCGTCTGAGTGAGACTTCAATGGCGTCTGCATAAACGAGCTTAATATCCCCACAGGAAAGCTCAAGTCCAATCTAGTGTTCAGCAACCAGATCAATGAACCAACTAGCTTCCGGTACAGAGAGGCATCAACTGGCTCACAAGGATCATTAACTGTAAGTTTTGTGTTCGGGTCCATCAGTGACGTGATAGGCTTGTAGTTCTCCATCCCAAAAGCCTCAAGCAACTCATGGACATACCGTTTGCTGAGAGACAAAGAACCCCCTCTGGGTCTGCCAGATCTCCAATCCCAAGAAGAAGTGGAGTAAGCCTAAATCGGTCATCTCAAACTCCTTTGACAAGGCAGCCTTCGTCACTGTAATGTGCTCCACATGACCGCTAGTGAGAATGAGGTTATCCACATAAAGGATGATCAACGTGACCATGCCGCGTTCCTGAAAGAGAGATAAGTTTGGATCTGCAACCGATCTCTGAAATCCAGTCCGTAGAAAGAAGGAATCAATCTTCTGGTTCCAAGCCTTGGGAGCCTGCTTAAGACCATACAAGGCCTTCCGCAACCTATAAACCATCCCCTTTGATCCTGGAACCTCAAAGCCTGGAGGCTGCTCAACATACACCTCCTCTTGCAAGTCACCATTAAGGAACGCAGATTTCACATCCATCTAAAATACTTGCCATTGCTGAAGGGCAAGAACGGTCCGAATCGTGGTCATCCTCGTTGTCGGTGCAAAGGTATCCTCATAATCGATGCTAGGCCATTGAGCATAACCCTTGGCCACAAGTCTGGCTTTGTGTTTGTCCACCGACCCATCTGACGTATACTTGGTCTTAAAGACCCACTTGACATCAATGATAGACCGTTTCAACAGCCTCGGAACCAACTCGCAAGTTTTATTCTTCTCTATGGCATCGAGTTCCACCTGCATGGCTTTCCTCCAAGCATCCTGTGCAAGGGCTTCCTTGATGGAAGTGGGCTCTTTGTCCCGCATGATACGAGACATCAAAGCATAGTTTACTTGTAAAAGCTCCGCTGAATGACTTTTGTCACACGAACTCTATGCAATCTTCGAGGTTCGTCCTCTGTGGTCCATTCGGAGGGAATCTCCGTAACACCCGACTCTCAAAGGGTGTCTACCAACCACCTGGGTACTCGAACAGAACGTGGAGCCTCCTGCTGCTGCGGGGGCTCATCTCGAGCTGCGGGCTCAACCTCCACATGTGACTGAGGCTGTCCGGTTGGAACAATTGACTGGGAATCATCACCAGAGTCATCTGGGTCTCCGAGAAGTGGCGGCTCATCGACAATGGAAACTGGAACATGCTCATCAAAAACCACATCTCTGCTGACGACGATCTCGTTACTCTCTGGATCATACAACCTCTATCCCTTGGAAAGAGAGTTATATCCCACAAAAACAAGCTTTTGGGACTTTGAGTCAAAGCTTCCCCTGCTGTTTCTTTGGAATGTGAACATATGTATTACTCCCAAACACACGCAAATGGGAGACATCTGGTTTCATGGCCAAAATAGGCCTCAAAGGGAGTCATGTTCAGTACTGAAGTCGTCGGAGAACGGTTGAGGATATGGACAGCCGTAGCCACAGCCTCTCCCCAAAGTGGACGAGGAAGATCACGATGCTCCAGCATCGTCCTTGCCATCTCCACCACAGTCTTGTTCTTATGCTCAACTACTCCATTCTCTGAAGGCGAACCTGTATTGGCCAGCTCCTGCTTGATGCCATGTGTAACGCGCGGAAGCTCTGGGTAGTCTTCTTTCAGCCCTAAACACTCATGAAAACCTTCTGATGCAAAACGCACCATCTGATGCAAAAACGCAGGTAGAGAGAGAGTAGAGAGAGAGAGTGAGAAGTGCTGGAATTTCAGTATATACTATGGTACAAAAAGGTACATATCTGTACAGCCATGGGCTGCCTTCATAAAAAGGTTGTTCACCCTAAAATCTGTCCCCTATGGGACCTCTAGTGATCCAATCCCCTAGTGGGAGAGAATGCCTAAAACAAAGAGCAGGGGGGGCTATTTATAGCCCCTTGGACAAAATGGGGAACTGGCCGACTGCTGGTCGGCCAGTTAATAATTCATTAATATCCAATAAATGCAGCCAGACTGGATCTCTTGATATGCCTGCTGCCAGCACCTTCTGCCCTGCAGCCGACAGCCTTTTGGTACTGCTGATGTCAGCCTCCATGCAGCCGACAGCCCTTCTGATCCATGCTTTGCTACAAGTCCTGCTCCATGTCCATCTTCTACTGGTTCATAGTCTTTCTGAAAGACGATGTGCAGAAAATAGAGAGAGAAGGGGGAGATGGAGAAGGACACAGTATTGGGTCCCAATTACCCTCTGTAGGGCCCCCACCACGGATGGTGTATTTGCTTTATTAGAATGATGTAAATCTGAAACAAATACAAAAGTACTTGACCTTTTCTTGGCTGGAAAACCTGCCCTTGACCTTCAGTCCTTCACCCCTTAGCTTCAGCAAACCCTTGGCTGTCCTGGCCCTTGAATGCTTGATGCTCTTGGTGAATTATGAGATGGATGAAATGATTTATGACTTGGGTATTTATACCCCTCCCTTCATGCAGTCGGCTGGCTTCAGGACAGCCCACGACTGAGTCTTGTTAATAAATTGTGTTCACACTTTAATAAAGTGTTTTCACACTTGTTTAGACCCTGTCCAGCCTGCGCATGACTCTGGGCAGCACCCTGGCTGCTGGACATGCTGCGCAGAGGTGTGGGACTGCCCCCCACACCTGGCCGCCTGCTGTTCTAGGGTTCTACACTCTGTTGGCTGCCTGTCCAGAGGCTCTGGAGCTGGCCGACTGCCCCTCCAGCCCTTGCCTTGGCTGGTGGGCAATATCTTGGGCCCTCCTGGCCCCTTGGGGGTGGTTCTATACCTCCCCCATGCCCATACTAAGTATGCCAATGCAAAACCTTGCCCTGGGGTAGCCCTATGGGCTGGCCCCATCTCTACATGCAAACTACATGCCTACAGAGGCCTGGCATCCAGTTGCAAACCAGATACTCAGCACATCTGACATCATTCCAGAGGGAGACTCACAGCGCGGACTGGCACTGCTTCATGTGCAGGACAATGCACACCTGACCTTGGACTCATGTGCAGGACAATGCACACCTGACCTCGGACGACTGAGATGGATCCCTGGCTGACTCGTCCCGGACTGGGCTCACATGGGACCAGTTCACCATCCCAGGTCCTGCACCTTCTGTACAGAAATGTCTACGTGGCATCCAAGTGCGGGATGCACGTGACATCCCCTTCTGCTTAACTTGACGGAAGCTGCATAGCCTCCAAATAATCCGTCAATAAAGCCGGATAGTCTTCGAAAAATTCCTTGTCGAGCCATACCGCTTCATGAGTTCCTCGGTCCTGAAACTTCGTGAGGAACTGTCGTAGTCTTCGGCCTGAGCCATGCTTGAAACGGTGCAGAAGGATCTGTTCTGGAACCATTACCTCTGCTTCATCTATGATGTCTGGTTCCGCTTCGTCTTTGACCTCTGAAGGGGGTGGACCTGCATATGGCTTCAACCAACTGACATGAAATACATCGTGCATAGTCCAACTCGGAGGTAGCTTTAATTGCATAGACACCTCATTAATCTTTTTCCGGATGCGGAATGGTCCGAAGCTCCTGAAAGACAACTTTGGGCATCGCTTGCCCACCTGCTTTAATCTTTGCTTCATAATCCGAAGATATACCCAATCTCCTTCCGAAAACTTCATGTCCCTTCGGTCTTTATTGGCCTGTCGAGTGTAGGCCTCTTGCGCTTTAGCCAATCTGTCTTTAACAGACTCTAGGATCTCCTGGTAAGACTCCGTCACTCTGTTCGCCTCCGGTACTGAAGACGAAGTCCTGGTTAACAACGACTGGAAAGGTCTTCCAAACGCTGCCTCATATGGAGTCCTGCCAATAGCTGAAGAAAAAGAGTCATTCAAAACAGCTTGAACTAAAGGCAAAAACGATTCCCACTTACCTTGCTGATCGTGGACATAACACTTCAGCACATCAAAGGCCAACTGGTTGTATATCTCTGTCTGGCCATCTGTCTGTGGGTGGAATGCACTGGAAAAATTCAACTTAGTACCAAAATTATCAAACAATGCCCTCCAAAAATGACTGGTAAACTTGGCATCTCGGTCTGACACTATGGTCCTAGGAATCCCACCAATCGGGTACCAATGCCGAATGAATAGCTGGGCAACATCCTCGGCGGTCACATTGGCCCTGCAAGGAATAAGCATTACAAATTTGCTGAACCTGTCAACAATAGTCAAACACTGTGTATTACGCTTACTCGGACTGGGAGGCAGATTTGTGACAAAGTCCATCGAAATGTCTTGGAAAGGACCCTCAGGAATTGGCAAAGGCTGTAACAACCCTATCTTCTTTCCACGAGGAGCTTTCACCTTTTGACAAATGTCACAGCGTTGTACATATGTAAACACATCACGCCTCATCTTTGGCCAATAGTATTGCCGTTCTAACTTCTCCAGAGTCGAATTCATGCCCCTATGACCACCTGTAATGGCGTCATGGGCATCATGGAGGAGCTGCCCGGAATGATTTCATGACACATAGTCGGCCTTTGTAGTAAAGCCAACCATCGCGTATCAGAAAATGGCATGGTCCTGTGGCATCCAATGCCTGTTCCCACTATGTACCGAATTCCTCGGAATCCGCGTACTTGTGCTTCATGTCTTCTAATCCAGTACCAACAAGGTCAAGTCTAGTGGTCTGAATCGCAGATACTTGTCCCTTCCTGCTCAAAGCATCGGCCACTGGATTGGCCTTTCCTGGAAGGTACTCAATCATGCCACCGAACTGCTGGAATATCTGACTCCAGCGGTGTTGTCGATCACTCCACTGTGCACTTGGCATTGTCTGAATCCAGCGCAATGCCTGATGGTCAGTGCGAACCTCGAAGTCACGGCCATACAGGAAATGTTTCCAATGTTTCAAGGCCTGAATGACTGCTAGGAGTTCACGATCGTAGACTGAGTAATTCTTTTCGGCGGGCAGTAACTTACGAGACATGTAAGCTACTGGATGACCATTCTGTTGCAATACACCTCCAATTGCGATGTTACTCGCATCGGTGATCACCTGAAATGGTTCGTCCCACGAGGCAAGGGCTAAACAAGGCGCTTCAGACAAAGCCACCTTGAGGTTCTGGAATGCCTCCAACGCTCGTGGAGTCATTCGAATCTTTTGCCTCCTTGTTTTCACTCCCTTTAGCAGATCGGTGAGGTCTGCCGAGAGATCAGAAAACTTGTCAATGTGGGTGGAATATGCCTGGCATATACTCACAAATGATCTAATGTCATAAGCAGTCTGAGGTACTTCCCAGTTAACAATCTCGGCCACTTTAGCCGGATCAAGTCGAATGCCTTCGGCACTGATTATATATCCCAAGTAATGTACCTGGAACAGATAAAATTCTGACTTCTTTTCATTGATATAGAGCTCGTTGCTTTCCAGCAACTTAAGGACTTTCTCCACATCAATGTCATGCTGCTCAACTGTAGCTGAAAATATGAGTATGTCGTCCAGAAATATGAACACACACACTCCGATCAACTCCCGGAAAATACGCATCATCATGCGGTTAAATGTAGCTGGGGCGTTCGTCAAACCAAATGGCATGACCACAAATTCATAGTGGGCCCGTTCTGTACGGAAAGCTGTCTTGGGGATGTCCCCCTCAACAATCCGAACCTGGTGGTACCCACTCTTTAAATCCAATTTAGAGAACACCTTAGCTCCATTGAGCCTCTCGAGAATATAGTCAATTCGAGGCATCGGGAATCTGCTTTTGATAGTCAGCTTGTTGAGTGCACGATAATCGACACAACACCGAGAAGACCCATCTTTCTTCTTGACAAATAAGATCGGTGCTGCAAACGGCGACACGCTGGGGCGGATGAAGCCAGCTTGCAACAATTCTTGGAGTTGGCGGTCCAACTCCGATTCCATTGCCTTAGAAAGGCGATACGGAAACTTGCTCGGGGGTTCCGAGCCTGGGTGGTGGTCAATCTTGTGATCCTCCGGTCTGGACGGGGGAAGCTGGGGAGGGAGACTGTCCCGAAGAAAAATCTTCTGGAACTTTCCATGGAGAACCGAGTACTTCTCGGAAGCACTGGCCACCGTCTGGGCTGTCTGGATGTAAATCATCGCACACTGTGCGCCTTTCCTGACTGCTCGCTTAGCCTGCAAGTGGCTTATGAGCGGAAAGTTTGGAATACCTGGCTCACACTTAATGGTCACAGGGGTGTTTGACACATTACGATCAATCTGGAACGTGTGCTTGTCCCACTTGACATCAGGGAGAAACTTGTGAAACCACTGGATCCCCAAAATTATGTCTGCTCCTACAAGAGGGGCAACCATAAAATCACGCACAAACTCTATGCCCTGAATGACTAATTTAGCACCTAGAGCTTCATACTTGACGCTCGTAGTCATACCTGTGCTAAAACCCTCAACTTGTTTGTCCACCGGAGTGAGCTCGAAACGGGCACGCCTAGCGGCCTCTTCCGTGATCACATCCTCCGTGCTGCCGCTGTCAAACAAGACAACGACTCTCTGGCCACCTATGTAGCCAAAGGACTTGAGCAATTCGTTGCGCTCATACTCCTGGTCATGGGCGCCCTTCTGCTTATCTTCGAGCTCCCGGCTAATAATTGCTCCAACTGAAGCACCGGGGGTTGAAGAACTAGGGGTAGCCGCTGGGGTCTGTGTGGGAGCTGTGCTCACCACGGAAGCTGTGGAGGCGGCGGCGGGCTTTGGAGGCTTCTTCGGACAATCCCGAGAAGTATGTCCTTTTGTGTGACAAAAGTAACATCTACCCTCCTTCCTGTACTGAGCAAGCTCTGATACCAATGTAACGCGCGGAAGCTCTGGGTAGTCTTCTTTCAGCCCTAAACACTCATGAAAACCTTCTGATGCAAAACGCACCATCTGATGCAAAAACGCAGGTAGAGAGAGAGTAGAGAGAGAGAGTGAGAAGTGCTGGAATTTCAGTATATACTATGGTACAAAAAGGTACATATCTGTACAGCCATGGGCTGCCTTCATAAAAAGGTTGTTCACCCTAAAATCTGTCCCCTATGGGACCTCTAGTGATCCAATCCCCTAGTGGGAGAGAATGCCTAAAACAAAGAGCAGGGGGGGCTATTTATAGCCCCTTGGACAAAATGGGGAACTGGCCGACTGCTGGTCGGCCAGTTAATAATTCATTAATATCCAATAAATGCAGCCAGACTGGATCTCTTGATATGCCTGCTGCCAGCACCTTCTGCCCTGCAGCCGACAGCCTTTTGGTACTGCTGATGTCAGCCTCCATGCAGCCGACAGCCCTTCTGATCCATGCTTTGCTACAAGTCCTGCTCCATGTCCATCTTCTACTGGTTCATAGTCTTTATCTGCTTGCCTCTTCTGGATCTAGCCCTAGAAATGTCCATGGCATCTGTGATGCACATGACATCCCCTCTGCTAAACTTGATGACGGGAATCCAACCTGCTCTTGGATGACTGTCATCATCCCAATCCTGTCCCGAAGTCCCTCTGTCATCATCCATCCCTGGCAAACCTTTTTCTCTGAAAATCCGGTCTGTTCTCCAAACCACTCTCTCTCTCTGGTGAAGATCTATGCATCTGGTCTTCCTCTAGTCCACAATCCATTCCTGCCCTGACTCTGAACACCGTCTTGGTCTTCCTTCCTGGAACTGAGTCTGGCACTCTCACATCACCCTTGGAGGATCAACCTCCCTTGGGACCGTTCCCTTAGAACCTATCTGGCTCACGGAACTGCCATCCCCATCTGGCACTGTGGGACACCACCAACAAACCTCCTGGGAGTTCTTCCCGATCTGTGTTCCCGCCTTGGGCTTCGAATCTGTGTACTTTCCTGTACCTTGGACTTGTACACCATCATCTGGGACTGATTCAGCGTTTAGCTTTGCTGAGCCTGATGCTCTGATACCAATGTAACGCGCGGAAGCTCTGGGTAGTCTTCTTTCAGCCCTAAACACTCATGAAAACCTTCTGATGCAAAACGCACCATCTGATGCAAAAACGCAGGTAGAGAGAGAGTAGAGAGAGAGAGTGAGAAGTGCTGGAATTTCAGTATATACTATGGTACAAAAAGGTACATATCTGTACAGCCATGGGCTGCCTTCATAAAAAGGTTGTTCACCCTAAAATCTGTCCCCTATGGGACCTCTAGTGATCCAATCCCCTAGTGGGAGAGAATGCCTAAAACAAAGAGCAGGGGGGGCTATTTATAGCCCCTTGGACAAAATGGGGAACTGGCCGACTGCTGGTCGGCCAGTTAATAATTCATTAATATCCAATAAATGCAGCCAGACTGGATCTCTTGATATGCCTGCTGCCAGCACCTTCTGCCCTACAGCCGACAGCCTTTTGGTACTGCTGATGTCAGCCTCCATGCAGCCGACAGCCCTTCTGATCCATGCTTTGCTACAAGTCCTGCTCCATGTCCATCTTCTACTGGTTCATAGTCTTTATCTGCTTGCCTCTTCTGGATCTAGCCCTAGAAATGTCCATGGCATCTGTGATGCACATGACACCATGTTCTGCACAAAACTACATGAATGCATTGGAAGAAAACTCTCCTCCTTTGTCAGTCCTAAGAGTCTTTATTTGCAAACCAGATTCTTTCTCCACCATCACATGCCACTCCTTGAATCGAGCAAAAGCTTGGTCCTTCTGTGAAAGAAAATAAGCCCAAGTGAATCTGCTACAATTACCAACAAGCAGCATAAAATACAAAGAACCTTCCAAGGATGGCGTTTGCATAGGTCCACACAAGTTAGTGTGTACCAACTCCAAAGGTTTCGAAGCTCACCTGGAAGCCTGCATCAGAAAAGATTCCTTGTGTTGCTTACCACGAATGCAAGAACTACAGCGTCCCTGCTTGCTGCCAACATCTAGCAAGCCAACCACCATCCGGTCCGGAAAGCTCACCGTAGCGCATCCACATTCAAGTGGCCAAACTGAAAGTGCCACAAGTCACCAATCTGAGAGCCTGTCAATGAGGAGAGTGCTGAGAGTTTGTATATACCATTCTCCACTCCGCCTTCCCAAACAACCTGGCCAGTCTCTCGGTCATGTAGAGCCACAGAACGCTCCTCAAACTCCACCCGGAAGCCAGTCTTGCAAACCTCATGCACTGACAACAGATGAAAACCAAGTGCGGGGACGTAAAGAACACGAGAGAAATGCTTCCCCCCTCTGCCATTGGGAATGATCTCCATCCGGCCCTCATTGTGAATCGGTATGGTGGAATTGTCGCCAATGAAAATGCGACCTGACTGCCGTTTAAGATCCTGAAAGAAGTCACGGGTGTTAACACATTGATCCCTAGTTTCTGGCCATTTCTGGTGTCCTTTTGGTCCCTTTTGCATGGCCCTTGCTTGTGGGCTGGCCACCCCTTTTTCTAGTATTTTTCTGGGATTTTTCCCAGCCTTTCTGGCATTTTCCAGTCGGCCATGTCCAGTAGCTTCAGTTGGCCTGTTTTGCAGCTCCAGTCGGCCAGCCTTCCCCTACTATAAATAGTGGGTGCTGGCCTCTCATTTCTCATTCAGTCTTGTACATATTTTACTCCCTCACTTATGAGACTTGTAGTGTCTCTTGCTTGGGACTGTTTTGCTTCAGTATATTCAGCATAGTTCTCTCCATATCTCTCTCTCTCTCTTGCACTCTCTGTTCAGCACATTCTAGTGCCACTCTGCTTCCACTCTGTGCACTCTTTCATGGTATCAGAGCTCCCGGTTTAGCAACCTCTTTGCTGCCCCAGATTCAGCTCTATTTTCTGCACCTCCTCCTCTGCGTTTTCCTTCATATCTGCAGCTCTTTCATGCTGCGTTTCCTAGACTGAACCTGCTGGTTGCTGCACCCTTCAGTTTGGCTTCATCAACACAGCCTTTTGGTACTGTTTGACCAACGTTTTCTCTTCCACGTGGAGTTTGGGACATAGGCGGCCTGTTTTCGTCAGGACAGCAGCTTCCTTTGCTGCATTTTCCTCTCCGGTGGGCTTGCTCCTTTGCAGAGGGGGTCTTTGGTGTTGCAGGCTTTGGTGGCACTCTTGGTACCTGTGGAGGACACTTCTTCTTCAGAGTTTGTGCGTTTTTCTTGAGGAGAGCTCAAGCTACTGTCCTTGTTGTTGCCTTTCTCTCTTGCACCCTCTTACAGCATATTCTCGGGTGCTGTCCAGCCTCTTAGGGCTGCGTTTTGGTGGGAGGAAAGACCCTATATCAGCGTTTTCTGATTTGGACAGTTTTTTGAGGGTTGGTCCTATTGATTGGATCAATGATGACAACTTCAGATTTGGCTCCCGTACCACTCTCTTGTTATTTCCTTGATGAGGCAGACAAGTTGGATGGTGGTAACTTTCAGTCATGGAAGTTGTAAGTTACTTCTATTCTCAGGGAGTATTGTTTGATGGAGTTTCTCTCGTACAAGAATCAGTGCTTGCTAGACCTTGCCTCTACGGAGGATGTGTGTCGGTGGAGGAAGATTGACGGACAGATCTATGGCTTTCTCCTCCTGAATTGTCAGGATTCGGTTCTTCGACACTTCATCTATGCTCATGATGATGCCTCTACTTTCTATGTGTGGCGGTTGCTTTGTGACCTGTATGGTGATGCCAATGATCAGCAGATGCTTTCTGCTTCTGGGTGCTCTGTAGCCAGTGATCTTATGGATACTTCTTTTGGAGATGTTCTTGCAGTGAAGGATAGTGGGCCAGTTTTGCTCATTGCATTTGAGGAGTTTGTTTCTCTTGTTGCCCTGCCTTGAGTTTCTGTGCATACTTCTCCTTGCCAAGATGATATCTCTGGTAATGTTTTTGAGGAAGACAGTGGGCTATCTTTGCTCACACCTTCTGAGGGGAATTTGTCTTCTACCGCTTCGCCTCCGATTCTTTCTTCGTCTACCAGTAACCAGGATGTGTTGCTGGTCCCTTTGCCTTCTATGGAGGAGACTGCTTCTACGCTGTGTGATGCTATTGAGGAGGCTACTACTACTTCAGTTACCACTACAATGAATGTTCCTATTTCCCTTACTCTATGTGAGGATTTTGGATCGTGGTCAGGTATGTCCGTGACCGTGTTTGGGGCACAGTGGTACTTCCAGGGATTGAAGGATTGGGATTTGGATTTGGTTGGGCATGTGGAGTCGTGACATCAGTTTTCAGAGGGGGCAGTTGAGTTCTAACATTTGGCGATGCCGACCTTCGAGGAGGGTGCTATTATACAGCGTTTGGCTACTCTTGGTACAGAGTTGGAGCAGATGGACTCTATTTCTTTTGAGGGTATTATCTTCTTGGAGCTACAGGCTTCTAGGGATTCCTCTGACACTGTGTTTATATTTGGGTTTGGCATCGATATTTGGAGTAGCACGATGCAACTTTCATGGTTGATTTCTTCTAGAAGAGCAGTGTACCTTGCAGCTTGTTCTGTTGCTATTGTAGCTGAGTTGTTGTGTGGAGCTTTCCTGGTACCTGTTGTTGCTGCTTTCTTTTGTCTTTGACAGAGGACGACTTCTTCGGCTTCTCGGAGTATGTTCAGCATCTGGTGCTGAGAGGGGGTGTTAGCACATTCATCCCCAGTTTTTGCCCATTTCTGGTGTCCTTTTGGAAGGGATAGGAGACAGGATGGAACATATGCATAGATCTTCATTAGATTTGGAGTTGGATTTGGAGACCGGGCATGGTTTTTAGTGAAAGGTTGCCAGGAAGAGAAGGGTGACAAGTTTGGGACTCTAGGAAGAGACAATGGGATGATGATAGTCATCCAAGAATAGAATTTGGAATCCCGTTATCAAGTTTAGCAGAGGGGGATGTCATGTGCATGCACATGTACATGCTGATCCCATGGCTGATCAACAAACAAAGACAAGATTAGAACCAGCTTTTGGAGCTTGTGCTGCTAGTATCGGCAGTACCACCTTGTGGAGGACACAGGAGACTATCGGCCAGTTTATGAAGGAGCTGCAGCATTTTATGGAATATTTGTCTAGGACCTGGCGGACAGCAGGTCGGCCAGTCCATAAGGTATTCAAGGGCCTATATAAGGCATGACTTGCTCAGTAGTTGATTCATTCACTCCTCTAGGGAGTAGGGTCACTAGATTAGATGTAGACTAGGTGTTTACCACCTTTTGATGGCAGCCTATGGCTGACCAAGACATGCACACCCTTTTTGTACTATATGAATATACTGAAACTCAACGATCTCTCTCTTCTATCCATCTCGCTTGCTTGCATTTTGCATCAGGTTTTTCCAGGATGGTGTTTAGGGCTGAAAGAAGACTCCAAGAGCTTCCGCATGTGACAATCAAAGTACATGCTTCTCGCAGCCTTGAATCTTCAACTTGAGCTGAGGAACTTTTCTTTGCCAGCATTGGGTTACACCATGCGTCATATTTACGATGTATCGATAGTCACTCAATATCACTGGGATAGGTAAACCCTGGATAAGAGAAGCATCTTCCATCATCAAATAAAACATGCATAAGAGCCCATAACTTCACCTGTCAATCAGATCATGTGGACCAAACACTCCTGTGTTAAAACAACAGTTCTCACAATTAGCATTGAATGAATAAACATCAATGGAGGAAATTAGTTTATTACCTGGAACTGATCCATGCCAAATGTGCATAGGTCTGTGGTTACATTGCTTTGCCCACCACCACCATGTCATGTGTACACATGGATATGATTGATTTTCAGTGCTAATCCCTGATTAGGCAGCATATAATAGTAGGATTTGAGCATTAGTAGCTTTAACAGGCATGTGAAGGCTATTTTGTGGACCAGATATCAGTCGGCTAGGCAAAGGAGGTGAGACACTTTCAGTGGGCAGCATATATAGATTTATGGGTCCATGGAACTAGTGGACAGCAGTCGGCTAGTTGAATAAGTCCTCCAAGAGCCTATAAAAAGGCACATTGTTCATTCATCTGATCCTCTCGAGGGCAGGTCATAGATAGGCAGTAGGTTACCCTTTTGGGAATTCCAAAGGCCATAGATTTGTATAGAACATACATCTTTTTGTATCATATGAATATACTGAAAATACAGCTCTCTCTCTCTCTCTCTCTCTCTCTCTCTATCTTTGTTGGTGATTTGCATCAAGGTTCGTATTCAGTTACGTAGGGCTGAAAGAAGACACACAGGGCTTCTCTGCATGTGACATTCATTACCACCACCACCACTAGGAGGTTTTTTGTTGAGAGGACAGTTGTAGGCAAAATGCCAAGTCTATGGCACTCCCCTTTATGGGCTACAGGGGTCTTAGAAGCAGGATCTAATTGCCAACGAGGTGATAGCTCAAGTGGTGCAGGTGTTTGCCTAGGACCTCTTGGTCCTGGGTTCAAAACCCCCCTTGGTACTTCCTCGGTGGCATCACCTACGGGCAGATAATTAAGTGCCTACGGGCGGTGAAAAATTAGTAACCATGGGAGGATCTTGGGCGTGAGGCCAGTCGAAAAAAAAGCAGCAGAGCAGGATCTAATTAAGATTTCTTTCCTGGGGGCCTCGATTTAGGTTGCTTAGAAATAGAGACCTGCCCGCTAGGTCTCTGGGTTGCAATACTGCTGCTCGGCGGTTTCTCCACACTTTTCTGTTCTTTTTCTTCCATCCACTTCATTGATGAGGACTTGTAGTGTCCTTTCGAGCGGCCGTCACCGTATCATGATAGATACGTGTGAAGTGTAATGCGTCCTCACAGGACTTTATTGCTTGAAGAAAGAATAGGTGGATGAGAATTTAGAGAGGACCTCTCTAAATTCTCAGGTGAAAGCATTAAAAGACTTGTCTAACAATTGAATAACCTGCAGTCGGCGGCAGTCTACAGTCTCATCTGGCTCTCTAACAAAAGCCTCAACAAACATTTGTTTAAGGGCTTCCCATAATGGAAGATTGTTATGAGCTTATGGAACATATGTGCATGCAATGTAATGATGGCCATATGTGTATGCAATGTAATGATGGCCATACCACAATTCTGCTAGTTGAACCATACGTGTGCAATGTGATGGTGGCTGCATCACAATTTTGGTTCATCCATACGTTGTGGATGGGTGCCAGCGGACAAGAAGAATGTAAGCGGTTTGTTGGTTGCCTGGCTCTTCTTACATAAATCCACATTATCAATTAGAAAGGGGTGAACTCCCAAGTTTATCGACAACCAGATATGGAATGAGTTAGTAAGTATGCAATCAAGAAATCTCTTTCATCTTACTGTTGCAACTTGTGATAGTGTGGACATACCCTTAAGGCTCTCCTTTTTCCCTTCAGGATGAACATGCACCTCTGTAGTGAGAGACCAAATTTTGGACCTCATTATGCTAGGAAGGCCTTGTAATGCATCAATCCTATTGGTTGAGCTTTGGTCTTGGATGAACGATCTAGACATTGTAGCATCATATTAACCATCTAGACAGAAGCATTGTAGCATCATATTAACCATCATATTAACATTGTAGCATCATATTAACCATCTAGACAGAAGCATTGTAGCATCATTTTAACCATCTAGATAGAAGCATTGGGGCTTGTGGAGGCAGCCGACAGCATTCAAGTCAGCCGACCAGCCTTAATAGCATTTATGGCATTTATAGTATTTTATGGCAGTCTGAACATATTCAGAGCTGCCGACTGCAGCAAACTGGCCGACCTGCATCAGTACCCGCATATAAATAGAAGCGCATCATCACCTATCAGATCATCAGCGTTTTAGTGGATGAAGGGGCATCTGACATCTGCGTTCCAGCCCTTCATCGCATTCAGTCCAGCATCGCATTCAAGAGAGCATTCAGCAAAGTGTTCTCCAGGAAGCCTTGGGAGCAGCATATTCAGATCATCAGCGTTTTAGTGGATGAAGGGGCATCTGACATCTGCGTTCCAGCCCTTCATCGCATTCAGTCCAGCATCGCATTCAAGAGAGCATTCAGCAAAGTGTTCTCC
Organism: Cibotium barometz; assembly: GCF_041138505.1. Classification (NCBI taxonomy): domain Eukaryota; kingdom Viridiplantae; phylum Streptophyta; class Polypodiopsida; order Cyatheales; family Cibotiaceae; genus Cibotium; species Cibotium barometz. The sequence continues at coordinate 40,958,175 of NC_141092.1, forward strand.
AGGAAGCCTTGGGAGCAGCATATTCAGCCACGCATCAGCATTCAGTCCATCCTATTCAGCAAACGCATCTATCTCCTCAGCGTTTCCTTCCCAGGTAACAGGAGAACATCAGTGTTTTCAGCATCACATCAGCATTGCTTCAGTCCCAAAGCCATCCCTTCAACGTTTCCTTCCTAGGAGACAAGGGAAAGACAGCGGGACAGCAGTACATTCAGCATATCAATATATTCAGCATATAGGCAGCATATTCAGCATCATAGATCTATTCAGATCTCATTGTAATTGCATTCATCATCTAATATAGCTGCATTGCATTGCATTGACACATATTTGTCTATCTCTTAAACATCATTAAGTGTAGTTTAGTTAGACTAAGGTTGTGATTACTACGGTCGAAGACCTCACATGTCACACAGGGGTGGAGTGAGAGTGCTAGGCTCAATACTCAGGAAAAGAAGACTAAAGAAAGTGTTCAGGGACAAGGCATGAAGGGATAGGGGACAGGATGGAACATATGCATAGATCTTCATTAGATTTGGAGTTGGATTTGGAGACCGGGCATGGTTTTTAGTGAAAGGTTGCCAGGAAGAGAAGGGTGACAAGTTTGGGACTCTAGGAAGAGACAATGGGATGATGATAGTCATCCAAGAATAGAATTTGGAATCCTGTTATCAAGTTTAGCAGAGGGGGATGTCATGTGCATGCACATGTACATGCTGATCCCATGGCTGATCAACAAACAAAGACAAGATTAGAACCAGCTTTTGGAGCTTGTGCTGCTAGTATGGGCAGTACCACCTTGTGGAGGACACAGGAGACTATCGGCCAGTTTATGAAGGAGCTGCAGCATTTTATGGAATATTTGTCTAGGACCTGGCGGACAGCAGGTCGGCCAGTCCATAAGGTATTCAAGGGCCTATATAAGGCATGACTTGCTCAGTAGTTGATTCATTCACTCCTCTAGGGAGTAGGGTCACTAGATTAGATGTAGACTAGGTGTTTACCACCTTTTGATGGCAGCCTATGGCTGACCAAGACATGCACACCCTTTTTGTACTATATGAATATACTGAAACTCAACGATCTCTCTCTTCTATCCATCTCGCTTGCTTGCATTTTGCATCAGGTTTTTCCAGGATGGTGTTTAGGGCTGAAAGAAGACTCCAAGAGCTTCCGCATGTGACAATCAAAGTACATGCTTCTCGCAGCCTTGAATCTTCAACTTGAGCTTAGGAACTTTTCTTTGCCAGCATTGGGTTACACCATGCGTCATATTTACGATGTATCGATAGTCACTCAATATCACTGGGATAGGTAAACCCTGGATAAGAGAAGCATCTTCCATCATCAAATAAAACATGCATAAGAGCCCATAACTTCACCTGTCAATCAGATCATGTGGACCAAACACTCCTGTGTTAAAACAACAGTTCTCACAATTAGCATTGAATGAATAAACATCAATGGAGGAAATTAGTTTATTACCTGGAACTGATCCATGCCAAATGTGCATAGGTCTGTGGTTACATTGCTTTGCCCACCACCACCATGTCATGTGTACACATGGATATGATTGATTTTCAGTGCTAATCCCTGATTAGGCAGCATATAATAGTAGGATTTGAGCATTAGTAGCTTTAACAGGCATGTGAAGGCTATTTTGTGGACCAGATATCAGTCGGCTAGGCAAAGGAGGTGAGACACTTCCAGTGGGCAGCATATATAGATTTATGGGTCCATGGAACTAGTGGACAGCAGTCGGCTAGTTGAATAAGTCCTCCAAGAGCCTATAAAAAGGCACATTGTTCATTGTAGTTCATCTGATCCTCTCGAGGGCAGGTCATAGATAGGCAGTAGGTTACCCTTTTGGGAATTCCAAAGGCCATAGATTTGTATAGAACATACATCTTTTTGTATCATATGAATATACTGAAAATACAGCTCTCTCTCTCTCTCTCTCTCTCTCTCTCTATCTTTGTTGGTGATTTGCATCAAGGTTCGTATTCAGTTACGTAGGGCTGAAAGAAGACACACAGGGCTTCTCTGCATGTGACATTCATTACCACCACCACCACTAGGAGGTTTTTTGTTGAGAGGACAGTTGTAGGCAAAATGCCAAGTCTATGGCACTCCCCTTTATGGGCTACAAGGGTCTTAGAAGCAGGATCTAATTGCCAATGAGGTGATAGCTCAAGTGGTGCAGGTGTTTGCCTAGGACCTCTTGGTCCTGGGTTCAAAACCCCCCTTGGTACTTCCTCGGTGGCATCACCTACGGGCAGATAATTAAGTGCCTACGGGCGGTGAAAAATCAGTAACCATGGGAGGATCTTGGGCCTGAGGCGAGTCGAAAAAAAAGCAGCAGCAGGATCTAATTAAGATTTCTTTCCTGGGGGCCTCGATTTAGGTTGCTTAGAAATAGAGACCTGCCCGCTAGGTCTCTGGGTTGCAATACTGCTGCTCGGCGGTTTCTCCACACTTTTCTGTTCTTTTTCTTCCATCCACTTCATTGATGAGGACTTGTAGTGTCCTTTCGAGCGGCCGTCACCGTATCATGATAGATACGTGTGAAGTGTAATGCGTCCTCACAGGACTTTATTGCTTGAAGAAAGAATAGGTGGATGAGAATTTAGAGAGGACCTCTCTAAATTCTCAGGTGAAAGCATTAAAAGACTTGTCTAACAATTGAATAACCTGCAGTCGGCGGCAGTCTACAGTCTCATCTGGCTCTCTAACAAAAGCCTCAACAAACATTTGTTTAAGGGCTTCCCATAATGGAAGATTGTTATGAGCTTATGGAACATATGTGCATGCAATGTAATGATGGCCATATGTGTATGCAATGTAATGATGGCCATACCACAATTTTGCTAGTTGAACCATACGTGTGCAATGTGATGGTGGCTGCATCACAATTTTGGTTCATCCATACGTTGTGGATGGGTGCCAGCGGACAAGAAGAATGTAAGCGGTTTGTTGGTTGCCTGGCTCTTCTTACATAAATCCACATTATCAATTAGAAAGGGGTGAACTCCCAAGTTTATAGACAACCAGATATGGAATGAGTTAGTAAGTATGCAATCAAGAAATCTCTTTCATCTTACTGTTGCAACTTGTGATAGTGTGGACATACCCGTAAGGCTCTCCTTTTTCCCTTCAGGATGAACATGCACCTCTGTAGTGAGAGACCAAATTTTGGACCTCATTATGCTAGGAAGGCCTTGTAATGCATCAATCCTATTGGTTGAGCTTTGGTCTTGGATGAACGATCTAGACATTGTAGCATCATATTAACCATCTAGACAGAAGCATTGTAGCATCATATTAACCATCATATTAACATTGTAGCATCATATTAACCATCTAGATAGAAGCATTGTAGCATCATATTAACCATCTAGATAGAAGCATTGGGGCTTGTGGAGGCAGCCGACAGCATTCAAGTCAGCCGACCAGCCTTAATAGCATTTATGGCATTTATAGTATTTTATGGCAGTCTGAACATATTCAGAGCTGCCGACTGCAGCAAACTGGCCGACCTGCATCAGTACCCGCATATAAATAGAAGCGCATCATCACCTATCAGATCATCAGCGTTTTAGTGGATGAAGGGGCATCTGACATCTGCGTTCCAGCCCTTCATCGCATTCAGTCCAGCATCGCATTCAAGAGAGCATTCAGCAAAGTGTTCTCCAGGAAGCCTTGGGAGCAGCATATTCAGATCATCAGCGTTTTAGTGGATGAAGGGGCATCTGACATCTGCGTTCCAGCCCTTCATCGCATTCAGTCCAGCATCGCATTCAAGAGAGCATTCAGCAAAGTGTTCTCCAGGAAGCCTTGGGAGCAGCATATTCAGCCACGCATCAGCATTCAGTCCATCCTATTCAGCAAACGCATCTATCTCCTCAGCGTTTCCTTCCCAGGTAACAGGAGAACATCAGTGTTTTCAGCATCACATCAGCATTGCTTCAGTCCCAAAGCCATCCCTTCAGCGTTTCCTTCCTAGGAGACAAGGGAAAGACAGCGGGACAGCAGTACATTCAGCATATCAATATATTCAGCATATAGGCAGCATATTCAGCATCATAGATCTATTCAGATCTCATTGTAATTGCATTCATCATCTAATATAGCTGCATTGCATTGCATTGACACATATTTGTCTATCTCTTAAACATCATTAAGTGTAGTTTAGTTAGACTAAGGTTGTGATTACTACGGTCGAAGACCTCACATGTCACACAGGGGTGGAGTGAGAGTGCTAGGCTCAATACTCAGGAAAAGAAGACTAAAGAAAGTGTTCAGGGACAAGGCATGAAGGGATAGGGGACAGGATGGAACATATGCATAGATCTTCATTAGATTTGGAGTTGGATTTGGAGACCGGGCATGGTTTTTAGTGAAAGGTTGCCAGGAAGAGAAGGGTGACAAGTTTGGGACTCTAGGAAGAGACAATGGGATGATGATAGTCATCCAAGAATAGAATTTGGAATCCTGTTATCAAGTTTAGCAGAGGGGGATGTCATGTGCATGCACATGTACATGCTGATCCCATGGCTGATCAACAAATAAAGACAAGATTAGAACCAGCTTTTGGAGCTTGTGCTGCTAGTATGGGCAGTACCACCTTGTGGAGGACACAGGAGACTATCGGCCAGTTTATGAAGGAGCTGCAGCATTTTATGGAATATTTGTCTAGGACCTGGCGGACAGCAGGTCGGCCAGTCCATAAGGTATTCAAGGGCCTATATAAGGCATGACTTGCTCAGTAGTTGATTCATTCACTCCTCTAGGGAGTAGGGTCACTAGATTAGATGTAGACTAGGTGTTTACCACCTTTTGATGGCAGCCTATGGCTGACCAAGACATGCACACCCTTTTTGTACTATATGAATATACTGAAACTCAACGATCTCTCTCTTCTATCCATCTCGCTTGCTTGCATTTTGCATCAGGTTTTTCCAGGATGGTGTTTAGGGCTGAAAGAAGACTCCAAGAGCTTCCGCATGTGACAATCAAAGTACATGCTTCTCGCAGCCTTGAATCTTCAACTTGAGCTGAGGAACTTTTCTTTGCCAGCATTGGGTTACACCATGCGTCATATTTACGATGTATCGATAGTCACTCAATATCACTGGGATAGGTAAACCCTGGATAAGAGAAGCATCTTCCATCATCAAATAAAACATGCATAAGAGCCCATAACTTCACCTGTCAATCAGATCATGTGGACCAAACACTCCTGTGTTAAAACAACAGTTCTCACAATTAGCATTGAATGAATAAACATCAATGGAGGAAATTAGTTTATTACCTGGAACTGATCCATGCCAAATGTGCATAGGTCTGTGGTTACATTGCTTTGCCCACCACCACCATGTCATGTGTACACATGGATATGATTGATTTTCAGTGCTAATCCTTGATTAGGCAGCATATAATAGTAGGATTTGAGCATTAGTAGCTTTCACAGGCATGTGAAGGCTATTTTGTGGACCAGATATCAGTCGGCTAGGCAAAGGAGGTGAGACACTTCCAGTGGGCAGCATATATAGATTTATGGGTCCATGGAACTAGTGGACAGCAGTCGGCTAGTTGAATAAGTCCTCCAAGAGCCTATAAAAAGGCACATTGTTCATTGTAGTTCATCTGATCCTCTCGAGGGCAGGTCATAGATAGGCAGTAGGTTACCCTTTTGGGAATTCCAAAGGCCATAGATTTGTATAGAACATACATCTTTTTGTATCATATGAATATACTGAAAATACAGCTCTCTCTCTCTCTCTCTCTCTCTCTCTCTCTCTCTCTCTCTATCTTTGTTGGTGATTTGCATCAAGGTTCGTATTCAGTTACGTAGGGCTGAAAGAAGACACACAGGGCTTCTCTGCATGTGACATTCATTACCACCACCACCACTAGGAGGTTTTTTGTTGAGAGGACAGTTGTAGGCAAAATGCCAAGTCTATGGCACTCCCCTTTATGGGCTACAAGGGTCTTAGAAGCAGGATCTAATTGCCAATGAGGTGATAGCTCAAGTGGTGCAGGTGTTTGCCTAGGACCTCTTGGTCCTGGGTTCAAAACCCCCCTTGGTACTTCCTCGGTGGCATCACCTACGGGCAGATAATTAAGTGCCTACGGGCGGTGAAAAATCAGTAACCATGGGAGGATCTTGGGCCTGAGGCGAGTCGAAAAAAAAGCAGCAGCAGGATCTAATTAAGATTTCTTTCCTGGGGGCCTCGATTTAGGTTGCTTAGAAATAGAGACCTGCCCGCTAGGTCTCTGGGTTGCAATACTGCTGCTCGGCGGTTTCTCCACACTTTTCTGTTCTTTTTCTTCCATCCACTTCATTGATGAGGACTTCTAGTGTCCTTTCGAGCGGCCGTCACCGTATCATGATAGATACGTGTGAAGTGTAATGCGTCCTCACAGGACTTTATTGCTTGAAGAAAGAATAGGTGGATGAGAATTTAGAGAGGACCTCTCTAAATTCTCAGGTGAAAGCATTAAAAGACTTGTCTAACAATTGAATAACCTGCAGTCGGCGGCAGTCTACAGTCTCATCTGGCTCTCTAACAAAAGCCTCAACAAACATTTGTTTAAGGGCTTCCCATAATGGAAGATTGTTATGAGCTTATGGAACATATGTGCATGCAATGTAATGATGGCCATATGTGTATGCAATGTAATGATGGCCATACCACAATTTTGCTAGTTGAACCATACGTGTGCAATGTGATGGTGGCTGCATCACAATTTTGGTTCATCCATACGTTGTGGATGGGTGCCAGCGGACAAGAAGAATGTAAGCGGTTTGTTGGTTGCCTGGCTCTTCTTACATAAATCCACATTATCAATTAGAAAGGGGTGAACTCCCAAGTTTATCGACAACCAGATATGGAATGAGTTAGTAAGTATGCAATCAAGAAATCTCTTTCATCTTACTGTTGCAACTTGTGATAGTGTGGACATACCCTTAAGGCTCTCCTTTTTCCCTTCAGGATGAACATGCACCTCTGTAGTGAGAGACCAAATTTTGGACCTCATTATGCTAGGAAGGCCTTGTAATGCATCAATCCTATTGGTTGAGCTTTGGTCTTGGATGAACGATCTAGACATTGTAGCATCATATTAACCATCTAGACAGAAGCATTGTAGCATCATATTAACCATCATATTAACATTGTAGCATCATATTAACCATCTAGACAGAAGCATTGTAGCATCATATTAACCATCTAGATAGAAGCATTGGGGCTTGTGGAGGCAGCCGACAGCATTCAAGTCAGCCGACCAGCCTTAATAGCATTTATGGCATTTATAGTATTTTATGGCAGTCTGAACATATTCAGAGCTGCCGACTGCAGCAAACTGGCCGACCTGCATCAGTACCCGCATATAAATAGAAGCGCATCATCACCTATCAGATCATCAGCGTTTTAGTGGATGAAGGGGCATCTGACATCTGCGTTCCAGCCCTTCATCGCATTCAGTCCAGCATCGCATTCAAGAGAGCATTCAGCAAAGTGTTCTCCAGGAAGCCTTGGGAGCAGCATATTCAGATCATCAGCGTTTTAGTGGATGAAGGGGCATCTGACATCTGCGTTCCAGCCCTTCATCGCATTCAGTCCAGCATCGCATTCAAGAGAGCATTCAGCAAAGTGTTCTCCAGGAAGCCTTGGGAGCAGCATATTCAGCCACGCATCAGCATTCAGTCCATCCTATTCAGCAAACGCATCTATCTCCTCAGCGTTTCCTTCCCAGGTAACAGGAGAACATCAGTGTTTTCAGCATCACATCAGCATTGCTTCAGTCCCAAAGCCATCCCTTCAGCGTTTCCTTCCTAGGAGACAAGGGAAAGACAGCGGGACAGCAGTACATTCAGCATATCAATATATTCAGCATATAGGCAGCATATTCAGCATCATAGATCTATTCAGATCTCATTGTAATTGCATTCATCATCTAATATAGCTGCATTGCATTGCATTGACACATATTTGTCTATCTCTTAAACATCATTAAGTGTAGTTTAGTTAGACTAAGGTTGTGATTACTACGGTCGAAGACCTCACATGTCACACAGGGGTGGAGTGAGAGTGCTAGGCTCAATACTCAGGAAAAGAAGACTAAAGAAAGTGTTCAGGGACAAGGCATGAAGGGATAGGGGACAGGATGGAACATATGCATAGATCTTCATTAGATTTGGAGTTGGATTTGGAGACCGGGCATGGTTTTTAGTGAAAGGTTGCCAGGAAGAGAAGGGTGACAAGTTTGGGACTCTAGGAAGAGACAATGGGATGATGATAGTCATCCAAGAATAGAATTTGGAATCCTGTTATCAAGTTTAGCAGAGGGGGATGTCATGTGCATGCACATGTACATGCTGATCCCATGGCTGATCAACAAATAAAGACAAGATTAGAACCAGCTTTTGGAGCTTGTGCTGCTAGTATGGGCAGTACCACCTTGTGGAGGACACAGGAGACTATCGGCCAGTTTATGAAGGAGCTGCAGCATTTTATGGAATATTTGTCTAGGACCTGGCGGACAGCAGGTCGGCCAGTCCATAAGGTATTCAAGGGCCTATATAAGGCATGACTTGCTCAGTAGTTGATTCATTCACTCCTCTAGGGAGTAGGGTCACTAGATTAGATGTAGACTAGGTGTTTACCACCTTTTGATGGCAGCCTATGGCTGACCAAGACATGCACACCCTTTTTGTACTATATGAATATACTGAAACTCAACGATCTCTCTCTTCTATCCATCTCGCTTGCTTGCATTTTGCATCAGGTTTTTCCAGGATGGTGTTTAGGGCTGAAAGAAGACTCCAAGAGCTTCCGCATGTGACAATCAAAGTACATGCTTCTCGCAGCCTTGAATCTTCAACTTGAGCTTAGGAACTTTTCTTTGCCAGCATTGGGTTACACCATGCGTCATATTTACGATGTATCGATAGTCACTCAATATCACTGGGATAGGTAAACCCTGGATAAGAGAAGCATCTTCCATCATCAAATAAAACATGCATAAGAGCCCATAACTTCACCTGTCAATCAGATCATGTGGACCAAACACTCCTGTGTTAAAACAACAGTTCTCACAATTAGCATTGAATGAATAAACATCAATGGAGGAAATTAGTTTATTACCTGGAACTGATCCATGCCAAATGTGCATAGGTCTGTGGTTACATTGCTTTGCCCACCACCACCATGTCATGTGTACACATGGATATGATTGATTTTCAGTGCTAATCCCTGATTAGGCAGCATATAATAGTAGGATTTGAGCATTAGTAGCTTTAACAGGCATGTGAAGGCTATTTTGTGGACCAGATATCAGTCGGCTAGGCAAAGGAGGTGAGACACTTCCAGTGGGCAGCATATATAGATTTATGGGTCCATGGAACTAGTGGACAGCAGTCGGCTAGTTGAATAAGTCCTCCAAGAGCCTATAAAAAGGCACATTGTTCATTGTAGTTCATCTGATCCTCTCGAGGGCAGGTCATAGATAGGCAGTAGGTTACCCTTTTGGGAATTCCAAAGGCCATAGATTTGTATAGAACATACATCTTTTTGTATCATATGAATATACTGAAAATACAGCTCTCTCTCTCTCTCTCTCTCTCTCTCTCTCTCTCTCTATCTTTGTTGGTGATTTGCATCAAGGTTCGTATTCAGTTACGTAGGGCTGAAAGAAGACACACAGGGCTTCTCTGCATGTGACATTCATTACCACCACCACCACTAGGAGGTTTTTTGTTGAGAGGACAGTTGTAGGCAAAATGCCAAGTCTATGGCACTCCCCTTTATGGGCTACAGGGGTCTTAGAAGCAGGATCTAATTGCCAATGAGGTGATAGCTCAAGTGGTGCAGGTGTTTACCTAGGACCTCTTGGTCCTGGGTTCAAAACCCCCCTTGGTACTTCCTCGGTGGCATCACCTACGGGCAGATAATTAAGTGCCTACGGGCGGTGAAAAATCAGTAACCATGGGAGGATCTTGGGCCTGAGGCGAGTCGAAAAAAAAGCAGCAGCAGGATCTAATTAAGATTTCTTTCCTGGGGGCCTCGATTTAGGTTGCTTAGAAATAGAGACCTGCCCGCTAGGTCTCTGGGTTGCAATACTGCTGCTCGGCGGTTTCTCCACACTTTTCTGTTCTTTTTCTTCCATCCACTTCATTGATGAGGACTTGTAGTGTCCTTTCGAGCGGCCGTCACCGTATCATGATAGATACGTGTGAAGTGTAATGCGTCCTCACAGGACTTTATTGCTTGAAGAAAGAATAGGTGGATGAGAATTTAGAGAGGACCTCTCTAAATTCTCAGGTGAAAGCATTAAAAGACTTGTCTAACAATTGAATAACCTGCAGTCGGCGGCAGTCTACAGTCTCATCTGGCTCTCTAACAAAAGCCTCAACAAACATTTGTTTAAGGGCTTCCCATAATGGGCTTACACTTTAGATCTTGGCACCAAGAGGAGGCGCGACCTTTCAAAAACATTTCCACCACCAACATTTTGTGCTTCTCTTGATAGTGCATAATGGCGAAATGTGAATCCCATTTACTTAACTAAGCTTTAAGAAAATCTGGGCCTTTCCTTCTGCTCTCCAGAAAGCATTTTCGGAGTGAAAGGTGGGGTAGGTAGCCAAAGAGATAAATGGCCCTGGTTGAGGGGTAGCCCATCGTTGCTCCCCAAGAGTAACTCTAGTCTGCAAATCCTATACTTGCTGATATAAAGCTCTCAGCTTAAGAGGATCCACGAGAATCATTTATGGTTGCGGTTGGGGTGTACCCACGGTGGCCTGTGAGAAAGCTAGGAGAGGATACACTCTCTTAATTTCTCTAATTGGCCCTATAACATTGTGATTTACATTGGAGCTATATAATTCTCTATGCAATTAATATGAGCCGATTTTGTGTAAAATTAGGCAGGACTAGGGTTGATTGTTCCTTCTAGGATTGGTCAATGTAGACCCATTGGGTATTTAGTAGATGTTAATAAATCTCTCTCTCTACTAGCCTGAGAGAGAGAGAGAGAGAGAGAGAGAGAGAGAGAGAAAGAGAGCTGAGCCAAAGGAGCACATATGATCTATATGATGGCACCGGAGTGCAAGGAATAGGATGTAAACTTGCTGAAGAGCACTATGCCAGCAAGAGAGAGAGAGAGAGAGAGAGAGAGAGAGAGAGAGAGAGAGGAGGAGTTGTTTTAACGTCATAGCCAAGGAAGCAGACCATATATGATCCAAAAAAGCAAGGCAATCCTACTGAGAAATCTAACTGGAAAGCAATAGTATTGGCTTTTTCTATATGCAGCTATCTGGTCGCCCTCAACGTGATCTCATTCATATATTCTTGCTGGCAGCTGGTCCTACTTGGACGGTCCAGTGTCAGTGAGGACTTCCCTACTTACAACAAAACACTCTTCGTATATGCCTGTGATCAGGTGAATTTTTGGTACAGTATGCAACCTTGGTTTCATTATACAGAATTTTTGAGTAGCTTGCTTTACATGCGAGTATCAGGCTTAATGCTTTTTTATGTGTGAATGTAGGTACTAGCGTTGTTGCTGTTCTCAGCAAGCACAGCAGCTGCAACGGCAGCGCAGCTTTCTCGACATGGCTTACATAACATCTGGCCACCAGCCTGTTCCACCTGGAAGCTATGGCTTTTCTGCTCGAAAGCAGACGCTGCTGTTGTGATGAGTTTTTTCTCCTCTTTTTTGGTCATATCATCCTCTGTCTTCTCCAGCTACCACTTGTCAAAGGCGCTGCGAGATTGATTTGTTAAATATTTAAAAATCTTGTTGAGGCAAATAAGGTTCCAGAATTCTCAAGCACATTGCTTGTTGCTCCAAGGTGGTCGATCACCTTTGATAGACTTCAACAAGACACCAACCATACACAACAGCGTTCTTTTGCTCCTATTATTGCGAGTCTATGATGATGACCAGTTGGTTTGTTAGTAACAGATGTTTGCCACGTGCATGCAATGGGGCATCACTGCATGATGTGAACATGAGCCTCCCATGGAAGATTGTTATGAGCTTATGGAACATATGTGCATGCAATGTAATGATGGCCATATGTGTATGCAATGTAATGATGGCCATACCACAATTTTGGCTAATTGAACCGTACGTGTATGCAATGTGATGGTGGCTGCATCACAATTTTGGTTCATCCATACGTTGTGGATGGGTGCCAGCCGACAAGAAGAATGTAAGCGGTTTGTTGGCTGCCTGGCTCTTCTTACATAAATCCACATTATCAATTAGAAAGGGGTGAACTCCCAAGTTTATAGACAACCAGATATGGAATGAGTTAGTAAGTATGCAATCAAGAAATCTCTTTCATCTTACTGTTGCAACTTGTGATAGTGTGGACATACCCTTAAGGCTCTCCTTTTTCCCTTCAGGATGAACATGCACCTCTGTAGTGAGAGACCAAATTTTGGACCTCATTATGCTAGGAAGGCCTTGTAATGCATCAATCCTATTGGTTGAGCTTTGGTCTTGGATGAACGAGATGTAGGAGAATGATTTCCACATTGTGGTCATGTTCCACTTTGAGCAAGACTTTAGTCAAGACTTGCAATTCTTTGGTCCCTTAGTGAACAGTGTGATATAATGTGCAAGTGATGAGAGTTGCTGAGTCCTAAGCTACAACTCTAGATCAGCCAACTCTTTCCGTGTCATAGCCAAGTTAGTGTGCCACATGCTATCATATGATAGTCCACAGTTCTAGGCGCTGCGCCTGTACGGCTTCGAAATTTGAATTAGCTGTTGCTTCAAGGGAAGTAGCGAATAATTTTCACACACATCAGTTTTGCATAATTCATTCCTTGTACAAAGGATTCTTTTTGTATAGAATAAGATTTTTTTTTCTCTTTATATGAAAGTTCTTTCAAATGAAAATGTGAAAAATGAATAGAAGAAATAAATCATATGATTTGACATCTAATCCCTAATATCTTATCTATCTTCTAACCTAAATTATAATCTCACATCTAGTCTCTAATCTTATTTATATTGTAACCTTTAAATCCTCTCAAACTAGTCTACTATAGCCTCTAAAACTTCTAGCATAATCTAAACACCTCCTATAACTCTAATTTGGTGTAGCTTGTAATCTTAAAGTATTTTATGCTTTATCTTTTTGAATGAAAGAGCTTTCTTGCAAAAATGTCTTTTATACAAAAACAATCTTTCATGGGAGAGATTTGAATAAAATTGAAGATTTTTTTTTGAGAAGTACATGAATAATAATGTATTATTTGAATAAATAGATTATTTGAGATAAATAATACAGCTTAAATTTTGATCTTAATCTTGATGTAAGGAAGGGATCTCATTGTTAGTGTCTTTATCTTCATAATCAAGTAATCTTTCATTTTGATCACTCTTTAGAAACAATTATCCAATTTGGTGGAGGTTTTTACTTCTTCCATCCTCTACGCTTCTCTCCTTAAACTTCCTTTTGAGACTTGCTATCATTATCCTTGGATTTCTTGTCATCCAAATGCTTGGCAATAAGACTATGGACCCTTGGCAATGCTTGACTTTTTATTGGCCCAACTTCATATAGCTAGAGAATTGGTTGGTAAAAATCTTGTGATGAATGTTTTCTTAGTTGATTGTCTCATGTCTGCATGCTAGCTAGTAACTTCACATATCAATCATGTACTATTACACATTAGAAAGGCTGCTTGTATAAATTTCCTTTTCTCCTTATAGAAGGATGAGAATGATTGTGACACCATCGATGATACACATGGTTTGAAAGTGCTATAGGTACTTTACATCATCATGCCTTCTGTACTTTTATAAGTACTTCAAGATGGTGACTGGCTTTGGTGGATTCCTCATCATTTAATGGGCTTTGATTATGAAACTTAAATTGGTGGTTGATGATCACCTTCATGAAGAAGAGCTTTGGGATTGATTCTATAAATCTTTTGATGGGTATTAGGATCATTCCTTTTGTTTTCACCTTTTAGGGGATAGCGTAAAGAATTTAGAGAAGCTTTGGAATAAAGAAAAAGCTAGGTAACATTATATATCTTGACCTCATGCATAATGTGTCTATGGAAACCACGAAGGAAGTCTAAGAGGTATGTTCTACCTATGGAGCTTTCCTGGGATATTGACATATATGTTTGGTTAATATTTTTTGGTATTGCTTTGCATATGGTAACAGACTCCATGTACTTTGTGCTATTAGATTTACACTTGGTGTGTTATTTTGATTTTCAAACTTGAATAAAAGTTTGATATCCACTCGTCTTATATTGCTTATTACATATGCAAACTTTGTTTAAGATATTTCTGCCAGTTATGTAGTTGATTTGATTCTACATGTTATCTCTCTTTATTAAGGCTAAGAGATAACAAAGAGGAAACCGCTCATCTCTACTCACCTCAACGTGTCATGGGGATCTTTTTGATGGCCGAACTCGCAAACCTTGAGGTCTCTAAGCTCAACACTGCCATGGGTAGCTTATCATTCACCTTCTACCGTGAGCCAATATTGTCACACTATCGTGTTGCACTACATGCACTACTCCCTCCTCTCATATCAAATCACTCACACACACTCACTAGCATGCATTAGAGAGAAGATTAAAGAGAGGTTTAGTAAGAGGGAAAGCTTAATTGCACAATGGGAGAGTGTCCTTGCATTATGAGAGAAATTGCCTTATATACATGGCCATAAACGTTCACACGCACTTAAACTATGTGGTTGGGTAGGCACCCAAAGCTTCTAGATGGAAGATGGAATATTGCTTATACATTTCTTCATCTCATAATACATTGATGCATTACAACACTAGGGAGCACATCGAAGCTCACTACCATACGCTCTTGGAGCAGGAAACTCCATTAATTATCCGTAGGACCTTTACAGGCGCTCATCCAAGTTTGAGTTTGGACACCATTACTTCATGGCTTGTTTGTACGTGGGTTTGGTGTGTCCATCCTTAACATTTGATGTAGATTACTCATGCTTTAGCATATAATTGGGTGTAGTAAACCTTGTTAACTCTAAAATTGGGTTAACATTCCCCCCTTTCTGATGTTGATTACGTCCTCGTGATCGGATGGAAGACGTTGAGGGGTAGATGTATGTTTGGTGGTGATAAGTAGATGTTGCATATCTTTGAGTATATCCATAGGGATGAAGAAGCTATAGTTAATACCATGAAAAATTAAAGCAGATGGGATCGTAATGGGTGTGGGGGCCATTATGTGTGATTGCTCTTGTTTGTTCTTTCTTTTTCTTTGCTTTTTTTTTTTGGCAAATCACATGAAAGATTACAATATTTATTGAGGTTAGTGGGAATGCTATGGCTCTTAATAATGGAAGAAGAGATACAGAGGTCTAGGGGAGCATTAACAAGCAAGCCCTTATTCGCACATCGTGTTGGTTAAATGGTCCATTGTAGGCTGTGTGAGAGGAGCTTGTGTTGACTTGACCTGTTTCTTCCCATGTGGTTTTTATCCATTAAGAACAATTAGGTGCTCTTTGACCATTGGTCAAGATGATATACAATGAAGTACAAAAGGGTGTCCTTAAACTCTTGTATTATAGTCAAAATATTAGGAGAGAATTGAAAGGATTTAATCAACTTATGAGATTTTGGAGGTATTTGTTGTAAAGGGTCAAAGGCTATTTGATTGAGATAATTGGCTGGTGGTGAGGTTAAATTTTAAGGAATTCCAAGCGATGATTTGTACCAGGGGCCAGGCATACACCCACCATGGTCCCCCCCATCTAGAGAAGTACCTAGAAGGTGTTGATGACAAGGTTTCAACCAGTGGGTAAGTAAAAGTGCTCTCTCTCACTGAACAACTGCTTTGATGAGAAAATCCTCATCCTTGAAGAAGCTAAAGGCTTATGTGGGTAGCATTTGTTGATGTCATTCATTGTAGCTGTCTCCTCGATACTTCGTATTGTGTTGAACACTCTTGTTGTTCTTGTTTGTGGGAGGTTCTTGTGGCATTTTGCCTTTTCATGCAGTGGTTCTTGTGGCTCCCTGATTTTGATGTGGCACTCCTGTGAGTAGTGGGTTCTTGTGTGTCTACCACCTTTTTTGGGAGTGTAGGTGTTTGTGTCCACCACTAAGCTTCTGCATCCTCGGTTGTGGCTAGTTTAAAGAGTGGTTTCATGTAGATGGTTTGTGGGGACATCTCCAATTGCATCCCTTCATTGGATGAAGTGATGGGCAAGTCATTATGGAGTAGATAAGTGGAGTTCTCCATGTGGTTATAATCTCATCACATTAGAGTTGATCCAAGTACATCCATCTATAGCTCTCATGGCGCTCTCAATTCACAAGATGTGTGCACCCTTGTGCCAACCCCATAAATGCTCACACTAAATGTACCTCATGGCACTTTCCATGTGCTAGCTTTTTAACAAGTAGTTAAGTACAATTGCCATATAATCTCATTACATTAGAGTTGATCCAAGTACATCCTTCTATAGCTCTCATGGAGCTCTCAATTCACAAGATGTGTGCACCCTTGTGCCAACCATAAATGCTCACACTAAATGTGCCTCCTGGCACTTTCCATGTGCTACCTTTTTAACCTTTGACTTCACCTTTTACAAATGACCATACAAATTAGCCTTTGCCAATGTACCCTTAGTCTATCCTTTTCTAATGTGCATGCTTCTCCCCTTGCTCTACTCATGTTGCACCCTCACACATTGTTTTTCTCAACACCTCCCCAAAATGTGATGAAGGTCATGTATTGATCTGACCTACATTCCATACTCATATGGTTGGAGTGGTCCGTCTAGGTTGCTCTATGAGTTACAATGTTGGCTTTGTCGACACTTTACACATTGGGAGAGTGAGGTTACAACCAAGGGTTAGGAGCCATGATCCTCATATCATCTAGAGAAGGTGATCAGTGTTGCCTCCATCTTGGGAGGCCTTATCACTGTCTTCCTTCTTTGACATTACATGGGCTTCTTCGGCTCCCTTTTTATGCCAGCAATCCTTTGCTATATGACCAATTTTGCCACAATTATGACATGTTATCTTTGTCCTTGGTCTTTCTCTGGTCCTCGGTCCTCGGTCCTCTCTTGAGAAGAAGAGTGTTTTCTCCTCACTCACGATGTAGCGTGAGCTCTCTTCTCTCGAATCCGCTTCTCTTCTTCTATGAGTGCTGCTTTCACTCCTGAAATGGTTGGATCTGCGAGGTTCTTTAAGGTAGCCCCACTAAGGACCCATACTCCTCAAGTGTCATGCTTTTTAACAATATGGCTATGGCGTCCTATTCTTCTACCAGTGCCCCAATGATGCCAGCCAATTGTTGAGTTCTACTCTTCATTTTGTTAAGGTGTGCTGAAAGTGATTCACGATCTTTAATGTCCAAGCCAAAGAATTGTTTTTGTAAGTTTTTTTTTTGAATTCTTTTACTTTGCTTCAAACAATTTCTCTAGCTCATCCCAAGCACCCTTTGATGTATCTTGTTATGCAATGTGATGGATAAATCTATCTATGCAATGATAGCTAATCCTTTTTCATTCTAGCTTAATCATTTTCTCTTTTCATTCCCTTCATCGTCTGGACATTTTTCCCTCCCATTTACAATGCCCCATAGCCCATCTTTCATTAACATAAATTTGATTTTGACCTATTGTACGTGGAAGGACTCCCCTTTGAATTTATCAAGCACAAACGAAAAGTAGTCATGCACCAAATTGGTCCAAGCCCTCGTGTGGGTATCTTTCCCATACCCTAAGGAGCTCACATCTTAAGTCCTGTCAAATATCATCAAGGATACCCACCACAACAAGTAGAAGTTCAATCACCGATTTGATGTCTCCTAGCGCTAATTTTAAAAAAATTTGAGGTATGATCTCTTAATTGCCTACTCCTTTCATCAATGTCTTTCGATGTATGCAAAAATCCCCATCAAGAAGTGCTCCTACAAGCTCAATTGAAGGCTCCAAGCGCACAAGCTTGCTAGTCACAGTTTTTGGACACTAATCTTATCATTAAGATATAATTAATAGCAATTGAGATTAATTACAGGTAGAACTAAAAAATTGAAACTAAGTTTTGCATCAGAAAGTGGTCACTTGTGCTTCTAATCCATTGTTTTCCATGTGTTGGCATAAGACAAATGTTTGTTTTGAGATTTTATTTGTGTCCCTCTAATCCGTTGTTTTCCATGCATTTGGTTGGGAGGATGCATGTGCTTCTAATCCGTTGTTTTCCATGTGTTGGCATAAGACAAATGTTTGTTTTGAGATTTTATTTGTGTCCCTCTATATACTTGCATCCCAGTCCCTTTGTCTGCTAGTTTTGATGTTTCTTGTGCAGTGGATGTTTCTACATTATGAGTTGACTTGAGTCCCTTTGGTGATATTTATTTTATTTTATTGACCTCCTCCACCTTTTTCTTTCCCTTTATTTTGTTTGGTTTTTGAGATCCCAAATCCCTTTTTTGTGGTGGAGTTTTTAGTTACCTCAAGGCTTGTTTGTCTTTGTTTAGTTTTTTTTTTTCGATTTTGGGATCCATCCTTCAACTTTGGATCCTCTCTAGTCTGATGTGGTACAACATTTTCCTCGACCCATTTTCAAGTTTCAGTGTTGGCAGATTTTGTTTTGGTTCACACCTTTGCTTGCAATTGTGTTAGCATACTCAATTGTATAATGGTTAATCGTCCATTATGCACACTAACAATGTTTAGTAATGTTGATTTAGTTGTCTTTAAAAAAAAAAGTTTCGGATAGTCTTTGAACAAGTGGTGTAAAACACATTGCTCATTTTTTACACATTGCTCATATAAGGGTTTCAAAGTGTCTACATCTAGATATGAGGGTTTTGGACAGGGTAATCTACTATCTTGTGTGGTCCAAGATAGTAAAAACACTAGAGTGATGGTCTTGTCACGTCCTTAATAGTTTTTACCCCTTTTTTGGTCTCATTCTTGTCCAAGGGCACCATATTTTCTAATGTGAGTTCTTGGATTTGTAAGGTTGGAGGGTTTTGTGTCTCACATTAATTCATTTGTGCTATATTTCACTGAGTTAAATGTGCGGCACTATTCCACCAAGGTTGTTGTACAATTTGTGCTTGTGATTGATTTGGTTCGGTTGTGCAAACCTGAGGACAAAGTGAGGTTTCATGGGGTCGTGTTTGTAATGGTTGCAATATAAAAGCATTGGATTTATGCCCCCATGTGGAGGAAGAGGTGTCAGATTTTGTTGATCCCAAATTTCTCTCCCCATTAAAGTGGTGTAAAGATGTTGAGTGGTGAGCTCCAAAATCAATTTGTTTATAACCTTTTATTTGGTTGAGAGACTCCCCCCTTCCAGGTCATCATCCAACATCATTTCAATTGAGTGTCATTCAAATTTTCCCATGGTTCACACCTTAAATTTAGATTTTTTATTTGAAGGATAAAATCTCGTAAGGTTTCATCAGTTTTCCACTCAATTGAGTAAAGTTCATGTGATGCACACCATCAGTGACCTTGTCTTGAGAACCCATAGATAAAAGCTACCTTCAAAGTTATGAAATTGACTTTGATTTCACGTCATAGTGTGGTAAACCATCGCCACTAAGCATAATGTGAAAGCGTAAACCTTAGACGAGCACTGAATAACTCTAAAAGCATCACAACAATGTTCAAATGGTGAATAACTCTAAAAGCATCACAACACTTGCATGAACTCATATGGGTCCATGAAACCATCAAAGTTATTCATATATTTGGATATTTCCCAAAGTAATATGTTTAAGGACACCCCTTGAGCTATGTGTTGCTCCTTCTTGGCCCCTAGGACATCTTTAAGCCCATGAGTGACCCCCTTTCCTAAATTGTCAGCATGGAAAGAGTTTGTTCACTAAAGGATAAATGGATTTGAGAAGTTATTGGGTTGAAAATAGTGTTATACAAGGGACTTGAGATTGGTTGCATTGGGGTTATTACAAATTTGGTGAAGCCCACTAGATTACTCATGTGTATAGTGTTGGTCCCCAATGCGGCTATGAAGTCCCTAATGAGTGTGAGATCTCAATGTGTGGCATAGGTCTCAATGGCTGTATAAAGCTGGCTTCAAGGTCTAAATTAGACATCAAGTTTTAATATTCTAGACTAGCCATTCTTTCCCCTTTTTTATCCTTGTTCTTGCATTGTGATTTGCAGGTTCAAGTTTTCATAGATGTGATTTGAAAGGCATGATGATGTGGTGGCCATGATCACAAACGTGAACAGTGATTCTTTGGTGATGTGGCAACAATCACGATATGATTGGTGATGTAGCAATCATAGCCATGATTGGTGATGACGTGACCCTATGTTTTTTTTTTTGGATTTTTTTAAAATGATGTGGCAACAAGCATAGCGTGATTGGTGATGTGGTAGTCATCACAACTGTATTAGTGATGTGGCACCATGATTTCTTTGGGGTGATGTGGCAATAATCATGGCGGATTGGTGATGTGGCCATCACGGCCCCATGATCGATGACATGGCACCATGATTTTTTGGATGATGTGGCAACAATCACGGCATAATTGGTGACATGGCAATCACAACCGTGTTCAGTGATGTGGCATCGTGATTTTTTTTTGCCTGACATGGCAACAATCACGACATGATTAGTGATGTGGCAGTGATGACTGACATGGCACCATGATTTTTTTGGGGATTTTTTTTGGCACGCACGACCCTACTCGTCGTGAGTAGTTTCCATTTTGGTTAAGGTGGTTTCTTGGTTTTCACAAGTGAGAAAGTTCAAAAAGGGTGTTTTCCCAAAAAAGTGAGTGGGACAAAATTCGACACTCTCTCTTGCACCTCATTCAATGTACATAACAACTTGCAACCTTGTCTTGGTTTATGCCCATTCCCCTCCTTCACACCTCTTACATATCTCTTACACATACATTGAATACATGACAACTAAGATCCAAGTAATACTAATGAGTTGTGTAAAAATTAGCTTAAGTAGTAATCAAATATTAACATATGCTAATTTTTTCCTCTCTCCCTTTAATCTTTTGAACCATAGTCTATAACATGTAATTCTCATATGGTCACATAGCTTTCCCCCTTGCTCCTGACATTTTTCCAACATCACTTGCTATTTCAACATTCCCCCTCAAGTGATGAACTACTACAACCATACTCACACTAGATCTATACTCTTATTCATTTGCTAGAGTGATCTCATAGGAACCTTATAGGCTAAAATGTTAGCTTAGGGCTTGAAGTTTATACAGGTCCTCATAGTTTGGCGTGGCCTAGTTTGTCACAAAAGTTGCACTTCACTCTGGCTTTTGGTCCTTTGGTGAAGAATGCTTTCTCCTCATAGTTCGATGAAGGTCCACCCACTTTGACTTTTAGTCTTTTCTCCTCTTTAATCAAGGATACTTCAATGCATCGGTGAAGGTTGGCTTGAGTAGATTCTTTAAGGTAGCCACCCACCAACAAGCTAAATGCTTCCAAGGTCATAGTTTTGAGAAGGATTGCTGAGATCCAACACATGCAATTTGTTGCATAACACTTTTCATTTTATTTAAGTGAGCTTTTGGTGATTGACTTTTTTTGATGTCCAATCTAAGAAATTGAATTTTCAGACTAATTTTAGAATTATTTTGTTTAGCACCAAAATTCTTCTCTAGTTCATGCTTCTTTAGAATTTTCTTCCGATGTAATATGATGGATGAAACTATCTCCTAGTCCTAATGCAATGATGGCTAGGGCTCTCTCATCTCTTCTAAGCCAAAACTTTTTCTCTTCTCTCCTTCTAATTCGGGACACTTCTCACTTCCACTTACTACCCCCCAAAGCCCATCTTTCATTGAGTGCAAATTTATTAAGCTTTACTTTTGCCATGTATGAAAACCATCACCATTAAATTTATCAACTATGTGTGGAGTTTTTATGATTTCCTTATGGGGATGGGAAGGTCTTTGTAATGGAGTGAACCCCCAATGCCAATGTTTAGACCCTTACAAAGGTATAGAGATGCATTTCAAATGATTAACACTTTCGAGTTTCAAAAATTAAAAAACAAGAGGATACCATATTTTGGGAGAGCAAATTAGAGTACCAAACCAAGGGGCAAAATTAATTTGATGATGCATAAGTGTTTAGTAACACCCCAATGGTAAAGTAAAAACCTTAATAACTCAAAAAAACTAATTGTAATTAGTTTTTAGTTACCCTATTCATAGGGTAATTAGTGCTAATTACCCTATTCATAGAGGTAATTTTTTGCTATAACTAAGTACAGAATGATTTGAAGATTGAAGCTCAAGTGTTTATTAGTTGTTCTCACAACACAAACTAATGTGTACACTCTCCACACCTTATATGATTAACCCATGAGTTAAAATTTAGAAAGAATGATGAGAAATTTAAAGTTTTTACCCCCTTCCAACTAGAATTCACTGACACCCTGCTGGGCTATTTTGGAGCCTTTGCTTTGATCAGTCTTACCCCCTTTGTTGCTTTGTAGCTCCTTGAGTTGATGTCGCTGATCTAAGCAATGCCTTCTTGTAGTAGATGAGCCAAAAACTCTTGATTCTTGATGATTTTGGAGCTTTCAAAAAAGCGGAAAAAACATGCTTAATAGCTAATTAGACATGCTACTAAATTTGCTAACTAGGTTGTCCTATGCATTCTAGGTTGTCCTAGAATGCATAGGTGATCAAGGGATGATGGGGGTGGATGTGATACCAACTTGAATAGAAAGGATTAGGGTGTGTAAAAATGGATTAGAATTAGCATCTTAACATAGTAGAAATGTAAGAAAGAGATTAAGACTAATAAAAAATCTAATGACAAAGGTAGAATGAAAAGACAAGAGGTTTGGCAAAAAGCTCATATGATAATCCATTTGTTCGAGGGACTTTAATTAAGCTTGATTACATCTCCATTAGCCACTAATTATGGCTCATAAGAATTTTTAAGCTACCCCTATCTTTCCTAGATTTGAGTACTATCTCCCTTTAAGTGAGCATCCACTTGAGCTCTTTCCCACCACATGGGCTGTTGCTATTCCACACATTCCTACATATGTGGGATCCCTTGGAGCCTTTGAATGATAGTCTAGAATGATAGTCTATGACCTATGTGACACTCAAAACATTGATTGAGGGTCACATAACACTCCCCCTTGCTCCTAATGTTTCCCCAACATCACTTGCTATTTCTATACATGATGCACATGATAAATTGAATTAAGAATCAGTATTTATAAATAACTATCTCTATAACAATATTTCTAAATAAGCATCCAAAAAATTTTGTGCTTCCAAGAACTTTGGGGCTCCCATATTGAGTTGCTCTTAATTTTTAGGTGGCACAAAAATTCCATAACATTTGGGAATATGCATTATTTCCCAAAGAATGAGAAACTTTTCTCTTTGCTTGTGGCTATTCACAAGGTAGGCTTGTCCTGTGTGTTTGTAAGTGCTCATACACACCCTAAAAATCATGATATTATGACATCAAAAGTCTTCTCTTTTTCTTGTGGCTATTCACAAGGTAGGCTTCTCCCATGTGTTTGTATGTACTCATACAAACACACCCTAAACATTCTAAGATTATGACATCAAGAGTTAAGAAAATGTAACATGTAAAGAGGGTGATTAAGCTAGTGTTTAATGTGTGTTAGTGACACTAATAAGTAAACACATTTGACAACAAATTTTAATCAGAGCACATGAATATTACTCTAAATCATGAACACATGTGTTTACTTGTTTGTCACACTGACAACAAATTATAATTAGAACACATTGGAAACAAAATAACACATGAATATTACTCTAAATTATAATGATACATGGTTGGGATGGATAAAGCAAGGAATACATGGACTATTAGTGTACTCAGATCTAAGGTTTTGCCTTCTTTTGTACATTGATGTTATTTTTGTTAATATTGTCGTACATTCATGGCTCCGCCCTTCACTAGCTCCTCACTTAGCTTTCAATAGAGGTTTTCAGCCTAATACTGCTCTTGCTACTACTGTTCAGTCATTCAACTTTCTTTTGACATTGGACTTCTATGTCTGTCGGCATTCTGCTTAAGCATTTAACTTTTGCATCAATTGATTTTTCTTTGTCAGCTCATTTAACTATGTCAGGCAGTATTGCCTTATTTGTAGCTTAGCTCTTCGATTTCTGCATTTAGTGTCTGGCTTTCAGTCTCAACATTCAGCACTTCGCTCTCCGCTTTCAATGCGTAGCTCTTGGCTTTCAGCATTTATTACTTTGCTCTACATTCAGAAGTCTATTTTTTTGTCTACAATTTTTTAATTTTTACCAGTCAACGCTTTGCATTTTGAATTCAGTAGTTGGTCGGGTTCACTTTTCTAGTAGGGTTTACTTTTCAGACCTATTGATGACATGTCAGCTTTGGATCTGTTGACTCCACGTCAGCATCAAAACTATTGGTGCCACGTCAATATCAGATCTTCTAATGCCATGTCACCTTTGGAACTACTGACTCCACGTCAGCTTCAGATTTGTTGCCACATCACCTTCAAAATTATTGACTCCACGTCAACATCAGACCTTTTGACTCCACGTTCGCTTCGAAGTTGTTGATATCATGTCACCTTTGGATTGGCTAATTCCACGTCAACATCAGATCTGTTGATTCTACATTAGCTTCCATCTTATTGATTCCTCATTAGATTGAATTTGTCTCTATGTTAGCATCAGGCTTGCTGTCTCCATGCAGCATCAAACCTATTGATTCCACATCTACTTTAATCTTGGTGATTCCACGTCAGCTTTTAGTCCACTAATTCCAACCTGCTGCTTCCCCATCCAACTCCGCACCTACTGATTCCGTAACCTGCTTCTGGTAAGTTTGCACATTTCTCTACAAACATTTGAAGTACTTTGACTCCCTTGCAGAGGTAATATCTGTGTCACATATTCCTTTACTGTGCAACATGTTTGGAAACACCAATGAATTTTTCGTTAAGGACAAGTTGGATGGAACCAACTATCCCATGTGGGTATATATGATACACCATATTCTGGTGGGGCAAAGAGCCTGAGGGTGTATATGTATCTAGTGCTGACACTCAGCCTGCTAGGCCCACATATGCCACCGTCAGCATGTCCTCTAGATCCACTGTTGGAACTAGTGAATCTAGTTCTAGTGGCAATGCATAACCTACACTATTCCTCCTACACCGGAACAACTCAGATGGGATGCAAAAAATACATACGCACATGCGCTTATTGCTCTCTCCTACAAATGACAAATTATTCCTCACATTTGATCTTGTTTCTCTGCTAAGAGTGCATGGGCTGTCCTTGCCTCTGTATATCATATCCGCAAAATGAAGCCCAAGTTTCCTATCTTTGGAAAAAGCTAGTATTTGATAGAGGGTGAATCTATGGATGCATTTTTGCCTTGTGTCAAAGATCTTCGGGAATAGTTGATCAATATTGATGATGAGGTTATTTCATATAGTTCTCTTGTCTCTACCGTTCTCAATGGCCTGCTTGAATCATATAAGGGATTTGCTACCACACTTTGCCTCTTGATAAAGAGCAATTCTAAATTGTATGCTTTTGATGAGTTGGTGGTAGCTCTCCTGCTTGAGGAAGAGCAGCCTCATTCCAATCGGAACAATATGCTTGCTTCTGATGAGGCATTTGCTGCCTCCAATTGTGGAAAAGGAAAATCTAGGGCTCCACTACTTTGTGCTAAGCCTAATAGCAAAGCACCAGCCCAGTTAGAAAACCAGAGCCAACTGAGAAGAAGAAGAGATGCAATTATTGTCAAAAACTTGGTCATGTTTTAGAGGAATGTCAGAAGTGTAGCACAGTGAGAAGAAGAAGCAGCAGCAAGGACTGCCACTACAAGTGATAATGAAGAGGAAGCAAATTTTGCACATGATGGCTATGCACTGATAGTAACATGTGATCTGCCTGTTGTCCATGTCAGATGCTAACTGGTACTTTGATTCCGGTGTGCCACTAAGCACATTACTTCATGCAAGTAGTTGTTTTCTACCTTGCAAGATGCTCCGTCAGGTGGAACAGTTTAGCGCACTAACAATGCATCCTATGCTATCAAAGGCATTGGCAATGTAGAATTGACTTCATGCTCTAGGGATCCTTATACCTTGTATGTACTCGGTCGGAATCCACAAGAATCTCATTTCTGTCTTAGCACCCGGTCGCTTAAAGATTCAGTTTTCTCGACAGCACCAATTTAGATACAGGCTTCATATGTATGAAAGGATATGTATGAAAGGATTACTGATCCTCATGCAGATGCCTTGACTGTTTCCACATGACATATTTAGCGTGACACTTTGACGTTTCTGACATGGGTATTCTACATTATTATTTAGGTATCTAGTTTGTTTCAATTAAGGGGGGCATCATGTTATCTCAACGAAGATGCATTCAGGGAGACTGATTGCAAACCTATTTCTACTCTTGTGGAACCTAGTCTCCGACTGCCAATTGAGGACTCTTCTGAGTCTTTTGATGTAGCCACCTATCAGCAAGTTGTCGGATACCTTATATATCTGTTCAATACCCATCTAGATGTTCAGTATATGCAGTGTCACAATTGAGAATGTTTATGCATTATCTCGACACTCGACATTGGCAAAGTAGTGAAGCGTGTCTTTTTGTATTTTTAAGGCACTCAACACTATGCATTGTTTTACAGTAGTGAGTCTTTTCTATGCTTGTGTGCCTACACTGATAGTGAGACTGGGCAGGATGTTCTGACACAAGAGTGCCAACCAGTGGATATTGTTTCCTTCTTGGCAACTCATGCATCTCATGGCTTAGCAAGAAGTAGCCCCGACACTAGCCATGTCCAATTGTGAAGCTGAATACAAGGCATAATTCACTTGGCCCCCTTCCTAGAGTGATGGACTACAGTGGGCCTGTCTATACCCTCACCCATTCATGAGCCTCACCTACCACACCCAGAGAGTCTCTGTCTGGACACTTTCATCCCCTCCGCTCTTAGTAGCTTCCCAGGTTTCCCATTTTCCCATGTTACTCTTGATCTCTAGATCTATAGATCTTTAGATCTTTTCTCACTTGTTTTCATTACATACCACAGAAATTTGTACTTCATCTGACTAGATTATTTGTAACTTTTGGTCTCATAGGTCATTTTGGCCTTTCGAAGATGTTAATACATATTTCATTTCTCTCTCTCTCTCTCTCTCTCTCTCTCTCTCACACACACACACACACACACACACACACACACTATCTCCCTCTCTCCCTCTCTCACTCTCTCTATTCTCCCTTCCTTCTCACTATAAATCTCTCTCTCTCTCTCTCTCTATTCCATTTCTTCTCACTATAAATCTCTCTCTCTCTCTCTCTCTCTCTCTCTCTCTCTCTCTCTCTCTCTCTCTCTCTCTCTCTCTCTCTCTCTCTCTCTCTCTCTCTCTATTCCATTTCTCCCCTCTCACCATCTATATCCCTCCCTCCCTCCCTCCCCCATCATAGACCCACACATCTGGCACTCATATGCACATGCATCAAACCACATACCCCATCTATATCCCTCCTCCCACTCTCTCTCTCCCTCCCTCCCTCCCTCCCCCATCATAGACCCACACATCTGGCACTCATATGCACATGCATTAAACCACATACCCCACTAACCCCCTCCCACATCCACTTCACGCACGTCCCACCACAACCACCTTCTTCATAGGAGACATGGTTGTGAAGGCTATATGCAGGCTTCATAATGGCCCGATCACAAGATCATGAGAGGCTTATGGCTAAGCATCTCTCTTATGTAGGTGACACCCTAGCACCCCTCCTAGCCCATATGTTTAATAGGGCCCTCTTAGAGGGCCTTTCCCCCACCTAGTCATCTCACACATTATTGTGCCTATCCATAGGGCCGAAGACCCCATAAATCCTAATAACTATAGAACAATCATGATCAGTCATCATATCTTGGCAAAGCTCTATGGATCTATATTTGATTCTGAGCTCAGCACACTAGCAGAGAGAGGGATATAGGGCATCAGGGCAAGAAAGATCTAGGAGGACCTTCTCCATGTTGGATCACATATTCATGCTTCGGGCTATCATCAATTAGGTCAAGGCAGATGGTTGCTGACTATAGTGCTACTTTGTGGACTTCCACAAATCTTTTGATATAATGCCTTGGGCCCTTTGCTATAGCACTTATAACATGTAGGGTCCCATCTGACATGATCTAGGCTATCATTGCATTATATGAGTTAGTTATTAGCAGGTTGAGATGCCCAAGAGGACTATCTAAGGAGGTCTCTAGCACCATCGGAGTGAGGAGGTCTCTACCACCATTAGAGTAGTGAAACAAGGATGCCCACTATCTCTGACCCTCTTTGGACTTTACATAGATGAGATCTTAGATTTCATTGATATAATTGGAGGCAGAGGAGCTTTTCTAGGAGGTATTCTTGTTTCTATCCTTTTATATGTTGATGATATTGTGCTCATTTGCAGATGCTCAGAAGGGGATACAAAAGCACATGGATACTTTACAAGATTTTTGAACATAGAGGGGCTCAATCAACCTTGGGGAAACCAAGGTTATGGTATTCCACACCTCATACCTAGTTGCAAGCCATACACAAATTACTTACATGGGTACCAAGGTTGAGGTGATGCACTTATATATCTATCTCAGAGCTACCTTCACGAGTCCATGCTTCTCTATGAGATAGGTAGCAGATGATAGACTCAGTAGAGGATATGCAGCTCTAGCCTTATTGGAGAGGCAGTGTTTCTAGATGAATTTTCAAGAGCCGAGGATGAAAGGTTAGCTTTTTGATACCCTAGTCACCCTCGCACTTATGTACGTAGCCCCCTTCTCGACACTATATTTATCCCCGACAGATTGGAAGTGCATAGAGCATCCTCAAAGCATGACACTATATCATGGATGATATGCAACAAGCCATCTGTTCCCCACCAGTGTTCCCCACCAGATCATCCAGAGTAGAGTTTGTTTAGCTCTTATGTCGATGGAGGCCAACTTGCACTATAGTCATAACAGGAGATAGCAGCTAGAGGAGAGCATTCATCTTGGTATGGCATAATACTCACCTGGTTTCAAGCACATGGCTTATAGATGGATTGGGTCCCTCCATCTCAGTATGATCCGGATTCTCCATACATTAGGCTTAGAAATGAGGATAGAAACTGGGTGATACAACATGATCTACTGGGGCTATACACATGTAATACATGGATTACACCAGTAGGCCCATTGCCTACTACCAAGATGTTGTACTACAGATACCATTTCTTGAGATTCACAACAGATGGTTTCATACAGAGACCAAGTTATCTCAATGCCTTCATGTCCCATGCTATGAGGATAGCCATTAGCCAGCTAATAGTATCCTCTTGTAGACTGAGGAGATAGAGACTGTTAGAGCTGAGTAGATACCAAAAGAGGATAGGACATGTAGACTCTGTTAGATGAGGTTTGAGTTGTAGGAGCACTATGTTTGCCAATGCCCAGTCTACTATGAGATCAGAGGGAGATTTCATCGTCTATTCAAAGAGGGCTCTTGACCCTTATCCCGAATCATGGATTACCCAAATTAGAGGTTCCTGAAATCTTCCTACTAGAGCTTAGTCCAACATAGAGAGTCACTAGTTAGAGATCCTCGCCTCCACTGGCCCTCCTCTTAGCTTACCACCATCACCAAGACTTTCTACCCTAGAGGGGTGGATAGGTAGGCACCAGAGCCCACAACAGTGTGACGGATATAGGAACCTATAGCACATTGCCCTCTCATAGTAAGCCCATGGGAATCACCTCAGATCGGGCACACACACTCCAGAGAGCTAGATGCCCTTGTCCCATATAAGACCCCAACCACCCCCAACTTATGAGCGTTGGATTTAGGAGACCGTGGCATCGACAACAACAAGCAGCCTCATCCTCACAGCATACTATCAACATTTCTAGCTGCTTGTATCACCCATGATGGACATCTTGGATGGCTGTCATACAAGGTTGATTGATTGTTTTTATTCAACTCTCCCATATCCCATCACTTATTGTACCCTATGCTTGGCATCTTAGGATCTAGATTTTTTATCTTGTATAATCTCATAGTCTCACATCTTAGCTTTCAGCTTTCAATTTTAGTTTACTATTGCTTTTTCGTATTTCATCCATGATGAGATTTCATGGAGACTATATATATGCATCATTTTGGTCTCATATACCCCTTGGGGATTTTAAAGATTTTAATATAACTCTTTCTCTGTCTCTCTCATGCTGTCTATCTCTATCCATATCTCCCTTTTACCATCTCTCTCTCCCAGTTTCACCTTCTTTCACTTTCCCCCTTCCTGCCTCTCCTCTCTCTCTCTCTCTCTCTCTCTCACACACACACACACACACACACACACACACACACACACACACACACACACATGCACTCTATCTCTATCCATCTCTCCCTTTTACCATCTATCTCTCTCGTGCTTTCACCTTCTCTTCTCTCTCTCTCTCTCTCTCTCTCTCTCTCTCTCTCTCTCTCTCTCTCTCTCTCTCTCTCTCTCTCTCT
This sequence comes from Cibotium barometz, assembly GCF_041138505.1. NCBI lineage: Eukaryota > Viridiplantae > Streptophyta > Polypodiopsida > Cyatheales > Cibotiaceae > Cibotium > Cibotium barometz. Next base: position 40,988,741 of record NC_141092.1, read on the forward strand.
CTCTTTCACCATCTATCTCTCCCCCTTTCTTCCACTACCTCTATAGATCCATAACTTAACACGCAAGCTTCTGTGTATGTTTTGTATGCAAGAGAGGTGTTGAGTGGCTTGCTTGGTGTTTCTTGGGCCTCCATTCTTATCAAAATGTAGGCAAAGTTCTTGTAATTGAATTCGGTGGTGGTGAGGCTTTCTTCACTTTGTTCGACCCTAGCAACCATATGATGAGATTTTTATCATAATATTCTTATTCTTGTAGCACATGCATAGGCACCCATCTTTGATGAGAACATTATGAATTGGTGGCTGGTGCTTGTGGTGTTGAGGTTTCTTTCTTTGTAAGCTCGGGTGACTTCTTAATGTGCTTGGGAATCCAAGATTTAGCATTACCTTGGTAGTACCTTTGAGCTTGTAGTTACCTTTTTGATACCCACCCTTGTTGAGTTGTTGGAGTTCTTTGAGGAACTCGCATAGGCTTTTGTGGACGATATTGTGGAGTACTTTATTCTTCCTTGGCCTTTGAGTTTCGCATTGAGGAAGAGGCTTTAATTGTCGAGGCACCCAAATTGTATTGGCACCGTCATAGTAGCCTTGAGCTACAAGTAGCTGCTTCTCTATCCACATTTTGATACCATTAAGATACCTCGATTTGGTTGTCGTGGTGGAGTTTTCGTTTTGGATGAAGTGGAAGGTTTGGGGTCCTCCTTCACATTGGTTGGCACTAAGGTTGTGGGTTTGAGACTCATGGGTGTTTTGATGATGAGGTTTGAGTCTCTTGTGGATTGGTGGTTTCCTAACGTTGAGGCTTTTGAGCATGCAGCCTGCTCTTTTTGTGAGGTTGGTTCATGAACTGGCGTCGGCTTCAAGGCTTTTCCTTTGAGTTCCTTTTTAGAGATAGATGGTTGCACTTGGGACTCAATGGTTCTGCTGTGAGCGAGTTGGCTCAAAACGGACTTGGTGTCTAAGATGGTAGACACACGCACACATGTTTGTTTGATGGACACTCCAATGTATCATTGAGGGGGAGTGTTGAGAGGTAGCGATTACGTTTGTGCAATGCTACATTGATATGGGTGATGGATGATGGGTGAGTTGTGGAACACCTCGATTAAGAGGAGGTGTTGAGAGATGTAATCGTGGTGTTGTGTGTATGTGGGAAAGCACCCTAAAGGTGCAAGATATTGTGGCAAAATAAGAATGCCACATGTAATATTGTATGGTGTGTGTTGTTGTGACCAAAAAAGTGGATAAGGGAGTGCCACATGGATGATGATGTGTAAAGTGGGATAAGGCTAGAAAGCCTATATCATTGTATGGTTCATTGTGAGTGCAATAGAGATCTTATGTTGAGTGTGCAATCTCTCTCTCTCTCTAGTCATGGAGTTTCTTGTATGGTTTAATCCACCTTAATCTTGTGTTTATAACCATGATCAATCCCATATTACGATTCTTAACATACAAGAAGGCACCTGATAGGCATTGAAAAACAATAACTACATGAGGATCTTGGGCCTAAGTCTAGTCTTTAAAAAAAAAACATTGAGGATAGTGGAATTTATCATAAACTTTGGATAAAGGTTCTTGTATGTAGAGTGAGACCAAGGCTAGAAAGCCCACTCGCCATTCTAATTTAATAAAAAATTTCTTTTTCTAAAAAAAAAGCCATTGGAATTTGTTACATCAAATGCAATGTCATGCTTGTGAAATGCAATCATGAAATACACTCAATTTTGTGAAAATTATGTGTGCGTGTGTGTGTGTGTGTGTGTGTGTGTGTGTGTGTGTGTGTGTGTGTGTGAGTGAGCAAGTGAGAGAGAGAGAGAGAGAGAGAGAGAGAGAGAGAGAGAGAGAGTGCTAGAATGAGAGGGAGAGTGAGAGAGATAGAGACAGAGACATAGATAAAGAGGAGGGAGTGACAAAGTGTGAGACCAAGCTAGAAAAACCGTTCACCATTCTAAAAAAGTGCTCGTTAGAAATTGATCACCATAAAAATGTATTTAGCTAGTCATAATCTATTGTCATGGGAAACATGAACCCCTCCATAGATCATCCCTCCTTTACACCCACTACTTAGTGCTATCAATAATCATCAAACCATGAGTGTTAGTAGTTTTGAAAAACTGAATTCTATATCGCCAGTCAACCCATAGTGTGCAAGGTTTATGTTACCCTCATAGGCATAATAAAAGATTTATGTAATCCTTGTAGGCATGATGAAATATTTACGTAACCATGTAGGCATGATGCAAGAAACATCCTACTTGGGCAAGGATTAATATCAGTTGTTGGAGGAAAATTATGGCCACTCTCTTGGGCTTCCGGTGCCTTTGTTACAAGATGAAATTCGGAACCTCACACAATCACTTATGTCATCTCCAAACATGGCCACCTCTACACAAGCACACTCTCAACCTAAACAAACATCTAGCCTTGTCTCGTCAGCTACACCAACCAACTCTTAATCCTTTCCAAGCTCTCACCAACCTAGATGAAGGAGAAACCAATGGTACTACACCAACCAACCAACTCTTAATCCTCTCCAAGTTCTCACCAACCTAGATGAAGGAGAAACCAATGGTACCACACCAACCAACTCTCAATCCTCTCCAAGTTTTCACCAACCTAGATGAAGGAGAAACTAAGAGTACCACACAACCAGGTCACCCATTGGTACCACACAACCAGGTCACCCACAACATCCATCACTAAAAAATGGGTACCCAAAACCATCCTTGCACCTAAGGAGAGTATAACCTAGCCAACAAAAAGTAGTGGTTGTCCAACCCCTATCACAACATGGCATATGCAAGGATACACGATCACTCCCATAATGCCAAATTCCAATAAGAAAAAGAGATTCTATTGGATTTCCAAGAATCTTCTCAAATCTCAAGGATTCTATGAAGGAAAACCAATGGATTTAGGTCCCCACCAAGATAAAAATTATCCTTGCATGCCCCACTCCAAATCTCCCAAAAGCAAGACCACAACCAAAAGGCTATTGAATAAGTGGTTTCTCCACTAGGCTTACAAATCTATAGTACAAGGGAAACCACACTTGAGAACTAACTCAAAGGAGGGAAGAGCAACTTTTCATAAGGAAATCGAACAAATAATACACATTGGAACTAATATGTGGAAGTGTAGCTTTTTTGTGATTGATGCTAAGACATAATAGTTCTTGGACAAGTGTGGATTGGATCCATTGAATGACATCTTAATTGGTGAGAGCACATTGCTATGATGGCACTAGTAGGAGGCCAAGAATGGTGACACAAAAAAGAAGGACCGGCATGTCTATTCTCACCATGCACTGCCCCTCCATATCTAGTCATATCCTTATCTTAGTATCTTACTAAGGAAGTCTTAAGCCTCATCATTAAACCATATCCCACCCTCATACCACTTCCTACATAACCAATGGTGGATGCTAAGGGACTTGCTTATTGCCAAAGCTACTTGATGGCTACACTAAACTATGCATTCATAAAATGCTAAGAAGTAACAATGGTGGTTGGTTCCAGATCAAATGTTACAAGCCTATGAGGGTAGTAATCTCATATACCTAACACATACCCTCACATATAGCTACCACATACACTCTCATATACCTACCACATACTCTCACATATAGCTATTTTATATACACTCAAATTTGACAAACCCATAGGGTGGTCCCATGATGTCCATGAAAATATAGCCTCACACAACCTTCAAATCAAATAATTCAGCATTCTTGGTCTTGTACTCAATAAGTCAATTCAAAGAAGAGGCCAAAAATTTCCAAAAAGCATTAGCCACAAAGAACAAACCCATGTCACACTTCAATAATGGTTTCCCAAAAGTTCTTAGAAGCTCAAGGCTCCTATGAATGTAACTCAATCATTTGGGTTTCTAAGCATAAGGCCCTGAAGCCATCACTAACCCTATAGAAATTTACTTCATCATCTCAAATGGTGTCGACCTCAAAAGGACAAAAGAAGACCACAAGGAGACCTCTCCTCATAATTAGGAAAGATACACAAGATAAGGGGAATCAAAAGCTAAATACTCCAAGTGGAGTTTCAACAAAATCTTGCTATCAAGTTTGCTTCCCACCACAATATCCCAAGAGCTAACAAGTACATTGTAAATGGAAGCAATGCAAGAGGCTTGGAAAAAACCTTTTTCTTATCTAAGTTTGCTTATCGAAGAACCATATGCATGACATTATAGATTCCTTCAATAGAGCTGGGATGACTCAAGGAGAACATCAAATAATGGATGCAAAAATAATTGGATTCCATAGTTGGTATGAAGGTTAACAAGGGCTAGAAATTGTAAAATTTCAAATCATGTGCGTGCGCATATAATTGCAATGGTATGTGTAACATGTATAACAAGATGCATATAAGTGCACAATGCTCTGCACATAAATAAAAATTTATGGCAGACAAGTCTAATAGTTGATAGATAACTACAATGATCCTTGGTAAAAAACCTTGACATATAATTACAATGGTCCGTGGAAAAAAATAAAACACTACACGTACAAGTTCAAAATGTACATATCGTACTTCTCTACTAAAGGTATGCGTACAAGTTTAAAATGTATGTCATACTTCTCTAATGGTATACATCACAATGGTACTTTAGTCCTCTAGATAGTTTCAAATGGTATGACCGATTAGTAAATAATGTTATGTATATAATTCTAATTGTATACCATACAATTAAAATGGTTTAATCAACATATATACATACAAATTCAAAGTGTCCAATCCAAAAAGAACTTGTAAGAGAACACAAATTCTCTTGTCTATAATTTTTTAACTTTATCATCATCAATAACATCACTAACTACAATGTTTATCATCCCATAACCCTTAGTGAGAGTGGCTTTATTTAAAGCCATTATCTTCTCAACAAGTTGATAAAAGTTGACTGTGATATGATATAAACAATGGTCACGGTCAGTGTCGCACTCCTGGTAGCCTCTCTAACCAATCAACATCTTTGTATCCTCGTCACTTAATAACTAACATTTAGCAAGGATTCATAACTTTTTTGACTCCAACCAAAGCATCAATAAGCTGCTCAGTTCTAATGCCCAAAGAATTTAGCATGTATAATAAGAAAATTCAAAGATATCAACCCCTGAGGAAGTACAATAACATGTCACTAACATAGCTTAAGGTGGTTTGGGGGAACTCTAGCTTGAGGTGATCAAGTTTCACTCTAACATTTCTATTTAAAATGGCTATAACACAAATAGAAATGTTATTTCCACACCCTCCAACCTGCAAACCTTGTCCCAAGCTTCTGTTAAAAAAAGAGTGTCCATGATTCTATAAAAGAGTGTGGAATTTTATTTCCGCACCATCCAACCTTGTCCCCAAGCTTCTATAAAAGTTGTGTCCATGGTTTGCAAAATGTGAATCCAATCCTTAGTGTTGTTAGGCTCTCAAAGGGACTCATATATTGGATCCTCATCTTTATGTAAGGCCTAATATGTCCCATGGGTAGTTATCACACTCACTTGGAGAGGTGGTGGGTTTGGACCTACCATCGTGTAGGGATGCACACTAAATCTTCCCTAGGAGGTGGTGCCTCTATCAAGGGGACAAAATAAAGTCATTGTCGATCACCTCAGAGAAAATATTATGATTGTTGGTCATGCCCACTCCCGGCTAGTTCAGGTGTGAATCCAGCTTACTTATAGGCACTTTTTCCCTGTGGGGCTGGACACAGGTTTTTTCCCTATGTGAACACACTTATGTGTGTTGGGCACTTTACCCTAGGCTATTATTTGTACTCATTGTACTTCATTATCATAGAGTACCTTTCTGACGATAAGCTCTCCCACATTTTTGTTCAAGCTCACTGTGTGTGTGTGTGTGTGTGTGTGTGTGTGTGTGGTGGTGTACAGGAAAGCTCTCCCCAATCCCAACAGTAGTATCAGAGCAGTTTAGGGTTAGGGTTTTCCCTACTTGCTATGTGCATTAGGTGCCTGCTGTGTGCATTAGGGTTTTGTGCTAAGTAACATTGAGATTTGTGCTACTACCTACCCTGCACCGCCCTCCCATCGTTGTTCGCCCCTGTGCTGCCCTGCCATATCTCTGCTTGTCACACTAGCCCTACCATCACTCTGCTTGTCACACTAGCCCTACCATCACTCTACTTGCCCCTGCATTGCCCTGCCATTGCTCTGTTTGGCTATACCTGCTGCTGTAGATCAGCACACTTCTACTGAACAGTGTCGCCACCCAACATCTGCAGTTCGCCATCTGTACCTGTTTGGGCAGTCCGCCCGCCGTATAGATCTGTATCTTCCTCGACTGTAGTCATCTCCTCGAAAGTTGTGCCAAACAGTAACCAGTAACAATGTTTGCTATTATTTTTAATTTTTATCAAATATTATAGAAATTGCTTAAAAATTTTATAAATTGATAGCATTAATTTTGGGGCTTTTATCATTGAGCCTGAAATTATGACATTGGCATTGATTTCATCAGATCTGGTGCATAATTGCACTAGAAATTTGGAGATTTTATAGAAATCAACACTATTTGTAGGTTTATTAGGGACATTTGTAGGCATTTTTGGTATTGCAGGTACATTTCTTTGGCATTGGGACATTTCTCCCAATGTTTTGGGTGTGTTACAGCATTGGAACATGTGATAAAGACACATTTGGGGGATTTTCCCCAATTTTTCAAATGTCTCAGTATTGGATTGCAGATTTTTACCTTGATTTAGTCACACTACTTGTTTGTACGCATTTGTGAACAGCCATGTCTGAGAATACTAGTGATTTGTTTGGTATGCTCTCCACCCATTGATGATAAGTTGGATGGCACCAACTATCCTATGTGGGCATAAACATGTACTAGTTGTAAAGAATTTGTGGATCTATTAGTATCAGGGGATGATGTCAAGCCTATTGTACCTGCATGAGTAGCAAAGTACTTTAAGGACTATTGATGCAGGTGAGGATGCATCTTCAAGTGTGGTGCTACATCTTCTGCACCGTTGCCACCCACTCTAGAATAGCTAAGATGGGATGCCAAGGATGCTTAGGCACATGCTTTGATTGCCCTTTCATGCAAAAGGCAGGTTATACTACACATTCGTTCATGCACTTTTGTTAAGGGTGCATGGGATATGTACTTGCTTCTTTGTATCAAGTTCGCAACAATGAGGCTCGTGCTACCTATCTTCGTAAAGAAGATTGAGTCTGAACATATGGATGAGGGTGATTCAATGGACAAGTTCCTTACCCACATCAAGGATTTGCGAGAGCAGATCATCCACATTGATGAGGTCATTCCATATGGTTCACTTGTATCTATAGTGCTTTAGGGTTTTCCAGAATCCTATCACAGTTTTGCTACTACTCTTCGTCTACTCATGAAGGGTAATCCAAACTTGTATACCTTTGATGAGTTGGTGACTCTCTTACAGCAGGAAGAGCAGTCTTGTTCTAATAGGACTACTATGCTTTCTACTGATCAAGCATTTGGTGCTTTTGATCGAAACAAAGGTAAATGTGGGGCTGCATCTAGTGGTAAGCCTAAGGGTAAACCACATGCCCATTTAGATTCTACCTCATCTAAAGAGGGTGATACCAAGAAAAAGAAGAGATGCAACTATTGCACAAAAAACCTGGCCATCTCATTGAGGAATGTAGGAAGTGCATTGAGAGTGAAAAGAAAAAGAAGTAGCAAGGTCTGGCTGCTGCTATAGTGGACACTAAAGAAGAGGCTAACTATGCTCATGACGGCTATGCATTAGTGGTTACATGCAGTTTTAGCCTTGGAGCTTTATGCTTATTTGTAGCCTTGAATATTCCCTTAGCTATTGTCCTTATCTTGTCTTGGAGCCTTGTGATGGCATTAAGGGGGTTTTATGAATAATTCCTCCTTATACACTCAACAAGTGAAGGTTCATCTCAAAGTGGCTGCTGACACTTTTGCCACTAGGGTGATTGTCACTCTATTTGTGCAACAATCCTTATAAGCATAATCAAATATGCACTCATAGCATGTGACATTATAAGGATGTTGGGGTGATTGTCACTCTATTGGTGACATTCCCTATAAGCATAATCAAATATGCACTCATAGCATGTGACATTATAAGGATGTTGGGGTTAGGCATCGGATTTAGAGAAGCAAATTTGCATGTGACATTATAAGGATGTTGGATTAATGGTTTTTAGAGAATGTAGATGCCAAGGGTAATAAAAAGTGGGATTGGTGATTCCATCCAAGCCAAAAAGGGTTTGGGTGTGTGGCAGATCATTAACACAGCCTATGTTTCCAAAGGCCCTCAATCTCGAATGGCTTATTCATTCATGATTTCTCAAAATGTTGATGTAGAAATTTCTTAAAATGATAAAGGGAAGGGATATGAATAGACTGATGTGACCTTTCTACCCTCTTCCTGATGTAAGGATTACCCTCTTCCTGATGTGACCTTTCTTCTTCAGATCCTTGCATTTTCATGCTATGAAATTATACGTTTTATCTTTTTCTAAAAATCATTAAAATAAAAAAATGTTCAATCAAGTTCTATTGATATGCTAAAAGGACTTAATTTGAAACTTTGGATAGGAAAAACACTCATTAACATCATCAAATAATCAAAAAATAAAACTATGCTTTTCATGCATATAGTAATTCATGCCTGTGAGAAATTTATTTTTCTTCATGAAAATTTCTTTTCTTTTCTCAAATTACATCGTGATATTTCAAGGATTGCCTTGCTAAAATTAGAAAAACTTGTCTGCAGATATCTTCATGCATGTGAAAAACTCAAGGATTGGTTTTTCATGCTCGTGAAAAACTCAATATCTTGTGATTAAAGAAAGGTTTAAGACCAAAATCATTAGAGGACATTAGTGTGTATCATTCTAAACATCCAAATTAAAAGTAAAAAAATTATAGTTTTTCACAGTGTGAAAATCTATGAAAAACTAGGTAGTCCTTCACGTCGTGCAAAATCTATGAAAAACTAGGTAGTCCTTCACGTCGTGCAAAATCCAAGTCTAGAACCATATTTGGATTATGGGAGTACAGTCAAAAAACACAAGTTTTAAGGTTAAATTTTCATTATAAAAAACTCATAAGGTTTTCACACCTATGAAAAGCCAAATAGTTTTTAATGCTCGTGAAAAAACCATTTGAGTGAAAACCAAAAATTTGATAGATCATTAAAATAGTGTGGTGAGTGGAACTTTGGCCTATTTAGACTAATTCTCATGTACTTAAAATCTAGGGGACTGATTGGTGATGATCTCACTTTGGAGGGTAGTACATCAAACCACCCAAGATCTCATGTTAGTTAAGCGTCGTCAATCGGTGTGAGAGTACCATGCAATCAATTGTGTTTACTTAGAGAGGACTAGAAGCTATTGAAACTAGTAGCAAAGAATATATGAAGAATCCTCTAAGAAACAAGGAGCTAGTAGAGGAGAGTATTTCAGCTTCTCCCACAAGATCCAATAGTCTTTTGGACTATTTCAAAGGGCTACTTGGGTTATAACGATAAGCAAGTATGTGACCTAAAGATGCATGATTATCTACTCTTATACAAACCCACTTCTTTGGATATATGCTGCAAAATGGCTATAGTGTTTAAAGATAACATGCTGGAGTTACCCTAGCCACATGATACATCAATGGCTACGCAATCTTGGATCTCGAGTCATCATGACTTTGGATAGGAAAAACAAGTAAGCAACATGATGGTCAGCAAACTAAGCACATCCATATTAGAAAAGCTATAGTTGAAAGAGCTAAGAGAGACATCATGTAGTAATGCACATCTCTACCCAAGAAGGGAGCTAATTTATTGTATGTAGACAAATATACTGAGTGCTCACATCTTTGACCGAGATAAATGCTCTATTATGCTCCTTGAATGCATTTAGGGAATCATTATATCACCATGTGTAGGTTCCATAGACCACAACCAATAGCTCAATTACCTAAGCCAAGGCAGCCTACTTAGGCTAATGTATATATTAGCTTTACTTGGACCACCTACTTAGGCTAACGTATCTATTGACCTCATACAAAATATACAAGACTATCCAGGACCCAATGTCATACATATACCAACACCAAGTCTTACCACTATAACCACCTCCACCTAAGCTTACACTGATCAATTAGGTTTTGATCAAGGAACCTTTAGAAGAAAGTGAATATCCTCACAAGTCAAATTCAAATAATGACTATCTAGGAGCCACAAGATATTATGCAAAACTTTAGAGTTCTATGTTATGAAAGGAGCCACATGGTAATAATGTTTTAGACCATTGTTTAGTGGAAAGGATGAGAAAATAACTCAACAATGAGGAGGGTCCCAATGTAATGTTTCCATTGTCAAAGACTCCATCAAGTGGTAGATTCCATGCTTAAGGTAAGTATGCCAGCTCAACGTGCAAGCTCATGTACAATAAACATGGGTGTTCCATCTTATACATGTTTCAAATGTGAAATGGATCATCTAGTCAAAGACTATATGTATAAATCAAGTGGAGAGGCATTAACTTCTATCGATCCTACCCCATAATTATTTGCATGATTAGTGTATAACCTAGACATATAATGGCTCCATTAAACATTTTGACTTGTGCCTAAACCTAATAATAGAGAAAAGAGAAGGTAGGTAAGAAGGCAGGTTAAGAAAATAGGCAAGGGTGAAACTATGGTTTGGATTCAGGACGGTTTAGATAAAGGAACTTAGTCCAACAAAGAGGGCGTAGTCTATGCTCCAAGTCACTACATTGTGATATCAAGTCTTTTACCTTAGCCACCTTACTGTGAACTTGATTCCTATAAGCTGTGACCAAGGCAAGTTCTTTGCTTGAAGCTTCCAGCTCTGATCAGATTGTAGGAAATAATGGTGGATCCTATAAAGAAGGATCAATAGGCCAAGAACAGACCTACAACTCCTAAGTAAGTCAGTGTGCCGAAGAGTAAATTTAGAAGTTGAGATTGTTAAAGCCCTAGTGGAGAAAGGCCAACAAGTGAAATTTTAAGAGAAACTAAGGGCTAAGGATACAATGTATCCATGCTAAGAAATTGGCAAGAAGGGAAGGGGATTAGATGTGACCAATCAAATCCTTGAGCAAAGAGAGGAATAGGATAGCTTTGACCACCATGACTTAGGAAATGATCTCATGGTGTGGATGTTTATAGAGATGAGGATGAAATCCCTTCCCCAAAATCCTTCTTTTTGAAGGGTTACATAGAAGAATCCACCATAGAATGATGGATCCCGAAGAGACTAAGAGACATATCTACTCTTATGGTGTTCCTATCATCATAGATTACCATGCCAATAGGGACAAAACACCCCTATATTATTATGAGATTTTAAGGAATGGGTAGAAGGTTCTTCAGAACAAAAGCTAGCCAGGTGAGGCACATGCCTTAGCCATGACACAAAAGGTCTACGCTAGCCAAGGGATAATGGTAGTGCTTCCAAATTCATCCAAATCCCAATGAACCAATTAGGTCACTATTATGAGAGCGATGAGACCAATTCCACCATAATGGATTTTAGGGAAGTATGATCATAGACGGAGGAGCAAGAGTTACAATTATCACTAAGAAATGCTAGGAAAATGGGAAAACCTACTGAACTTAGAACAAACAGATCTAATAGTGAAAATGGCATATGGGAACTTCAGCAAAAACTCATGGGAGTTTTGCTAAAAAATGCTACAAAAAATGGGAAAACCTATCGACCTTAGAACAAACAGATCTCATAATGAAAATGGCAAATGGAACTTCAGCAAAACTCATGGGAGTTTTATAAATCATGAGGATGAAAGACTTCTAGCTCCACTATCATCATACAGTTGTGATAATGAACTTCTTGTGCCAACCGGACTAATATGATGTTGTTTTAGGTAAACCCTTCATAAGGGAAACCAATTTGATACATGATGCCTAAGATACTTTCTTGGCATTGAGGTCATCAAGATGCCTATGGGCATATGGCTAACTCACAGAGACAATATGTATTGGACGTGTTTTCCAATTATGGTATGGTTGTAAGCCCATTTATATACCGCTATATCATAATAGCAAGATGAGTGCAAACACATGTGAGATTTTGGAGAATGCCACTATGTACATGAAGATAGTGGGCAGCTTGATCTACATGACGACCAACATTGATGATCACACCAAGCCAGCAAACATGAACTACACAGTTGGGTTAGAGAGATAGTTTATGTAGGTTTCTTGGAAGCCACATTTGGATAGTGCGAGGTGCACACTACGTGAGGTCCATAGTGGATTATGGTCTCTTCTATGAGGCTAGTATACAATTGTAGGTGTATGGATACACCGATGGGGCAGATTGGGTTGGTAGCATTTTGAATAGAGGATCTACTAGCGGGTTTATATTTTCCTTTGGTAGTAGTGCTATTATGCCTCCCAAAGGATGATGCTCTCTTTCATAGTTGGGGGATACATAAAACTCACAAGACACAGGTTGAATTCCAATATAAAATTCAACTTCAAAACAACCCATGGTCATGGATTGGGAATTGATTACCATGGTCTAGTAGTTATGGATGGTTCTAGGGCTAATGAAGTCCACGTATCAATGTACCCCACTTCACTATAGCCTTCTGAAGCCTTTTGAATTTTTAAACCATGTGCTAACGCTTTCACAACAACTCCTCTCATGGTAGAACCTCCTCAACACAAATGGCTCTTTTGAGCAACCCTCATCCTCATCAAGCCCTCCAGCAATTTTTGCTCATTGTTGCAAGATGTTTATGCTCAATTAAACCTTGCGAACGACCACTTCCAGTCCACTCAAATAAGTTCTACTCAAGCAAATGGCAGCATTGAAGATGCACTCTCTTGACGTGATTCCATCTCTTGCCACCGCTAAGCTATGGATGGTGAGTACTCCTCATTGATGCGAAATTCCACATGGATCCTCCCACAAAATTGCAAGGTCGTCACATACAAATGGATACTTTGGCAAAAACTTTGGGCTAATGGCTCTCTGCTTAATGATTTTTCCTTGGAGAACATAGAATACCTAAATTTTGTAGATTAAACAAGTGAAATGGGCATGTTAGAATCCTTTTTTTACTCTAAAAGCCACCACCACCACCTAAGGCTGATGACAGAAGTCATGAAGAATATATGTCTTCAATGTAAATTTCCCTCCAAGAACACCACCCCCACCACCTAAGGCTAAGATGGAAGTCATGAAGTATATTGGCATAGGGTTGATGGTATCCTTCAATAGAGTTCCCTACCTAAGTAGCTCCAAGAATTCGTTCACCTTGTCTTCTTGGAATCTAGGGGGATAAAGTCTCCTGATGATGGTATTCTTTCATGCCTTCCCACCTAAGCTGATCTTGATTTAGATGATTTAATTCAACATGGTTCCTCTAGCTATTTCAAGTAACTCCAATTATCTTTTGAGATGAGCAAGATCCATCTTACTACGATCGTTGTACCTTGCTATATCAAAATACTCATCTAAAGAGTCAATCCAATTTAAAGCCGCTTCGTGAAGGTTATTCCCTCTCCTTGGAATGGACCTGGTTAATGTCATTATCCCCAATACTTCTGTTTTAGGTGCAACGTTATGAGCCTAGATGACCACCATGTCTCATAGTTTCTCTTTGAAAGAAAAAACTCTCTTTCTTGTTAAAATTTACAAGTGACAAGTTCTTTTGAAGACAAGGAAACCCTAGAATGTAACCTGAATGTCTTGTCATTCTTGAGTGGAAGGTGGAAGGCAAGTTCCAAGCATTACAATTTTTATTTACACATTATAAAAGGTAAATTTGCATTCTAATGCTTGGGGATCAATAAAAATGGCATTAACCAAAGAGTTCCACTATCATTCATTGATGATCACACTAGGAAAATGTAGGTATACTTTATGAAATTGTGGGTATACTATTATGTATCATTCATTAATGATCACATTAGGAAAGTGTGGGTATACTTCATGAAAGTGTTTATGCACTTTCAAAGTTTCAAGGTCATGGTTGAGAAAGATAAAGGCACCGACATAAAATTCCTAAGATTAAATGGTGGGGGATAATATTTCTCTAATGAATTCATTGATTATCTAAGAGAAAATGGGACAAAGAGATAATTCACATGCAAGTACACCCCACAATAAAAAGGGGTTGTAGAAAGGAAGAACATGCATATTACAAAAGTTGCATGTGTGTTGGTAAATGATAAAGGAATGCCTCATTACTTTTGGGCTAAAGCAATAGCAACAACTGCAACTTACATTATGATTAGAGCCCCCAATTTATGGCATGATGCCTTAACAAAAGTATACTGACATAAAACTAGATTTGGCACACTTTGAAAGTGTTTGGCTACATTCCCTATGTACATGTGCCAGATAAAATGAGAAGCAAACTAGATCCTAAGGCATAAAAATGTATCTTTATCCATTCCCTATGTACATGTGAAGCAAACTAGATCCCAAGGTAGAAACATGTAATCTTTATTAGATACTCTCTTGAGTAAAAAGGTTACAGATGAGATGTGAGTGAGAAAGGATGTTGTTTTTTATGATATGAGTAATTGGTATACTCGAAGTAAGGACTTCATACAGGCTGATGTGAACAATAATGTAGCTACAATGAATGGAGAGCAGAAATTACATGTACTTAGTGCACCTAGAGAGTCCTCTAGCAGTGTCTATTGGGGTTAGACCTTGGTCAAGAAGGTTGAGCCAGAATGCCAAGAATTCTAACACATCATTTGGTGGTACTACATATGCTAAAAATAAATTCACATGTTTCATGAACATGAAAAGAGAATATGGATTGGCCTTTCATAATGTTTGATATGCTTCAACATGCCATTCTTTTGTTAATGATGGGGATAATGGCTCACAACAGAGCCTTGATGAGGATTTTAGGATCTCGGCTATTGTTTTAGGGATTAGGGTGTACGCAAGTCTACAAGGTCAAATATCTAGTGAAAAGGTTAAGGTATAATAGGTATACATCCCATCACTATGCTTTGTATGGTCAAAGCAATGCAATAGATAGAACCCACATGTTTTAAGGGCACTTGGATATAAGCATTAGGAAGATGCCATGGATGAAGAGATGGCTACATTAGATGCAAACTTGACATGGGATTTGGTGCCTTTACCTAAGGAAATTGGATGCCAGTGGATCTATAAAGTAAAGGAAAATTCAGATGGGTCTGTGAGCACATGGTAGCCAAGGGATATGCAAAGACCTATGGGATTAACTATGAGGAGACTTTCAATCCAGTTGCTAGAATGGAAACCATGAGAGCAGTCATTAATATGGCTGTATAGCTAAGAAATGGTCTTTACATAAAATGGATGGAAAGAATGCATTTCTACATGGTGATTTACAAGAGGAGGTCTACATGGTACAGTCACCCCAGGATATAAGGACCATGCACACCCAAAGTTTATTTGCACATATCATAAAGCCTTATATAGCTTGAAACAAGAACCTAGAGCATGGTCTGAAAAGATAGAAGAGTGTATTTTCATAATAATTAGATTTTATATATCTATATCAATGGATTTGAGAGGCAGTAATGCCTTGGGAGTTCATGATCCCTAGCCTCTCGTATCACACCAACTAAATGTTGTTGCACTAGTTAGTTATGATAAGCCTTAGCATTTTTTTGGCTTGCTCTACCATCACCTTCTCAAGTTTCTTTACATCACCTTGGATGTGAGCTTATGCCTTTTCATTATCTCTTTGGCTATATTAATCATATCTTTTTAAAGGATATTGCAATGAGCTTCATTGAAGTCTAAATCCATAATCTCACAAGCTTACATCTCTTCAAATATTTCTTGTGATGTGTAGGTCTTCTTGTCTTGGCCTTGTGGTCTTGCTCCATTAGTTCATTGAAGTCTAAATCCATAATCTCAAAAGCTTACATATCTTCAAGTATTTCTTGTGATGTCTAAATCCATAATCTCAAAATCTTACATCTCTTCAAATATTTCTTGTGTAGGTCTTCTTGTCTTGTCCTTGCGGTCTTGCTCCATTAGTTCGTTGAAGTCTAAATCCATAATCTCAAAAGCTTACATCTCTTCAAATATTTCTTGTAATGTGTAGGTCTTCTTGTCTTGGCCTTGTGGTCTTTCTCCATTAGTTCACTGGTAGTGGTAGGTTGTACTTTTGTAGACTCACTTTGGTGTGATTTGTGACAATTTGTTGTGGCTACACTTTGGTGTAATTTGTTGTGGATTAATGGGGGCAATATCTTTAGCTGCACTAAGTTCTCTAACTATGTCACTCCTTGAGACATGAATGTTTCTAAGGCTTCACTTATCATGATTTGATCACCTCTTCTTGTGATGTGTAGCTCTCCTTAACTTTGTAGCCTTGATCCATTAGTTCACTAGTCATGGGCTGCACTTTGCTACACTTGTCTTGGTATGAGCATTAGACAAAATTTAGAGTAAAAAATGTGCCCTCTAAGAAATGCCATGTCATCTTTTTCTAAAAAATTAGCTAATGATTAATTTTTTTACAAATAAAACTAAAATTTGTCAAAGATTGTAGATAGGGAATCTACTCTTTGAGATCTTTCCAATACATAGCATGATGTGCAATTTTGCATCATTGGAAAGATCTCAAAGAGTAGATTCCCAATATACAATCTCTAATAATTTTTGATTTGATTTTCAAAATAAATTAACCATCAATCCATTTTTTAGAAAAAGATAACATGGAATTTCTTGGAGGGCTCCTTTTTGAGTCCAAATTTTGCCTAATGTTATGGAAACTTTTATGGCTTGATGGGTGACACTTTGTTAACTTGCCTTAGTGTGAGTTGTGGCAATTTTTTCTGGCTTTGATGTGGGTGATAAGCTTGGCAACTACACTAAGTTCTCTACCTCAAAACATGTCACTCTTTGAGATATGTTTCTTCGGCTTCTCTTGCAGCAGTAACTTGATCACCTCTTTTGACCTCCCAAGTGATTTCTTAAATTTCTTCATTTTTGGACCAAGTCACATTTGCCTCCACTTGAGTAGCTATGAACATGCACCATGCAACATGTGGCTCAACAATCATTTCTATTGTTGCTTTGCTTTGTTGAAGTGTCATCGACCAAGTGCATGTCCTCTTCTTGAGTCATGAATCTTTCTGCTAGTAGTAGCAGATCTCACTTTAAGGCATGGTAGGGCACCTTGGTAAGGAGTTGGGGATTTTGGATGTTTCTCTTGTTTCTCTACACTATGTTTGTATTTCATTGTAGAAATAATTTACCTAGTTTACCATCCATCCTTTGTAGATACGGTGGACCATATTTGCATTGAAGTGATTGTACATGTCTAATGGCTTCACATTTGTGATTAGTTAAAGAACTCGAGCATGGCTTTGAATTCTTATATTCAAACTATTTTACATGGGCTACTATAGCACACATAGTGCCATTTTATATCTCTTCCTTAGCATGGTGGTTATGAATTTCTCGTTGACCACTAGAAAGTGTTAACACATTGTGGATTAAGTCAACATCAAGCTTGATGTTGATTTGGTTACCTTGATCATCTATGACTTTTCCATAGTGTTTGTGTTAGGGTTATATGTGGACACACCATCTTTATAAATCCATGTCCCATGGTAACAAATACATCAAGTGTTCGAGTCAATCCGTGCATGTATAGCTCCTTCATGAGCTTATCTCCATGGATATCATCTCCCAAATAAACTTATAACTCTCTACAAGAGCGCTTCTTTTTCTACTTAGATGGTGTGAATGCTAATATCTCCTGTTTTTTTCCCTCTTGGCTCAAGTTAGAGTGCTCCAACATTGCTACCTCAAATGATGTGTAATTGGTGATGTGGGTGGGGAAGGTAGGAGTTAGGGTTAAAATCTACACTTATGAGAACTAGTGTTACAATTAGTGATATACAATGTGGACATATGAAACGATAAGGGCTAGATGGAGCGACTATGTGCTAATCAATGATGGGAGGGACATCAGTTGTTTTGGGGAGGTTGCTTGAAGAACAATGGTAGTGTCCTAATGAAGGTAAATTCGTAAGTTGAAATCGGGACTTGAGTTGGAAAGGTAATCGTTGATGAAGTTAGAGATGTTGTCCTCTTGCCAATTGATGTGACACTATGAGTGGCTTAAATCCACTCTTATCTAAGCATTGGCACCAACCATAAAAAATCTACAATACCATGGATTATAGCTAAGGTGCATCACATGTTCAAAAAATCTAACACATGGTACTTTGCTTTGTAATTGATTCACATGCAATGAACATAGTTTTGCCTAAGGTCAGTGACATTACCCCCCCCTTAAGAAGAGTTTTCGTCCTCGAAAACAAACTGGGGAAACCTTTTGGAAATTGCACTACGGCATTCCCAGGTAGCTACCTCCTCATCCCTATCTATCCATTTAACAAGTACCTCCTGGTACACTTTATGTCGGGTTTGTCTGTCTCGATACCCAAGAATCCTTTCCGGTTCATGTGGTATCTTTGGTGGAGTGATCAATTCCACCAAATATCTAGAGAAACTACGTTCTCTAACCCGTGAACTGATTTCTTCAGTTTACTAACATGCAAGACAGGATGAACTTGAGAACTCTCCGGTAACTCAAGTTTGTAGGCTACGTCCCCAATCTTCTTAAGGACCTTGAAAGGACCGCAATATCTAGGAGAAAGTTTATCACACTTTCCCATTTGCATGGTTGCTGACTGCGCAGGAACCTTAAAAAATACAAAGTCACCTTCTGCAAAGGTCGCTTGTCTGCGTCCTTTATCGGCAAATGTGTTAGCGCGATCTTGTGCGCTACGGATGCTCTCGCGTGCAGCTTTGAGCATATCGTTCATTTATCAAGGAATTCCTTGACAGATGGAATCTTTTCCTTTTCCAGGCCTACAGCCATCGGAGATCTCGGCTGGAATCCATACATTAACATGAATGGTATAAATCCAGTCGTCGCTGAAAGGTTGGAGCTGTTATAAGCAAACTCCAATATGGGCAAATATTCTTCCCAATTTGATTGCTTCTTACTTACATAAGAACGCAACATATCCTCGAGTATTTGGTTAACTTTTTCAGTTTGACCATCAGACTCCGGATGATCTACCATACTCATACTCAGAGTAGTATCCAACTTTTTTGAAGACTTCCCTTCAAAAATGACTGTTGAACTTTCTATCTGTATCTGACACTATATCTGCGGACAGGCCATATAGCTTGTAGAGATGTTCAATAAAGAGTTTTGCCAACTCTGGCGTTTTAACAGTTTTCTTCGTGGCAATAAACTTTGCCATTTTAGTCCTGTCCACTACCACCCACACCGAGTCATTCCCTCGACTCGTCTTGGGTAAACCGGTAATGAAATCCATGGAAATGCTTTCCCATTTCCCTTGAGGAATCTCCAGCGGATGGAGTAGTCCTCCAACTTTAAGACGTTCTATTTATTGACTTGGCACTTACTGCATTTCAGCACATAAGTCGTGTCTTCGCCCCCATTCTCAAAGCGTGGCTGCTCTTCGCCCCCACGCACAGTAGTGGGCTCTCGCCCCCCCCACTCCCAAACACAGCATACAGATAGGCGATTCTCTTCTACGAAACGATTCACAATTTCAACGCAGAGAGACAAAACAAAACGAATTTCGCTTACCTCCATTACTTGCTGTGTGTGACGGGGAGAGAGAGAGAGAGAGAGTTCTTCCCCTCCATTCTTCCATGGCTGCCTCCCTCCACACCCTCCATTCGAGATAAGGATAAGGAGACGAATGGTCGAAAACCATCGAGTGGGCTCCGGTCCCCCGGTCCCGTGCGGGCTCTGACAATCCCATCGAACCACGCTCTGATACCAGTGTTACTTATCCGTAACGCCGCTACGCGCATTACCACAAGAGGGGACGGCCTCTGGCTCACCACCCAGCCATAGAGGAAGAATGAGGATTGCCCCTCATCCCCCAGGCTATATAGTGTGAGGCCTGCCGTCCACACTAGCCTGGCTGCCCATGACTCCGCATGGGCGTCCTCTCCCACTGAACCCCGGATATAGCCATCTGGTCTGCCGTCGGTCACAGGCATTACAGCCTACGTGACAGTTTTCCATTCTTTCTTAAACATAAGATCATATTCAAGCTCAATATGAATAATATTTTTCTTTACTAGCATACCATTCTATGTAGGAAACCTTAACCGTACCATTAGTTCAATTTGATATTACATCATGTTCTCAATTGGCCAAGCACTTACCTTTGATTGCATTTCTCAATGAAGGAACTTGTAGTCATGTCTTCCCACACAACAAGACTATTGTTTCACCATTACTCAGCTTTAATTTAGCACTCTTGTTGTCCCAATTAATGTCTCATTAGGTGTCTTTGACCTCGTCCAAGTACTACTTGTTCTGCTAAGTCCTAATAGGTACTACAAAAAACTTCCCAACCAAGTCAACCATTGAGCTAAAGGTTTGTGAAACTTTTTCAACTTACTTTCATTGAAATATCCTTACATCACTACCCTATCCAAAGTTGAAACTTTTTTAACTTACTTTCATTGAAATATCCTTACATCACTACCCTATCCAAAGTCTCAATTTTGGTTGAGCCTTGTGGAATGAAATAAATGACTTTGAAAGGACCAAGTCCTTGTAATTCAACTTGCGTGTTGCACTTCAAACACCACATTAGGACAAATCTCCTTAATTTATGTCCTTGTGCTTGAGATTATTGTCAAACCACCAATGCTTCCTTCACAACTTTTTGACCATTATCCCATGGATAGTCTTCTCACTCTTATTTCATCAAGATTTCCCAAATCTATCGGTCTGTCTACTAGAGCATTTTTTGTCATTCTTTCCCTAACCACCACCATATGCAAGCTTAATACTAACTATTTCGATGGGATCACCACTTCAAGGCTAAAGGCTACACAAAATAGTGTTGTGTAGTAACTTTCTAGGAAGTATGATAAGCCTATCAACTTGTATTGTAGATCATTTTTAATTGTTCTTTTTGTAACTGCTCATAGCACTAAATATTTCAATGGTGTCACTGATTCTAGGGCTACATGCCAATCAAAATACTGTCCTATTTTTGTAGTAACTTTGAAAGAAGTATAATAAGCCTATAGAGGAGTTGCGAGCTTATGCTTCTAATCAAATCTACTTGCTTCTACTATTTTATTTAGAATAGCACACATCTTGTCAGTGCCCTTCATTGCTTGGCCATGCTATTGTGCATAGTAAGGAGATGATTTCCTATATACTACAAGAAATTATGATAGTAAGTGACCAATTATATCATTAATGAACATTAATGAAATGTGTTCCTCCCTCACTATTATTATGGATAACCAAACCTTGAAATAATATTCTTGTATAAAAACTTGGTTATTGTCTCTAGGCATAAGCTTTTCTTGCTTCTTTAGATTGTTACTTTAGATTATGCTCACTTTTTGTCAAATAGCTCATTGTACAATGATGATGTAGCACGCTTGTGAATTCCTTATAGTAGGATTGTTGGTAGCATGCTTGTGAATTTCTTATAGCAATGATGATGTATCACACTTGTGAATTTTTGTCATTGCTCTCTAAAGGTTTGAAAAACATTAGAGTTCTTCTCCCCAGCTTTGGAAAATTTATCCTGGACCTTGACTACTTCACATATAAGTGTTCTCTAGATATTGTTCTGGCACTTGCATTTCCTCCAACATTTTAAACTTGACAATCTATTTGATGATGAATCACCAAATTCATTGTTATAGGTTTTGGCATATGTGCTCTAAGGTTCACATTCATCATGTGACACATCTCAACAGTAACCATGTTGAGGAAAGCACTAAGTACTAACCATGTTAAGCTAAGTACGAGGTACTTCCACATCATCTTTAACATTCTTTTGGATGTCTTGCTTTCCTAATGTCTTAGATATTTTGTCCCTTTTGGACTATAGACACTCTTGATTACCTTGCTTGCAACCATGTGAGTGCATGCAAAGGTATTAAAATCACTTTTCCTTGTTACACACTTAGTACAAGGATATTAGTGGAAGGCTCTATGAAGTTAACCAAAGCTAGTTACTGTGTATAGTACTCACACAAATGTTCCACATCTTAGTGAAGTACAAGTGAAGTGACATGATAAGGTCACTTACATGCTCACTCATAAGAATGTGTATACACGCTCAAGGAAAAAACACCTCCTAAGGAGGAAAAAAGTGCCCCCGACCCACTGATTAGCCTATGTCCACACATCACTGCTATATAAATGGCTACATTCCCTACATTGATAATAACCAAAAGCCTTACCAAAAAAAAAACATTTAAAGTAAGTGGTGCCACTCTATATAAGGAGGTTAAACCATGTCCAAAGGAAATGTGTGACACATGGCCAAAGGAAATGGATAACATGCATGGGGGGGACAGACCATGATCGTTGTGGTCCATTAATCTTTATTGTCCTTCTAATTGCATATTCTTGTTATATTTCTTTTAATTTTACTTTCTATATCAAAGTAAATAATTATCATTAAATCATTATGTCCGATTACCTCACTTCTATTCCTCTTTGCAATGATTTCATCTTGCATCATGTTGACCACCAATTGAGAATTGGAGACTAGAGGTATGGATTTCCTACCTTTGGGTTTAAATTAAGGTAATTGGAGAATTGGAGATTAGAGGTATCCTTTGAGTTTTAATTAAGGTAATTGCTCCTCTCCTTCAACTGTGATTATATTTAGCATAACATGCCTCCTTTCAAGTTAAATAATCACTAAATAGGAAATTCCTTCTTCCATAATTTCATGAGAAGTGGAAATGTTCACATCCCACAAAGAATGGAGTATAAATCTAATCCATTATTTTATTATTGCTTATGTATCACCTGAAGAATTCAATAAAATGTGTGGATGGTGGATGAGTTTATTATTTCTTTAATCATTATTATCTATGTACCACCTTAAGAATTAACATGTGGGTGGTGGGTGACTTTATTAGTTTGTTAATCATTATTTAAGCATAACTTGAGCATAAAATCCTTAATTTTCACCCATACTAAAAAAATAAAAACTCGTGCATAGATTTTCTCAATTATCTATTTTTAGATATTATCCTCTTCTTTATTATGTGCACCACTCATAGATATGGGTAGGAGAGCAAGTAATACTGTCACGTAGGCTGTAACGCCTGTGAACCGACGGCCAGATGGCTATATCCAGGGTTCGGTGGGAGAGGACGCCCATGCGGAGTCATGGGCGGCCAGGCTAGTGTGGACGGCAGGCCACACACTATATAGCCTGGGGGATGAGGGGCAATCCTCATTCTTCCTCTATGGCTGGGTGGTGAGCCAGAGGCCGTCCCCTCTTGTGGTAGTGCCCGTAGCGGCGTTACGGGAATGTAACACTGGTATCAGAGCGTGGTTCGAGGGAATCGTGAGAGTCCGCGCGTGAACGGGGGACCGGAGCCCACTCGATGGTTTTCATCCACAACCTTCTCACCCTTATCTCGAATGGAGGGTGTGGAGGGAGGCGGCCATGGAAGAATGGAGGGGAAGAACTCTCTCTCCCCGTCACACAGCAAGCAGCATTGGAGATAAGCAATTGCCATTTTTTGGTGCGTTGAAGCTTGTGTGCAAAAGAATTAAAAAAAAATCATTTTCTGTGTGGAAAGGGCGGCACAGCCCCGCTGTCTGTGAATGGCGTTGAGTGTGGGGGAAGGCAAACAGCAGCCCGTACCTCACAAGGGGGGGGGGAGCTTGCCTTGGAAACGCTAGACTGTGTGTACAAACTGAATTCGTTTAGACTCTCTACACTGTGTGGCCGAATGGAGGGTTGACCTGCGCTATCTGCCCGTTGACCTGCGTGTGGGGGGCGACACCAGCCCCAAGGCGAAGAGTAGCAGCCCCAGCCCCGTTGCTGCGTACGCGAAAGTGGGGGAGTTGAGGGAGGGCTGAGCTGTTGAGGTGAGGCGCAGTTTGAGCCCAGGCCCGTTGCTGCGTGCGCCGTTTGTCTGGGCGAAAAGCCTCAGCGGCCAGGGGCCAGGGCCAGGCCAGCCCAGGCGGCCAGCCCAGCGGGCGGCCAACCTTGGGCGGCTAGCCTAGCGGGCGGCCAGGGCCACAACCAAGGCGGCCACCAGCGGCCAGAAAAAGAGGAGAGAGAGAAAAAAAATTTTCTTTATTTTTTTAAATTTATTTTCATTATTCAATTTTAATAAAAAATAAAAAATAAAAAATTCAAACAAACGCTCTCTCTCGGCTGGTGAAAAGGATAATTCAAACAAACGCTCTCTCTCGGCTGGTGAAAAGGATAATTCCCGCAAGAAATAATCCCGGTAAGCACAGCCTCTCGACAATTTTTATTTTTGTTATGAAGACTCTGCGAGCGTAGCCTCGCCAGATTTCAATTTACACTTTTGCGAACGTCGTCTTGCTAGAGTCAACGTTTTTGTTCGAACAAATTTGTGTTTGTTCTGTAGTGACAAACAAATGTGTTCTTCTGTAGACACACCCCACGAAACAAACCCAACACGACCGTCGCGTCGTGTGGCCGTAGTGCCCGTTTTCCACGAAAAAGACCCACCGCACACGACCGTAGCATCGCGTGCTAAGAGAGAGACAAGTCCCACGGCCGTAGTGCCGAGTCCTTCGAGAGACAGTCGTTCTATGGCCGTTGTGCCTAGTGAACACGTCTATGACCGTAGCACCTCGAAAGTAGCACATGTGGTGATCACACATTTGGTTCAGAGAACTAAATTTAAGCTGAGCATAGACTTAGTGTTGACCATCAAAGTCGCGTAGTTTGACTAGTGTAAATCTAAAACTGAGGTGTGTTTTACTTGGGCTACGAAAAAAGGCAATGGCGTCGGTTGTGCCCAAATTAGACGAAGTGCTTATCACGAGAAATCTAGGTAAGCATAATTGAGCGGTAGTGCTCATAACCCTTCACAATCTTTTAACAGATGCTAGAAGATTGTGATAAACTTTGGCAAATGAGAACCATGTACAAGCGTAGTCTTGATGTGGTTATGCCTTGTGTCCAAACAAGTTGCTTACTATTTGTAACAACAAAAGGCTTTGGCCCGTAGAGGCAAGCTGGCCCTTGTTGGTAGTAACAAAATAGTGTCACTACTTGGGCCTCGAGATTAGTGACTAGTTTGATTTAGTCACGTACATTGCCTGGTAAAAGTAATCCCTAAGGTGTGTATTACTTGGGATTAAGGGGCTAGTAGTGCTGCTAGCAGTACTCAACTGAATGGTTTATCTAGGAGTACTAATCTGAAGGATTAGCGTACGCCTAGATAATAATAGCAGATTTAGGATTGATTTGTAGAAATCAAAGGTAAAGGGGTTTAGTCTTGAGATGTAATGCTCAATACCCTTATAAAACTTGATCGAAGAGAACTATTCTTAAACTCACTAGCATGGTTTTCTCTTCTTTTTATTGCCATGCGTTGACATCCCACTGCTCGAGAGTTTGTGGTGATCTTTCGAGGGGGGAAAGAGCCTTTTTATATGTCACATCAATTGGTTTGGTGGTAATTTGATGGTATGGGACATCAATTCTCACGGAATCGATTGTAGTCTTGGTGGAATGGGACGCCAAGGCTTGTGCATGTAATTTGACTCTTTGGCAGGTCTGTATGTACACTTGTCTGTAGTGATAAAGTGTGCAAGATAAAATTTGAACTTTGAAATTTACCAAATATAGCCATAAGTTGGGATGAAACCCAGTTACAGAGTTCGGAGAAGCTCTAGGTAGCAAGACCATGATGGTGTGCTAGTGCTAATAGAGTGATTTAGTTCTGGAGTGATCTAAATCTAGAGGTTAGCAGTAAGACTAGTTTGGTTGGGCAGTTTCATGCATGGGGGACGCCCTATAGCATTTTGCAAGCGTAGTCTTGCCTATGTTCAACATAAGTGTGCAATTGTGATCACATTTTAAATGCTACCATATGAATTTGGGAAATATATTACTTTCCTACATAAGCAATTGTAATATTGCATGACAGGCTATTTTGCTTACAAAGTTCATGTGCATGTAAATCCTATAAGTCGTAAGACCCCTTGGGAATGAGTGGAGCATTCCGTGGATTTAATAAGGTTTTACATGGCAATAGTAAGTAGTATCTCACTCCAGATATGCCTGGTTGTTGTTAGTATCGGATCCGACATATGAAGTGTATATAACTCGGGCTGAGTTAGGATAGAAGGCTAAGCCAGAGAGCTTAGTGGTAAATCCTACTGTATCTGGTGAGTTTTGACTTAACCGGAGTGTTAAGAGGTAAACTCAAAGTCTGGGACTGAACCGGAGTGTTTGGAGGCAAACATATCTTTTGTTAAATCGGAGAATTTAGCAAAAGATGAGCTTGGGGTGAACCATGGTACCCAGGAAAAAAGCTCTTCACACTAAAATAGTGCACAATGATTTTAGGGTGATAAAAATCCATCTCGTAGGAATGTTTTACAACTTTCCATAGATGATAGATGAAGACCATGTACTTTACGGAGTTAAAGTACATAGGTGGTGACTTCGACGCCACATTTTTTTTAGGAAGTCACCAGTGGTGTGGTTAGGTCGGCCGAGACTCCACAAGACCTATGCACTAGTTTTTAAGTTGACCTCTATGATAAAGACGTCCAAAAATTCGTGTTGTAATACCAGAAATTGTACTGCAATGTGCAATGGAGGGGTCAATTTGTGTAGTCAGCAAGTGACTTAATCATCTTGTTATAGATGGTTGTATATTGTACTCCCACTCGGGGGAGGTACGCCATGGGTACGGAGTTACTCACAGACTAGTATGGAGCTACTAGTGTGATGATAGTGAGTACGTAGTTACTCACTACTAATCATAACTGCTAATAACATTAAGATCCTCGAGTGACAGATACTCTAGATCAACATTTTAAATTACCGAACCACAATCCATGAGTATTGAGGTACTCATTAATATGTTGACGTTGCGATTTGTTCGATGGTATGGAATAAGCAAGGAGAATGGAGTAACTTAAAAGTTACACATCACTAGCCCTAGTGAGTTGTCGAGGTCATCCGTAGTTTGATGATCCCCTCTACCTATCAGATAACATTCAATTTTGCAAGCCCTGGCATTTAATCCGTAGTGATTATGAGTTTGGTGTGAGATATGGTTATGAAGTTCTTACAAGAGTACTCGTTTATTTGCTTGTCATTGGTTATAGCTTGGTAGAGATTGCCACCTGTGATGGGTAGGTAGCTTTGCCGCTATAATGAGGAGGCAGCAAATAATGTTCTCATAGTTATACTTCATACCAACACCAAACAGGGATAGGATGAAATTCCTAAGTTCATCATCACGAAGTACTGTGATGTTTGCATTTATCTTGAATGTATGATGTAATGAGACATTGGGCTTGTGTAATTACCATCAATTATCTAGCAACCTATGGCTTCGCAGCAGCAAGCTCAGTCATTATCTGTGGATTGATAATGTGGTTATTAGTAGTTTGGAATTTTTCTTGATAGATGGTACAACCCACCCAAATGATTCATAAGTGTGTAACCGCTTATGAAGGGTAATAAACGCAACAATGAAGCACTTTGTTACAAGTGTGAAACCACTGATCTGTTGCAAAGCAGTTTATCAATAGTACTACCACATGTGCGTAGACACTATACCACATCTTCGTTGCAAGATGTTTAAAAGTTTCTTGGAAGGACTCAAGGAATATAACATATGATATTAAACACGGTCTAGATTTGTTCTTGGACCTATGACACTAGCGCGTAGTCCGCTTGCGAGTAGAGTTTTTGAGGACAAAAACCTTTCTTGAGGGAAAGGAGGGATATCCTCAAATATCACATAAACTCGAATAGTTGTGTGAGTCCAGACAATACTTGAAGGGATATGTCTGGTAATAGCAACAAAGAGTTGTAAGTGAATGGATGTAATTCCAGACACCCGTAGTGGTGCAAGAATCCTTATCAAACATCTCCACATACTATATGGTTTGCTCGCATATATAGTATGGCATAAGAGATAGGAAGTTTGATTGTTATATTTGAAGGGAAATCTTCAAAACTTACATTTACTCTGAGTTAGAGTGGAGTTTAACCATCCGTAGATTGATGGTAGTTAGAAACTCAACAAGATTCTAGAGCATATGCTAGAGCAAAGATGTTACTCTAAGAGAGAAGTATCTCTCAGCTTTGGAACTAATCCTTGTGATGCATGATTAGATTGGCTCTAGTTTATTTCTCCTATGGCCGTAGAGCTTTCCAAGGAGAAGTTTTAACACGTTGGTGATGCAACATGGTAGCGTAGTCTACAAATATCTAGTAGCATAGTCTAAGAACTTGCGCTACTAGAGTGCTCTCCAGTACATTAGCTTCTGTGCTAATGACATGATGCAAAATCAAGGCATGAAATTTGCCTTGGGGTTTTGGTTGAAATACCAAATCATGGCTTGTGTGAGTATGATCCTGTCTTTACAGAGGTTTGGTGCACTGTACGCGTACGCACTTTGTCACAGCCTCGCCCACCTTCCTCGCCGGCACGTAATGCTAATCCGGAAAGACTGGCCGTAGGTGCGGCGGGTAGCGAAGCGAGAGTTAGTCCGAAGAGGCTAGCCGAGTCTTCGGGGTATAGTTTTGATAGTCCAAGTGCGGGTCATCCTGGGATTCAGAACACCTATGCACTAGTAAATAAACTGTTTTATTGGCCTAGTTTGTTTAAGAACGTCCAGACTTATGTGCTGAAATGCAGTAAGTGCCAGGTCAATAAACAGAACGTCTTAAGGTTGGAGGACTACTCCGTCCACTGGAGTTTCCTCAAGGGAAATGGGAAGCATTTCCATGGATTTCATTACCGGTTTACCCAAGACGAGTCGAGGGAATGTCTCGGTGTGGGTAGTAGTGGACAACTAAACTGGCAAAGTTTATTACCACGAAGAAAACTGTAAAAATGCCAGAGTTGGCAAAACTCTTTATTGAACATCTCTACAAGCTATATGGCCTGCCCGCAGATATAGTGTTGGATAGCGATAGAAAGTTCAACAGTCATTTTTGAAGGGAAGTCTTCAAAAAGTTGGATACTACTCTGAGTATGAGTACGGCAGATCATCCGGAGTCTGATGGTCAAACTGAAAGAGTTAACCAAATACTCGAGGATATGTTACGTTCTTATGTCAGTAAGAAGCAATCTAATTGGGAAGAGTACTTGCCCTTATTGGAGTTTACCTAGCTCCAAACACTCAGCAACTGGATTTACACCATTCATGTTAATGTATGGATTCCAGCCGAGATCTCCGATGGCTGTAGGCCTGGAAAAGGAGAAGATTCAATCTGTCAAGGAGTTCCTTGATAAATGAATGATATGCTCAAACCTGCACGCGAGAGCATCCGTAGCGCACAGGATCGCGCTAAAACATTTGCCGATAAAGGACGCAGACAAGTGACCTTTGCAGAAGGTGACTTTGTATTTTTAAAGGTTCCTGCGCAGTCAGCAACCATGAAAACGGGAAAGTGTGATAAACTTTCTCCTAGATATTGCGGTCCTTTCAAGGTCCTTAAGAAGATTGGGGACGTAGCCTACAAACTTGAGTTACCGGAGAGTTCTCAAGTTCATCCTTTCTTCCTCTATGGCTGAGTGGTGAGCCAGAGGCTGTCCCCTCTTGTGGTAGTGCCCGTAGCGGCGTTACGGGAATGTAACAAATACATAATGGATTAATGAAAGGTCTAAATACTATAAATTAGAGATTTTGAAGTTAGTGTTTCTTCATATCTTACTTAGTTAATCACGATAAGAGCTTAAGCTCTCCATAAGACCACACCATAAGGCTCCATATGTAATATTTGCTTGAAGCTCTAGGAGTGATGGTGTCATCACTTGCAATAGAATACTTGTGCTTCTTCTCCCTACCCTCTTTCTTGTGTTCTTCTAAGTCTTCCTTTGCCTGATATAGGTTTGATTCTTGGCTTCTCCCTCTCATTAGATTCTTCTCCATCCACTTTTAGTGAGAGATAACTATCGTGAAGGTTATCTCCTTCTTGCCTCCATCTATGACGTGGCAATCCAAAAAAAGGATTTTAAAAAAACAAACATTATAGAAGATTCTTCACCAAGTTCCACTTCCTCTTCATTAGACGAAGAACACCGGAAAGGGTAACGAACTAATGATAAGGACTATCTCCAACTCAAGGGGTCCATAGGAGCAATCACATAATGTGTTCTAAGCTACATAAGCCTACAGACTCAAAGTTAGGTTGGCAGAGGATAAGTGCTATTGGAAATGACAACCCACCAACCCCATGGGGCAAGAAACACCAAACCCTAAGATCGAGGGTTTTGTGCAACCTTTCCCTTACACTTCCCACTGCCACATTGTGAATATGCAAAAGACATGCTTAGGGTGGCATTTGAAATGGAAAGGGGGGTTGCCACACGAACATAGCATCTAGAGACTCAAAATACGAAAACAAAGTCAATCCACATCTCAAGGATGATTATAAAATTTGATGGAACTAGAGATCCCATTCAGTACTAAAAAAAGTTTGATCAAGTTTGTGAAGCCATGGGAAGGATTGATTATCCCACCAAGATATGCTCATTTGGACTTTGCCTTGAAGGCAAAGCAAACCAATGGTTTAAGGATGAAACCCACTTAAAAAGCCTTGAGACACACTTTTATTGTGGGATTCTCAAATGTGGAGCTAGATGGAGCCCCATTGCACAAATTTATAACGAAGGAGAGACTACATTGTTAGAACCAACTATCTCCATATGAGATACGTAGCCCCCACAAAAGATGCAACCAAGTATCTCCATATGAGATGCAACCCCAACAAAAGATGCAACCAAGTATCTCCATATGAGATGCAACCCCAACAAAAGATTGGAATTTACCGCTCATATCATCGGTCTTAAGATAAAAAGGCTTCACAACCATCTCTATAGGTCCAAACACTACATCTTTGATGAGTGTTGCCATGAGGTAATAGACCTTGTAGACAATCTGTAAAGTTATCCACCCAAACCAAGAGAGATAGTTATGTATCATCCAACCAAGAGAGATAGGTATGTATCATCCAACCAAGAGAGATAGGTATGCATCATCCAAATCCTCTTCAGTTAAAAGCATGCCCAACCAGCACCACCAAGAGTCCTAGTTAAGGACATGAGCATAATTGAGTTAACAAAAAATTTGGTTAACCAAATAGGCCAATAGTGACATGGGCACAGTGGTGGGGCAAGGCTAGTAGTGGTGGGCAAGGACTAGCAGTGGGCTAGGGCCAGCCCCAAGGGCAAACAAGGCCATCCCCAACCACAATTCCTCAAGCTAGGCACCCACACTTGTTCCCATGAAGAGATATGGTTTGGTGTGCAATTTGTCACCAAAACCATACAAATACATAGTGTTAGTTATACTAAGGCCTAGGTAGCAACAATATTGTGCTAAGTACCGGTACCACGGGAGCCATAAAACAACTCATTGTTAGTACCGAGAGGAAGCAAGGTGGACTTCGGTGCCACCCACCAAGGCATAATGATTAGCCTTGCTAGCCCCACCAGTCACTTCTCAAAGCTTTCGACATGGATGGGCAAGCAATTTTGTGCCTTCATTGAGTCCTCATGGTAAGCCAAAAAATTTAAACCCTAGCTGTACATATGTAATGTAGCACACCCTATTAATTATACATACACATATACTTGGGAATGATTGAAAATTTAAACTTAAAAACCAAAATAAAACAAAAAAGGCATTAAGAAACACCCCCACGTGCACACTCTAGAAAACACCCACATGCGCATATCAGTGCATGCATGCAATCACAAAGCACACACACTTGCATGTGCACACACAAAACACACCCATGCACACTTTCTAAATACACACACTTGCATGCATGCACGTGCATAAAATGTTCACACACCTACCTGCACATGCACAATCACAAAACTCACCCACACATGTACACACACTCGCATATACGTGCACACAATGCTCACACATCTACACGCACGTGCACAATCACAAAACACACAACCTACACATGGGCATGCAAAACACACATACCTACATGCACATATACAATCACAAAACACACACACCTGCACATGCACACACAATACTCACACTTGCGCACCCCGACATTTACACACACAGTTGTAAAAATAAACAACCCCCCCCACCACCACGCCTCGCACCCCTATGTTTTTTTTATTAACTTAAGATAATTTTAATTATAAAAGGCCTTCCTTTTACTTTCTTTTTCTAATGTATGTATTGTATTAATTTAAGTTAATGTTAATTAAAAAAGGTCTCCTTTTTACTTTCTTTTTGTAATGTATATATATTAAAAATCTAAAATATTATTTATAAAAAAACGACGACCCTTTTTGGTCCTTAGGCCCGGGCTTGCCACGTGGGGGGAGGCTGCCGACGACACATGGGGGACCGGGCCTACTGCCACGTCCACACTCTCGTTCCTATGCCGCCCACGCCCCGTCGTACATGCCTGCACCTCCAAAACCGGCTGCTCAGCCATCTGCGCCCGCATCCACGCCACCTCAGCGCCACCTATCTGCTCCCCCGCTTAGCACCTTTGCCACGCCATACGCCTGCTGCCACTCACGCTCCGTCCTCTCCTGCGTCGTTGCCCCCGTCCCTTCGCCCACATCACATCGACGCCTGCACGACCCCGCTCCCCACTCACCACACCACAACCCTAACTGGGAAGCTTCCGGAAACTCTCTAGTGTGAATTTTGAGTAGTCATTTTCTTTATATTTTCTCCAAAATATTATCATTTTGAGCCGTCATTTTCTGTATATTTTCTCTAAAATATAACTAAATCTTTAAATTTTTTGAAGAGATTTTTCTCTTTCTCCCATAATTTTGAAAAGTTTTTTTCTTAAAGTTGAACAAGTTCTAGGCTAAGGCTAACCTATTTTTTCTCAAACCTTGTAAGTTCAAGGTAGAAGCTCACGGTTCTCCTTGATCAAACAGCCGAAACCGTGAGACAAACTAAAGACCACGCGGTTACTTACTTGACTCCAAAGTACTACAAAGTGTGCATGCACCATATCACCGACATCCTTCCAAGTACATCTTTGGATGGTTTTTCTTAAAGTTGAACAAGTTCTAGGCTAAGGCGAACCTATCTTTTCCCGAACCCTGCAAGCGTAAAAGTCAAAGAAAGCAGTGACTTGGAGTCATCACATGGAGTACACACGCACGCATACCTTAAATCCCAATAGCTTATGCACGCGACACTTGCATTATTCACACAAGGGCTTTGCACTCACACAACAAGCACATTTTGCTTACATTAGCACTCACACAACTAGCACCTACACCAAGTCCCATCATGGACATCCATCTAGGTACATCTCTAGGGATGGGGGGACCATGGTGGGTGAAAGACTCACCTGGATCCTCTTCGAGCATACACGAACCTCCCAACATCTTTAACGATCCTTGTGGTCTTCATGAGACCATTTGCCTCTTCTTTGACTACCTTCACCATCACAACAATAACCTCATAGAAGATGGTGTTTTCCTTCATGTAAACTACAATGAAGGTAGTAAACAACAATAACCACCATAGAGAAACTACAATGAAGCACCCCAGGTCTCACCACCCATGAGATCTGAGAATTATACACTTGACCACCAGTCATTGCCAAAGGTGGTATTGGCACCGCACAGATCACTAAACCAAAGCCACATGGCCTCTTTCTTTGTAGTACAAGCCTAATCAACTCATAACCTCGAAGATGAGGCCTCGTATATCAACCATTTTTACTCCCACATTACATTACATGCAGCCTCGACATGCTTTATGACTCCAAGGGCCAACAAACCCTATCTCCAATAGGCCCCAAACCATGTGGATTGGTCTCTTCATCGACTACAACGTTTGACCATCCACACCTCTCCGAAATGGGCAACACCCACATCTTAATGGGATTATGTTAACCACTTCATAGGTTAACATAATTTCACTCACCCGACCTACAACAATAAGGCACTTTGCCATCTTATCCGCATGTAACGGATGCCCAATCCTTGTAAGATGATGTTGGACTTTATAAAGCATTAATGCCAAATAAGGAAGTTATTAACTTCATATACATACTTACTTCTAACTAGAAATAGTGGCCCCCCACCGGGACTAATTTTAAGTTTTGTCTTACCTAGTATGAAAGCTAGCCATTTGTATATAAGTCATTTTTTACTAGAATTAGTGACCCTAGACTATTTTTAAGTTTTGTCTTGCCGAGTGTGAAAGCTAGCCTTTTGTATATGTCATTTTTTACATTAAGGAAAACACGTTCATTTTACTAGAACTAGTGACCCTATACTATTTTTAAGTTTTGTCTTGCCTAGTGTGAAAGCTAGCCTTTTGTATATAAGTCATGTTTTACATTAAGGAATACACATTCATTTTACTAGAACTAGTGACCCTAGACTATTTTTAAGTTTTGTCTTGCCTAGTGTGAAAGCTAGCCTTTTGTATATAGTAAAACGCTTGTGGCTCTCCTTCTTCCCCACACCCTCTTACTTGTGTTCTATTGAATCTTGCTTGCTTGATGGTGGATGCTTGCTAGATAGGTTTGATTGTAGGCTTCTCCCTCTCATTAGCTTCTTCTCCATCCAGCTTTTATTAAAGGAAGCATTCTAAGAGAATGCAACGGAAAAGGGAAGTTGCACTTACGTCTCTATGGCATTGTATCAAATGACGATTGATTTGACAAGGCTAAGTGATACGAGATCCTTTTTGTACTTCTTGAAGAAATAGTTAAATACTCACAAAATACATCGATTATCAAAACAGAGACTTGAAATTAAATTAAAATCAAATAACGTAACATATCTTTAAACAAAGAAAATAAAATAGCATCATCATCATCAAAAGATAAGATAGAGAGTACCACACAATGGAAACAGATTAGGTGCAATCTTCCCCCCTCAAGCGTGAAGCTCCCCTTCCACGACTTGAGTATTTTGAGTATTTTATAAATAAAAATAGCCCAAGGAGCTAAGAATAGATGAGCGTACATATTGGGCTTCCTTTTCCCACTTTTGGGATATTGGTTTACACATTTTTAACCATATAAAGTCTCCTAAGGTTTATACAAATAAAAACCTTTGCCTAAATAAAATTACTAGTGGGCCTTGCTGCATAAAATGACTATGTGCACATTTACATATATACATTAATCTCATGCCAACTTGCACATTCCATTAAACTGAATCCTGCACAAATTAAATTAAACATATTTTTATAATTTGTCAAAAATATGAATAAATATATACCTGTAAAACAGTTCTCCCGTTTGAGGAAGCAATTGTCCTCAATTGCGTAAGAAAAATGTCAAGAGAACAAGATTGTTGATGTCATAACCTACAAGGTAAACTCAGAGGTCCGAGAGGCACAAAGGCATGGCTCAGAGGTTCTTATGGACATGGAATACCAATCAAGAAAACTCATGCGACACCAAAGTTAGTGATCATCACACTGATTATCAATCAAGAAAACATGTTCAAAAATGATCATCATCATCTTCACACCACTGCACAATCCACCAGCCATACGACACCTCAATCGGTACCCTCGCACATCTTATGGCAGTGCGACACCTCAATCGGTACTGTCGTACTTCTCGTTGCTATACTCAGACGGTATCCACGCCTTCCTCCAGAGATATAGACAACCCATGAATAATCAAATAACAGCCATACACATGTTTGCCAGGCGTAAGTACCCAGGGAAACACCCCTCCATATGAACCAGCTGAAACAAACAATGAAGGCATCCACACACATGTTTGTCAGGCGTAAGTACCTAGGGAATCACCCCTCCATACGAACCAACTGAAACAAACAATGAAGGCATCCACACACATGTTTGCCAGGCGTAAGTACCCAGGGAATCACCCCTCCATACGAACCAATTGAAACAAACAGTGAGGGCACAAAAACATGCCATATACGGGCGTCCGCGATATACGGTAGCATAAACGCATGAGAGGATGGCTTTATGATTGGTGTGGAAGACTAGATCTACACTAAATGCATATGCAATGAACCAATCAAATGAATATATGTAAGACGAGTCTATGTGTCCCATACCACATAGGCGCATTATACATACACACATAGGATGGCACAAAGATAGAAGACATAAATGCATCTGGAGTAAGTATATGAAACCAATCTGATGTCCCATACCACCAGATTAATTTCATACATTACTTCCTTCAGAATAAAAGTTTGAGGCGGAGTGGCTGGCTCCCTCTGAAACTTAAATTCCGATGTAATATTTCTCTATCTAGAAATTTTATTTATTTTTATTGAACTTGAACTAATCTTAATGTAAGGTTTATTAATTAGATTATTAGGTTGAAAAGAGATTATAGAAAAAACTTATTGAAAAGTTGTATAAAAGAAGGTGAATATGTATACATACCTCCATTATTGGTGTCATTGAAATTATTTGTCAAAAAAAAGTTTTAACACTCAAGGATACGTGAGATTATAAATCGAAAGTAGATGAAACACGTCTAGATGATGAAGGGTTAGTTTACTTTTAAAGTTGACATAAACTTAAATAATAAACACAAAATTCGAGTAGAGAACCGTACCTTTATATACATATATTTATTCAATTGAAATGATACTTTACACATCGAGAAAAAAAATGAGAGAGAAAGTGAATGGATTATAATTTCATACGTAACTTCTGATTATGACTATAAGAAATAAAATATTTAAGCAAGATCAATATTGTAAGAATAGGGATGAGAAACTTACTTGGAATGTGTTTGAGTCACCGACTGAAAGATAAAACTTATTTAGAAATATTTGAAGAACTATTTACTAAGCTGTGAAGGATAGGAACTTACTTGCAAGTGTCGATCAGCCCTGCTATCTACAAAATACATCATTAAAAGGTCACAAATATCATAAGCATATGAGATATTTTAATTATGAAAAATAGGGAAACTTACTTTTGTGAGTGATGGAGTCATTTTGAAAAAGAAATTTTAAATGTAGTTCCAGGATTCATACATCTCGAATTAATTAATGTCAATTTTAAACACACAAAGCAATTAATGAATGGGTTGAATATGTACTCACATGATGTTGGAGAAGCACATCTACATGGTAAAATGTTAAATAAACAAATGTAGATATGAATGATGCAACTTAAATTTACAGATAAGAAAATTTACCTCAAGGTATGATGAGTCGAGAATAAAACAATAAAAGTGGTGTGGATTAACTTGTCTGAGGCCTGTATAACATCTGGATAAGAGAACTCGCTATATTCCTCATATTTATTCCAATGTAATATACTTTGATTTTTCAAGAGGTTTAGGCATACCTGGATTATCATAAATACCTTGATGTTGAGAATTACCCTCTAGCTCGAATAGAAGTTGTCGTTGTCATGGTTGACTTGAGAGAAATAATAACCCTTGATGAAATCTGTAAAAACAAGGTCTTACAAAAGTATGAGATGTTGATTTTTATAAAGTTTCGATGTTGAGCCTTGGATAATGCTTTGAAGAAGTTGAGTTTGCTCAACGTTGTGTTTCCTTGCATTCCGTGGTGTTGAATCTACTTAAGGCTTGTGTTTGAGTGATATGGACCTCGCGTACGTATACTTTTAAGTTATAAAATTTTAAGCTTATAAAAATTTAACCTTAATCAAGGCTTGATTTTCTCTCTCTCTCTCTTAAAAAAACACCCAAAAATTTAAAGCTTACTATAGCTTTAACTAAGGCTTAAAATAAGCTCTAATGTCCTCTTTCTTTATATAGCTAAAAGCTTTAGCATAGCTTTTATTACAAAGCTTAATTTTAAAGCTTTATATATATGTGTGTGTGTGTGTGTGTGTGTGTGTGTGTGTGTGTGTGTGTGTGTGTGTATGTATATATCTCTAAAGCTTTTTATTAAGGGCTTCTTCATAGCTTGCTGGTGCAGATGGCTAGAGATGGCCAACCAGAAGACATTTTAAAAGAATATAACACACACACACACACACACACACACACACACACACACACATATATATATCCTAGGCTTCAACTAAAGCCTTATTTTTAGGGCTTGAATACAAAAGGGACATGTGGCCCTATATATATATATATATATATATATATATATATATATATATATATATATATATATATATATATATATATATATATATATATATATATATATATATATATATATATATATATAGCATTGAGCTTTAATTAAAGCCTAAGTTAAGGCTCTCCAGAAATCTAGCTATTTTATATATATATATATATATATATATATATATATAATTTAAGCATTAATTAATGTTTAATTAAGGAGTCTCTAGGCTACAAGTTCGCATAGCGCATGTTTTGGAGAAAAGGAGGAAAAAAAATAAAAATAAAATCTTCAGTTTTGAAGATACTATATATATTTATTAAAGCTTTATTATTAAGCCTTTAACAAGGCCTTTAAAGCTTATCAAAAGAAATCTCCTCCGGGCTGAAAAACGCGCAGCGCGAATTTTGCTAGAACCCCCCCTGTGAGGTGGGATTTCTATCCGAAGGGACTTGGTGCCTTGAGGGTATGCTAGCCCCGCCCTGAATAGTTTGCATCTATATGGGGAGGAGGTTGTCTTGGTATGCTAGCCCCCGCCCCGAATAGTTTGCATCTATATGGGGAGGAGGTGCAAGACAACCTCCTCCCCATATAGATGCAAACTATTCGGGGCGGGGGCTAGCATACCCTCAAGGCACCAAGTCCCTTCGGATAGAAATCCCACCTCACACCCTCCCCTCTTTTCATCTAGTCCGCGCGGCAGTGCTGCCACGCGGCCATCCGGGTAGAGAAGGTTAAATTAAAGAAAAATTTAATTGAAGTTTCGGTCTGCAATCCTTTACAATTTAGCAAGGAATAACTAATATTCAAAAGGTGAAATTTTCCCAGACCATCCAATATAGGATTCTTCTCCTGGCCATTACTCAGAATTCTAAGAATAGGAGAGTGCTACTCATGTCTTCACATCTATAAAGAAAGATCTCAAAACCACTTTTGTGAAACCATACTTGGTTTCTCTTGCACAGTAGTGGTATTTGGAAGAAGAAGGGTGACATTAATTCCTAGCCATTGATTCTAATCTCCATCCAAGGTTCTATACAAATCCCATAACCATTCAATATTTGGCCCAAAGGTCTTCTATGTTCTCTCTCTTTTAGCCTTTGGTTTCTTGTAAGCTTTCCCCCCTTTACCCTTTGGTTTCTCATGATTTAATCTTCTTCTTCTTCTTCAAGAATGTACACCCACGCTGTGATACCACTCATACGGGATCCTTTTTGTACTTCTTGAAGAAATAGTTAAATACTCACAAAATACATCGATTATTAAAACAGAGACTTGAAATTAAATTAAAATCAAATAACGTAACATATCTT
The DNA here is from genome assembly GCF_041138505.1 of Cibotium barometz. Lineage (NCBI taxonomy): Eukaryota > Viridiplantae > Streptophyta > Polypodiopsida > Cyatheales > Cibotiaceae > Cibotium > Cibotium barometz. Next base: position 41,028,175 of record NC_141092.1, read on the forward strand.
TAAACAAAGAAAATAAAATAACATCAAATAAAATAGCATCATCATCATCAAAAGATAAGATAGAGAGTACCACACAATGGAAACAGATTGGGTGCAATCTTCCCCCCTCAAGTGTGTAGCTTCCCTTCCATGACTTGAGTATTTTGAGAATTTTATTAATAAAAATAGCCCAAGGAGCTAAGAATAGATGAGCGTACATATTGGGCTTCCTTTTTCCACTTTTGGGTTACACATTTTTAACCATATGAAGTCTCCTAAGGTTTGTACAAATAAAAACCTTTGCCCAAATAAAATTACTAGTGGGCCTTGTCACATAAAATGACTATGTGCACATTTACATCTATACATTAATCTCGTGCCAACTTGCACATTCCATTAAACTGAATCCTGCACAAATTAAATTAAACATATTTTTGTAATTCATCAAAAATATGAATAAATATATACCTGTAACACTAAGTTAAGCTCTTGACTTGAACATATGGTCTTTCTTTAATTATGTAAAGGTTTAACCTTGTTTCATGGTATCTGTGTGTGGGTGTGTGTGTGTGTATGTCCTTGTGGAAGGTCCCTATCCAACTAGCTTGTTGTGAACAAAAGAGAATACAGAAGTTGAAGATGGACACCTACTATATTCATGTATTTTGAGTTTTCAAAGGTTGAACAAGTACTACTTTTTTCATACCTTTACACGTGAACCAAGTCCTTTTCAAGGAATGAACTAAAATATGAGTATAAGATAAAGAAAAGGTTTCAAACATGAAAAGGGAACTCAATCTATCCTTTTATATACCCAATTTTGAGTTCTGATATTTACACGTAATTGAAAAACAAAAACGTTGTGGGTGTTCATAGAGGTGGCTATCCAATAGGTAAAAGCACCAGATGATAGAGATGTCATGCATTCCCTCCATGTGCAATTTAATGAGAAAGAAAGAATCATATCATGCAAGGAGAAGATATAGTAGTAGCCAAAGGATCTCTTCGCATGGGGCACTTCTTTTGCGAATCATTTTTAAATAAGAAAAATGACATTTTGGCTCCCCCCTCCCCTCTCACTCTCTTTCTCTAAGGTTGTCAAGGAGATGACCACTTTGAACCAACCTTACAAACTTGGCATGTATAGAGATGGATTTACCAACCTTACAAACTTGACATATATACATGTTATGATGAAATTTATGTAATAATAATAATAACCATAATTGAGTACATGGAAAATGATTATGTAACTTTGAAAGCTCATACTTCTCAAACCATATTTTAAATTAAGGGATTCAAAAGTGAAATTGTAAGTTTTTAAAGCTTTGTTTTTTGGAGTAGAGGGGGGGGGAGGCAGGGGCACATAAAGGAAGAAAAAGACATGGAGTGAGTGGATAGAGATGTGGATATATACATGGAGAGAGAGAGAGAGAGAGAGAGAGAGAGAGAGAGAGAGAGAGAGAGAGAGAGAGAGAGAGAGAGAGAGAGAGAGAGAGAGAGAGAGAGAGAGATTCTTTATGGATAGGCTAGGAGCTATAATGAGATAAAAAAGAGAGATTCTTTATGGATAGGCTAGGAGCTATAATGAGATAAAAATATACAAAAAGAGAGAAACTTGTTTGCATACTTTAAAACGCAAATTGCATGCCAAAAATCATAGTCACAAGTTGGAAGGTTACATCTCAATAGTTTTGTAAGACGAGACTATAAATGATATCTCCTAATGGGCATACTTCACAGTGTACTTTGCTTTTCTCGATATATAAGTGTTCACCAAAAGGAAGATATTGTTCTTCCAATCCCCTCTAGTACGTTTCATCATCTATTTTTTTCATGCCTTTACGGTAGTCCTTTGTTTTGTGTATGGTTGAAAAATTAAATATGAAGATGCATGAACTTCTCGTTTGTATAATTTATGGTAAGTTTCTAACCTTCAAATGTAGCTTGAAAAGAGGTTGATCTCTTCATTGAGTCATCATAACTTGGGTTTCTTATGCAATTACAAGTTAAGTGTAATGAGTTTATTTACTTTAAGGTAGTCCTTTGTGCTGTGTATGGTTGAAAAATTGAATATGAAGATGCATGAACTTCTCATTTGTATAATTTATGGTCAGTTTCTAACCTTCAAATGTAGCTTGAAAAGAGGTTGATCTCTTCATTGAGTCATCATAACTTGGGTTTCTTACGCAATTTATAGGTTAAGTGTAATGACTTTATTTACTCTATAATATGGTCCAATTTTGATATTCATTATTTTCAAGGCAAAGCCCGATTTTAGAGTAATGACTTTACTCTATAATATGGTCCAATTTTGATATTCGTTATTTTCAAGGCAAAGCCCAATTTTTTGTTCACCTATATGATTTTATTGTCTGACAACATTGGTGTATGGATATTGATAGATTGTTATCCCTAACAACATTTTCAATATGTAATGAGTGCACGAATATTGAGATAGATTGTTTAAGAGAAATCAAATGTACTTAAACTATTCCCTTTTTTTAGTGAATTGAGAGTTCTTGATGTGATTCTTTGTGGTTTGATAGTTTTGTGAAAGCACTAAGCCTCCAATAAGTAACCTTTGTTCATTGCACTTGTAGTTTTTGGTTTTATAGAGTACAACTCCAAACCAATTTCTATATATAATTATAATGTTTTCTTCGTACACTAAAAAACCCATATATAAGCTTCAATTGAAAGCTACTTTGCTCAGGTCTAGCTCAATGTATGAAACAAGTTGTAAAATGCCATTCATAAATGGTCTCCAACTTGGCTAAAAAGAAAGGTCTAGCCAGCTAAGTTTCTTTCTAAAATTACGTTACACAACTTTGTAGTTATATGTAACTCTGATGCTTATTTATATTTGTTAATTTGATGACATTGATATATATTTATTTCTTGTATATTTATATAAATTTATTTATATATAAAAATTTATATATAATCATTTGATGGCATTTATATATATTTATTTCTTGTATATTTATATAAATTCATTTATTTGCTTATGATTATATATTTATTTCTTGTATATTTATATAAATTTGTTTATATATGAAAATTTATATATATTTATATATATTTATTTCTTGTATATTTATATAAATTCATTGATTTGCTTATGATTATATATTTATTTTTAAACATTTTTAAGTGTAATATGTAATAGTATAAATATTCATATAGTATAAGTACAAATTTATTTAGTGATTAATAAATAATTACATGAAGAAATATAAGAATATATTTAGAAAATACTTAAAAATTTAGGTTATACAAAAATTAGTTATATAGAGTATAGTAGTTGTTTATACAAGCATATCAATATAGTTATATATTTAAACATAGGTAATACAAATAAAGTTACACATCTACTAAATTTAAATGGAATTTATACTTTGAATCTAAAAACGGTCCATTCATGGAGTTCAATAGCATATGTTTACTTTGAATCTAAAAACGGTCCATTCATGGAGTTCAATAGCATAGGATACGTTTACTCTAATATCTTTAAAGTTCAGACACCCTTTAGCCTTGTCTTTTAAATTTGATTCTCTATGAATTAGCAAGGAGTGAGAACTTGGCACACTCACATTTGGCTAGGCATTCAATGAGTCCCTTGTCTTTTAAATTTTATTATCTATGAATTTAGCAACTAGCATATCTTGGCATTTACTAGTGATCTACGATTTCTTTTGCTATCCATTGGTATTTGGGATTGCTATTCTTTGGAGAAGCATGCACACATCAACTGTTGAAACTAATCTTGATGTGCACTTGTCAATTACATTAAAAAAAATACTTTTAAGCAATCAGAACTCCCAACAATTGGATCCTACATATTGTTGACTATCGGTCAGAGCAAAAAGGGATGGCACATGTTTTGGAAAACTTATAGATAGAAACTGTATGCACAAAAAACGCACAAACTTTTCATAACTATAAGTAACATTCCTATTTGCATGTCAAAAACTTTGTTTAAGATTTTCTTACAAAGATCTGAACTTAACTGTGCAATTTCTTTAGTTTGTTAAGTTCGCTTGAGTCCTAGTCAGAGGATGGGGCTAAAAGGAAAACAAGTCACCCACTAGCCTAGAGAATTATAAACAAAACAAAGAAACTCCAAAGGAAGTATGCATAGAAATAAAGAAAATCCTAAGGAAGTATGCATAGAAATGTGGTAAGGGAAAGATATAAACAAGTGTGCTTTTATTTTTTTTAACCTTTGCACCTCTATCCATTGCCATTGCCCCATAACTTTTTGTGCTTTTATGCTCTCTCTCTCTCTCTCATATTTGGTCCACATCTTTTCATTGCCCTGTAACTTGTTATGTTTTCTTGTTTTCTCTCTCTATAGGTTTTAAGTATGTAAGAAGATGCAAGCTAGAGTAATATAAAACAAAACAAGGAAAGCCATGAGGAAGCATGTTAGGAGACGTAGGTTAGAGTGAAAGATTTGGTAAGTATGTAAGGAGATGTAGTCTAGTCAATGAAAGATGCACCTCTTAACCATTGGCCCACAACTTTTAGTGTTTTTACTCTCTCTCTCTCTCTCTCTCTCTCTCTCTCTCATAATTGCTCCACATCTTTTCACTGCCCCATAAATTATTGTGTTTTCATGTTCTCTCTCTCTCTCTCTCTCATGCACGTGGGTGCACACACACACACACACACACACACACACACACATATTTTCTCCACCTACTATTCATTGCCCCCATAAATCCACGCACACACACACACATACCACATGCATAACTCATCATCCTTGTTTTCCCTAACATAACACACACACACACACACACACACACACACACACACTTACACTTTTTATCATCACCTCACAAATTATTTTCTACACGTGATGCGTGTGCGCACGCACGCACACACACACACACACCCCCCCACACACCCACATGCAAAAGTCACAATCGTTGTTCGCCTTATGTTTTATTTTGAAAATATGTAGTCGTTCAAACCCCAAGGACCCAGTTTTTCCCCCTTCTTACAACGGCATTCTGGTGTATTTTTATCGGCTAGAAAACTAGCTAAGATCTTAAGATTTTCAGTAGCCCTTATTGTAAGGAAATATTTTAGTTATAAAGCCGGCATAGAATAGAGATTTAGGAGACAGAAAGAAACCGGATAGATGTAAGAGTTGTTCTTCCTTTTTTTTTTTGATGGGGTTGAAAGCCATGTGTTTTCTTTTGATGGAGCAAGTGCATGGGGCTCAATGATGTTCATACACACTCTCACTAGGTGGGTTGAGCATTAATCTAAACATTTTTTAAAACCCTTGTGGGTTGGCACGAGTGGCTAGTGGCCGGCAAAGGGGCAAGAAAAAGAGGGCTGTGGCCAGGTCGCCCATGTGTAGGACCACCTCATTTTCCTCTCTCTGGATTGATCACCCCCTTGTTCTTATCCCACCCACACACACACACACACACTTTTTTTTAGTAAAACACACACACACACACACACACACCCACACACACCCACACCCACCCACCCCGAGCTTATCCACTCCCCCATGTAAAAAACACATCGAGAAAATAAAAAAAATGCCCAAAAGAATAAAAAAGCATGTAACCCCCCTCCCTGCCCATCATAAACACCCATCTGAGCATCTCTCTCCATCCCCCATTTCGGCCCCTTCACAAAGCTTGGATTCAAAAAATCTCTCAGAAAGACCTCTCCCGGAAGGTAAAGCTCCCCAACCCATTACTTTTTAAGCCCTTCCCACCCCCCTCAAGCTGCAGAAAATTCCAAATTTATGCTTCTTCTTTTTTGGGTTCATTTAAGGCTAGATTTGTTTACAAGTTTTGTTTTGTTTTGTTTTTTTTTTTTGCTTTGCTTTTTCGGCAGCTGCTGAAGCTAGAAATCCACATTTGCTTTTATAAGGGTCTTGTCAGAGTGATAGAGAGATCTGCTACACAGAGAAAAAGCTGCGATCCAAGATCGCCCACAAACTTTACTGTATCCAGGAGGGACCGAAAGCACCGGATTTTTTCCCCTTTCAGAAACGTTTTTTTTTTGGCCTTTAGAAAAAGAAATATTTGTTCGAAGACTGCTTTCTTTGCACGCAGGCTGGAAAAAAAATTCTCCTGTGTTGCCTTTTGAAAAAGTGGTGCCCAGATGCTTTTTTGTTGCAAAAAAAAAAAGCAAACCTCAGTCCCAGAGGGCTCCATTAAGCTTCAGCAACTACATAACTGCTATTTTTCTTCTAATTTTTGGACTCAACGAGGCTCCTGCAACCGAAATTGCTCAAATCCCTCTCATTTTGAGTCAAGGCATGTCCCTCTCACTTTGAGCTCAATTAAGCTTTTTCTCAGAGATAATCCTTGATTAGTAACCCTGCTTCCACTTCATTTGAACAATTTTCAGCTCAAATTAGGCTTCATTGGAGGTCAATTTCAGCATCCAATAGATCAGGAGTCCTTTTTTTAATTTCATTTGCAGTGCACTGGTTTGCTCTGCTAGATGAATCTTCTGCTTGAATTTATCATTCAATTCACCATTTAAAGCTCCCCCTCTGTATAAGGGCTCTTGCTGGTCACCTCTCAACCAGGGATTATCACACCTTTGCAAAGAGAATGTCATCCTTGCAACGTTTCTACAAGAAAGGGAAATTCTTCCCCTCTCCAGCAACGGGTGACCTCCACCTCTCCTACCACAAAGATTGCCACAGGTTGAATCTGCAAATCCCGGAGGATTTCACAAAGTTTACTCAAGCATTGATGGGCTGTGCCTGATGCCTTGAATTGGCCCAAAATTTCAGTGCAAAGCCAAGACGGATTGTGTATGATCTTGTAGTTAAGTTCAAGATTGCTGCGAAGGGTGGACGTTAAACCTCGATGCAACACTTTTTTCTTCTGATGCTATGCCTTGTCTCCCACAAACTGCCTGCAAAAGCCCTGAATCAGCTCCACAATTGATATGAAGTGGTGATGGGCTGTGCCTGAATTCCCTGGAATTACATGAATTGGTGATGGTTGGATGCCATGGATCACATGAATCAGCTCAAGAGCTGATATGGATTTGTGCTGGGTGTCATAAATGAGCGCCCCCCGCGGGCCCCCCCCCTCCCCCCCACCACCACAGTCCTCACTTGCCTTAAAATTGTGATAGGCATTGCTTGATGCCTTTGATTTACTGCTCTTGATTCATCCAAGATGTCCTCGAGATCATATTCCAACCTGTTAGACCTCACTTCGGATTTCCCACCCCCTCTACCTCGAGCATCACGGCATTTGCCCAGAGTAATGACCGTCCCGGGCATTCTCTCTGAGGTTCGGGATGATAATAACAGCACCAGCGCAACCTCCGAAGCACCCTCCTCCATAGCCCAAGATCGGTGCATCATTGTCGCCAACATCTTACCCTTGAATGCCCAGAGGCGGTTTGACAAGAAAGGGTGGTATTTCAGCTGGGATCCGGACTCTCTTCTCTTGCAGCTCAAAGATGGGCTACTTCATGAGATGGAAGTGGTCTACATTGGCTGCTTGAAGGCTGACATTGAGCCCAGTGAGCAAGAAGAAGTTGCTTCTTATCTCCTCGAGGCATTCAACTGTGTCCCGGCTTTTTTCTCTCCAGAGATCAGAAACCGTTTCTACCATGGCTTTTGTAAACAGCAGCTCTGGCCCCTCTTCCATTACATGCTTCCGCTCACTCCCGACCATGGTGGACGCTTCGACCGATTGCTATGGCAAGCTTATGTCTCAGTAAACAAGACATTTGCAGACAAAGTCATGGAGGTAATCAATCCTGATGATGATTATGTGTGGGTTCATGATTATCATCTCATGCTGCTTCCAACTTTTCTCAGAAAGAAGTGGAGTAGGGTGAAGTTGGGGTTTTTTCTTCACAGTCCCTTCCCTTCATCAGAGATATACCGAACGCTCCCTGTCCGAGATGAGATGCTTCGGGCCCTCTTGAATGCAGATGTGATTGGTTTTCATACCTTTGATTATGCAAGGCACTTCCTATCTTGCTGTAGAAGGATTTTGGGTCTCGAATATGAATCAAAGAGGGGTTACATCAGTCTGGAATACTATGGGCGCACAGTAAACATCAAGATCATGCCGGTTGGTATTCACATGGACCAGTTGCAGGTTTGTCTGAATAATTCCGATACACAGAGAAGGATTGTCGAGCTAAACACGCAATTTAAGGGGAAAATGGTACTTTTAGGAGTTGATGATATGGATATTTTCAAAGGCATAGGGTTGAAGCTCTTGGCTATGGAACAGTTACTTATGGCACATCCTGAATGGAGAGGAAAAGTTGTGATGGTACAGATTGCAAACCCTGCCAGGAGCTATGGAAAGGATGTGTTGGAAGTTCAAACAGAGGCATATGCCACAGTGGAGAGGATAAACCAGCAGTATGGTGGAGAGGGGTATCAGCCGGTTGTGCTCATTGAGAGGCAGATCTCTCTTTCAGAGCGGATTGCTTACTATACTGTAGCAGAGTGTTGTGTGGTGACTGCTGTGAGGGATGGAATGAATCTGATACCCTATGAGTATATTGTGTGCAGGCAGGGATGTGCACCATTGGATGATGGGCCTGCCGCTGCTACACCACCAAAAAGCACCTTGATAGTGTCAGAGTTCATTGGGTGTTCACCCTCTCTCAGTGGAGCCATAAGGGTGAATCCATGGAACATAGACAATCTTGCAGATGCCCTCAACATGGCCCTCACAATACCAGAGGCAGAGAAGCAGATGAGACATGAAAAACACTATCGGTATGTCAGCACCCACGATGTAGCATATTGGGCTCAGAGTTTTATGGGAGATTTAGAGAGGACATGCAAGGACCATTCAAAAAGGCGCTCATGGGGCATCGGCTTTGGGTTGAGTTTTCGGGTGATGGCATTGGATCCCAACTTTAGGAAGCTGTCACCAGAACACATAGCATCAGCCTATAAGAGGACCTCACGCCGGGCCATTCTTCTTGACTATGATGGCACAATGATGCCACAAACATCTATCAACAAAACTCCTAGCCCTGAAGTGTTGCACACGTTAAATATACTGTGCAGTGATCCAAATAATTGTCTCTTTATTGTTAGTGGGAGGAAGCGGCAGATCCTCAGTGACTGGTTCTCATCATGCGAATGCCTAGGGATAGCAGCTGAGCATGGGTATTTTTACAGGTACTCCAACTCTCTTTTTACAGGTTTCCATTTTGGTAGCTTGTAAAATGCTGGTGGTGTTGATGAACCACTGATCTATGTTGTGTAGATGGCATCGGGATTCGGAATGGGAAACGAGCATACCGGCTACAGATTTTGGTTGGAAAGATGTTGCCGAACCGGTTATGAACCTGTACACTGAAACCACTGATGGATCCTTCATTGAGGTGAAAGAGAGTGCTTTAGTCTGGCATCATCAGGACGCAGATCCTGATTTTGGATCTTGGCAAGCAAAAGAGCTACTAGACCATCTAGAAAGTGTTCTTGCCAATGAGCCTGTTGCTGTCAAAATTGGTCATCACATTGTGGAAGTAAAGCCACAGGTATTTTTTTGAGACTCTTTTCATGGGTGTTATTCCTCCATTTTGGTTTTAAACTTGAGCACTGGGCTTGCTGTATCTTGCAGGGAGTTAGCAAAGGTGTGATAGCAGAAAAGCTGCTGTCCTCTATGGTGAGCCAAGGTCTGCCTCCGGACTTTGTTCTATGCTGCGGAGATGACAGGTCTGATGAGGATATGTTTGAAAAAATTGCCACGGCAATGGCGGAACCCCCACAGTTGCCTATGGCAGAAGTCTTTGCTTGCACAGTGGGTCGGAAGCCTAGCAAGGCCAAATATTATCTGGATGACACTGGGGAGGTCATCAAAATGCTAGAAGGATTGGCTCTTGCCTCTCAATCAGGAACAAGGAGTACTGGCCATGGCAGGTTTGACAGTGCATTTTGATTGGCTGAAGGTACCATGTTTGATGTGATGGAGAGTGTGGCAGATAGAACGCTAATGGCCTTCTTGGAACTACTGATGTCTTTTCCTGAGCATGATGGGAATGTAGTTTTGGTGCATGTACATATGTAGGGATTTCACTTTAAGGGTCACATTGTACAGGGAATCTATAGCTTGGTAGCGTCGTGATTAATGATATTTTTTCAAGTTTTAGTAATTAAAAATGAGACCTCTTAAGCTATAGGTTAATCATGGACTTGGGTAGGACCTTTTCCCTTTCTCAGCATGAGGGAAAATTAGAGTAATTTCAATGCCTATTATTCTACCATGTGTGTTGCTTTTAAAAAATTAGGCTGAGCAGCTAAGGCAGCACACTGGCTAATTGCTGCATTTCTTACTGAAAGACTGTGTGCCTTTAGCATGGAGTGGTAATTGGATGACCCCACAAAGCAGGTAGATTTTTAGTCTCTCTCATAAGATGGTTTCAAAGCTCCGTGCCCGCTTTACTTGCAGCTCGGCATATATAGTTGTAATGGAATGCCTACTATTGTAATGGACAAATGCTTGCTAGTTTTTTTGAAACCCTCTCTCTCTCTCTCTCTCTCTCTCTCTCTCTCACACACACACACATGCACACACACATCAAGGAAGTGTTGCATCTCTCTCTCTCTCTCTCTCTCACACACACACACACATGCACACACACACACACATTCATCAAGGAAGTGTTGCAGCTCTCTCTCTCTCTCTCTCTCTCTCTCACACACACACACACACACACACACGTGTACGCACACACCCACACACACATCAAGGAAGTGTTGCATCTCTCTCTCTCTCTCTCTCTCTCTCTCTCTATCGCTTGTGCGTGCACACACACACACATCATAGGTCATGTCTCACTGGCCTCTCGAGGATGATAATACATCATCGTCATCTCTCTCTCTCTCTCTCTCTCTCTCTCTCTCACACACACACACACACACCCTTCTAAGCGACAGAACAATCAAATTGCAAAAAAGAAAGAAAGAATGTACGTGTTTGTTCTAGTGGATAAGTCGTTTTGTACCAAGATGAGTCGTCATAAGTCGTACTGATAGATAATCCAAGCGTATCGTTAGGAGATGATGTAGTTATTAATTCAACAATGCTACCCGAAGTAGTTATGGAAGTTGTATCTATGGTCTTATAATATTCGTGTTCTTCTTTGCCTATTGCATGCCATTCAATCAACTAAATTGTTGCCTCCAGCGCTATATTGGGGTAGTTTGTTTGTTTGTTTGTTCTTTTTTTGAGTGGTGGTTGCAAAAAGATTGTAATTCTCACTAGAAGTTTATTCAAACTCTCTTCAAAGACAGAGAGAGTTGGCAGAGTTTTACCAAACACTGAGTGAGATTTTTCGAGCTAAAACCCAAGAATCAAGTTAAACTTGTCAAAAAAGTCCCAAAATACTAAAATAAAAAGTTACATAGTGGTAACTAAGTTTGAAGTCTAAATTGAAAATATCTAAAATAAAAAGTTATAATACTAACTACCACGATCATCATTGATCACCACGTAACAAAATTGAAACACAAATATAAAAGCTAATATGAAAAACTAAGATGAGTATATGCTTGGTCCTACACTTGACCCTCTAGCTAAGCAACCTATGTTTGAGATCTCTCTTTCTCTTGCTTGCCATCTTGCCCTCTTGCAATTGGTTTGAACCTCTACATCAATTGAGCATCCCAACATATCAAACTCCTAGAAATCAAGCGTTTCTTGTCCCATAGAATGCAAGCTTTTCTAGTGGCCCTCCCCTCATAGAGAACCCTTCCTAGTGTACTAGCAATATCCTGCTCCCAAAATACATATGGAAGCCTTGGGAATTCCACCCAAGCTAGGCATTGATATTGAAAGACCTCCTTTGGTTCAAAGGCAGGTAACCATGGGATAGCATAAACAACATTTCCTTTAAAGGTTGCAAATGTATTGAGGATAAGTTCTCTCTATTGCTCATTGTCAACCATTGAAAGAAACCCTTTCCAACAAAGTAGAATTTAGCCTTGGCCATAGCTATACACCTCTTCGAACTATGTATAGGGTTCCTTTTCTAAGGGAGGTTTCCCCATGAAGTATAGATGCACTCCATAGGTGAGAGTCCTATGGACGTCATACATGGTTCTACCCATGGAGAACTCTCTTCCTTTCTTGTCCACCCTCTTGCCTTCTGAGACCTTTGCTACCATCCTTTTCAACTCCTAACCATACATTCTTGCTAGCATTCTTATCATTAAAGGCCAATTATATGTCAAGTAACTAGTTGAGCATGTGTTTTCCATGATAAATAGCATACAATCCTTAGCCAAAGCAAAATGGGAACCACGCATTTGGAACTATTTTACCATAAGCTTTCTTATGACATTGTGACAACTCAGAGCCATAAACTAGATCGCATACATCTTGTATCCTGCGCTTGCACCATCAACCGAACTTTAGATTATAAGTAGAAGAAAAGAGTAATTCAATAATACACCCACAAAAGTGTTGCATTCATCACTAAAGCTCATGCGAGAGCTCATGAATCTCCTCAAAAGCCATATCAAATTCCCCTACGATCAATGCCACATTATTCCCATATTGGAAAAAAAGATCATACTCAGGGTTTGGTTGCGCGGGCACTCTATCAAATGATTTAGCCCTTAGAACCGGTCAACCCACAGGTGACTAGTGTGAATGAAAAGACGTGCTTGTGAAAAGGTAGCACTTATGAGAGCATTCGCACTTGATTTTGGAACCCTCCCTCTCTTAGAGCAGTCTTCAGCTATTCATAGGTTAAATTAGATTCATTTCATAGATTTCATGCCTTTTTAGGTAATTCAATACATTGATTTGACTGCTGCTAACTAGTTGTGGTAACCTTGAAATAGCAAGGAGCTTGTGACCAGACCCTCAAATTTCATCTCCTTCCAATGTAGGCAAAAAAAAATAATCCATGTGGGATGTTGCGCCACCACGGCCTCCCGTTGGCAAATTTTTTTATATGGTCATCGTCATCACATCATCATAAGCACCATCACATCACCATAAGAACTATAAGCACCATAATCATTATCACATCACCATAAGCACATTATCATCATAAAAAAATTGCATGTGGGAGGCCACGTCGGCACGGCCTCTTACAAGCAATTTTCTTTAATGATGATGATCGTCATCACATCACCATCTTCACCATCATCACATCATCATCATGACCATAACCACATCATGATAACCTTCATGATCATAGTCACAGGTGAAGGGTAGGAAAAAAAACTACCTAGGGGAGGCCGCGTGGGGTGATGGGGCACATAGGAGGCACACCATGTAGAGGGGTGTTTTTGGGCATTCATGATGGCTCTCGTGTAGCGAGGATCTAAGGCAGGGCCTATTCACATATATATATACACACACTACTCTTGGCCAGCCAGTATAAACACATGTTATAAATGCCCACGACCGCTCAGTAGTGTTTATAAATGCCTTCTTGGCATGAAGATGACAAAGATGGGCACTTCAATTTCAAGCTTGGAGAGAACTTCACGGGTCAGGATGTGCTGGGGACGTTTGGGTGGATCTCAGCAACAACATGGTGGGCTGAGGTGATTAGGGCAAAAAAAAAAAACTGCACGTGGGAGGCCCCGTCCACCAGGCAAATTTTTTCCCCTAGTTTTTTTTTCCTATGTTCATGAAAAAAAAAATTGCCTAAAAATACCTCCCTCCCTCTCTCTCTCTCTCTCTCCCCCATAAATATTTATTAAAAAAAAATCCCTAAACAGGCCTTGCCGACGCGGCCCGTTTAGAGTTGGTTTTTTTAGTTAGGATGCAAATACTCACTCACTTTCTCTATCTCAGTAGAGTGTGTGGACACATCAACATGATGAGAGAGAGAGAGAGAGAGAGATCTTTGAAGCTTTGGTAATTGAGAGAGAGAGAGAGACTTATCTGTGAGAGAGAGAGAGAGGAAGAGATAGACATTGCAGCTCTCATCGAAAATTCGCATAGAGAGAGCGCTTCTGTTGTCACATACACAGATAAATAAATAAATATATATATAGATAGATAGATAGAGAGAGAGAGAGAGAGAGAGAGAGAGAGAGAGAGAGAGAGAGAGAGAGAGAGAGAGAGAGAGAGAGAGAGAGAGAGAGAGAGAGAGAGAGAGGGAGAGCTCATATCTATTATCTAAGAAATGGATAGCTTTTGTAAAATAATTCAACAACAAAAACACACACACACATACACGCTCACACATGCAAACAACTATCACATGACACATCTTGAGGTCTAGTATCACTCTCTGCCTAAGGCCCAGTTCACAGTGAAGCGGCGGAAAACACACTCAAAAATGAGCAATTCCAGGTGGAAAAGTTAAAAAATGCACACTTCCGCCACCCGAGTGTTCACACAGAGGGCGGAAGGAAGACTGCACTAATTTTCTTCCGCCGCCCAGTGTGAACCTTTCGGGCGGCGGAAGAAAGAATAAAACAAAAACATGGAAAGTAGAGCCAAGAGTTGATTGGTGCCAACATGGCACTTTTTGCCAAGTTGGAGGGTGGAAGAAGTTTGTTCCAAGGGGGGGGGGGGGGGGGTTGGAACAAAACTCCCTTTTTTCTTCCACGATGTGGCACCTCTCAACCTTCTCTTCCGCCGCTCTATGTGAACACTAATGTCCATATGGCAACTTTTTGTTGGCTTCTACACTTTTTAAATTCCTTCCGCCGCCTTATGTGAACTGGGCCTAAAATGGAAAATCTCTTGAGGTACCCGGAACACAAAAACTCTCCTTCTCTCTCTCTCTCTCTCTCTCTCTCTCTCTCTCTCTCTCTCGGATCTATGGTATAAACATAGAAAATTCTAGTGTGGGCAGCTTGCTTCTTTTACTCTCTCTGTAGATAATTGCTTGTGTGTGTGTGTGTGTGTGAGAGAGAGAGAGAGAGAGAGAGCCGGCCGGCTCTCTCTCTCTCTCTCTCTCTCTCTCACGTTATACAACACACACCCACACACGACCCCGATGTTTATAAACAGAGTGAGGTTTAGTGAAGCGTTATTTTATGAGCAAACCGTCAAGTGTTTCTCTTTCATGTGTATGCCCTTCTCTTGCTCTCTCTTTTTCCTTATCATTGCATTGAAAATTTCCTTAGCAGGTATAGCGGTTGAGGTCTTATGAGGCAACCATACAGAAAAGCTCAATGTGATTCTAGAAAGCAAATCATATTGATTTTCAATATGTTTGCATGGTTGCAGGACAGAAATCGTGTAATCAATCAAATTGAGAATTTCTACGTGTCCTATGAGCTAAGATTATTGTGCTATTTACCCCTTCCTCTACATTTACTATGAGCAGTGTTGGGGTCTCCTCCATTTTATGATAAATTACTACCCACAAAGGTTAATGATGATGTTTTGCATATAGAATTAGCAATGAGTACAAAAGGAATGTAAATTTAAGATGAATTACTAAGATGATACTTTAACCTAAATCATTTTTGTAGTGATGGGGAGCAGATGTAAAGCACAAGGTTGCCGAGCAAAAATTATGACAATTTTAACCATTAACCTCCCCTCCCAAAACAAAAGGAACAAAACAAACAAACATGATCATATGCTCATATGTGTTAAGCTTACATCTGAAGGTGCCTAGTCACCCTGAGCATATAGGGTGTAGACTTGGTAGTCTCAAGAAGGGGAATGACAGTTTCAGTGTCCAAAGGAGAGAGGACACAAAAATATGCAAGGGATGGGCAAGAGAACTTCTGGCATGAGACCAAGGTGGCAAAGACATTGTGGGCGATTCATAGGACTAAGGCAAAGACATTGTGGGCAGTTTGTACGGCTAAACCAAGTAAATAAAGTTCTCCTTTTTGGTATATTTTGGAATGTTTTGCTCGGTTTTTGGGTTTGCTCGAAAAATTTCACTCGGTGTGTGGGATCCCCTAGTTGGCATTATTTCAACAAGAAAAACTATAGAAGAAATTTTTAGAAAATCGTTCTAGTGATCCATACTCAAAGTATTAGTACTCTAGGGTGGATTAAAGATGGAGAGCCTCATAATTGTAAAGTAGGATAACTAAAGAACTTGATTAAGAAGGTCTTAAGTAAATTACACACTAATCAAGGCAAATACCCACAATTATTCTCATTGTTTTAGGAGCCAAGGAACATCCAATTTTATAGCTTCAAATGGAAGGCTCTAGATCCTTGCATGATCTATGAATCAAGTACATGTTTCCACTAGAAATACTACTCGTGTGTACATCATAAAACATGTGGCAAGTGCTATCTGTGTGCCTAGACCTCTTCACATGCTTCATAAAGGCACCTTTACTTTCACCTTCACCTATCTACATGCAGCAATAGCATTTGAGAAATCAACCTTTGATTAACACCACACATTTGCCATCTAAGGTGAGCCTCAATACTCATTTATAAATGAGCAAAACACAACATAGTGCTACACGCCTAATTATAACTTAACACTTCAACGGCCATAGTCTCTTGCACACTCACCCATGGGTATCTCAAATGCTTTCTACCCAAGATTTCAAGAACAAGTGGAATTGAGGCACTTTCACTTATTGTAAACATCTTGCACACTACTACATCTAGCCTTAGACTTGGTCTTTTCACCAATTAGAGACCTTTTGGTGTAGATGCCACAAGGCCCTACTTATGTACGTATGAGTGGTGTGTAGGGATTTTGAGGTTGATATTGATGTATTTGTTGTTTGTCACAGAAGCATAACTTTGGGCATAAACATTGGAGTAGATGACTTATTAATGATGATGGCATTAATAAAATTCATTTTAATGCATGTGACAAAGACATGAATGCCCTCTTCATAATGACTTTATCATTTGGCATATACTTTTATAGACATATGACCACACCCTTAATGTAAAATGCCTTCACACCTAGGATAGACATGAATGCCCTCTTCATAATGACTTTATCATTTGGCATATACTTTTAGAGACATATGACCACACCCTTAATGTAAAATGCCTTCACACCTAGGATACCCCTCTGGGTTTTCATTTGAAAGCAAAAACCTTATCACAATGCCTATAAAGGGGAAAAGCTATAAAAGTAGTGTGGCCCCTCTTTTTTCTGTTTTACTTGTTTCAAGAGGTGGGAAAAACTGTGTCAAATCTACTTCCAAATCTATGGTTTTTTACACAACCACCTCTTCTATCATTAAATTGCCATCTTCATCCATCGAATAGCATGCTATTGCTTTATTCATCATCAAAACCCTCTTTTTTTTGTGCTAGTCATATGCTAATTGAGATTAATCTATAATCAACACTACATTTCGGAGTTTTCTCATCATGTCCATCACAGCCTGCTCAACCTCAACCTCAACTGCAAACCCAGACTAATATGCTCTGAAGAGGCTTTTGAAGTGCAACCATCTAATCATCTTGTAGACTTAGATCATGTAGAGTTAGATTTCAATAAAGTTCATTGGGTCCTCTTGTTGCAAAAGGAGACGATTGATATGACTGATGCCATGCTAGGATGCTACAAGGTTACAAGAGGGCAATGCAACATCACTTCACTGAGCACATTCATTGCGCACACCGCTCCATATACATATCCCTTGTTGGCGGCCATGGCCTTCTTCCTAGAAACAATCATGTTAGAGACTCCTTAAAACATCTTCAAGTTACCATTACATCCCATGGTGCTTAATTTCAGCTTAAGGGTGCCACATCCCGCAAGATGCAACAGTGCTATATGATGTCTTTTCAAATACCCTAAGTCAATAATTCCTTGATATCTTTGAAATGTCATGTCAACAGTAGCAATCTCAGTTCTAATCAAATGTCTACATGCCACTAGCAACTACCAAGCCCACTTCTTAGCCTTCTAGGGACAAAACCTGCATCAACGAGGGGGGCCATTTCAATGCCATTTGGAGATGCTTTGTAATTCTTATCAATATATTTATGATGTAGTAAGCCAAAGGTTTTTATCAAGAGTTTAGATTTTGAGTCCATGTTAAATTCAAATGTTATAGTCTTAATCTTTAAAATCTTTTAATTGATGTCCAACCAAGTGCAAATCCGATGACCAAGTATATAAGTGAATTTTTGCACTTGTATTGCACAAATTCTTATAGATAATAAAAAGTGGATCTTGGTAAATGAGAGAGAGAGAGAGAGAGAGAGAGAGAGAGAGAGAGAGAGTCCTAATGTATGTTGTGCCTCTTGATTTCTTGCTTGAGAGAGAGAGAGAGAGTCCTAATGTATGTTGTGCCTCTTGATTTCTTGCTTGAGAGACTCTTTCGTACTATGTGTTGTACCTCTTGCTTTCTTGCTTGTGTGTGAGAGAGAGAGGGAGTGAGGGAAAGGACCATCGTGTGTAATTGAGTAATTGCATTGAGTAACACAATGTTAGAGCAAACACGGAGAGTGAGCAACCAAACACAAACATCACCTTGGAGCGTATTAGCTCTCAGAATATATTCACAACCTCTTGTCATGGGAAACATAGGTATCCCTAGGCCAACCCTCTCTAGGTGTTGTAAACACAAGCATCCACGTGATTGATAAGAAAAAATTTCAAAGCTTAGGGTGTTTCACATAGATTTTTCATACCACAGCTAACCCCTCAGTTTGCAAGTTTGTAGTCCTATAGGTGTGGGTCCCTATAGGTGTGATCAAGGAATACATGCCACTAGCCCCTTGGTTTGTCAAGTTTCATGTATTCCCTATAAGAAGTCATTGACCCCTTGGTTTTCAAGTTCCATGTAGTCCCTATAGGATGTCATCCTTGGATGAAGCTAGGTGAACAAAGCCCTATAGGTGTGATCAAGAAATACCACAACTAACCCCTTGGTTTGCAAGTGCCATGTAGTCTTATAGGAAATCATCCTTGGAGGAAGCTGTGGGTGAATACAGCCCAATGCATGATCAATGCAATTAATGACACCACTACCCTATAACTCCCCCCCACAAGCAAGGTAAAAATGCATCTTTGAGAAGGGAGACCACAACAAATCCTATGCCTGTAGCCCCCTTCAGCATTAACATGTACGGTCTCAACACCGACAACAACTAGTAAGCCCCCCACAACATCTAAGAAGACCCATCCTCATCTCTAGTAGTTTCCCCGTGTAAGGTACATTGCATGCACATTACATGCCTTGCCAAAGAAATTTTAAGCCTTAATGTTAATAATCCCTCTCAAAATAAATCTTAGCTTGCCACCAAAATTTCCCTTCTTGAAGACCCATCCTTGTCACTAGTAGTTTCCCTTTGGTAAGGTACATGCACATTACACTCCTTACCTAAGAAATATAAACCTGGAAGGGGGGGGGAAGGCACCAATGCCATTCTTAGGGCCATTCAAGGAAGAATGACAGAGATACCATTCTCAAGGCATCCCATCATTTTGATTGAAGGTGAGAATGGCACACCACCGCCATTCTCCCTTACATTCACCATTCTTAGGGCCATTCAAGGAAGAATGACAAAGATACCATTCTCAAGGCATTCCATCATTTTGATTGAAGGTGAGAATGGCACACCACTGCCATTCTCCCTTACATTCAAGGAAGAATGGTAGTGGTGTCATTCTCAAGGCATCCCATCATTTTGATTGAAGGGGAGAATGGGACCATCACTACCATTCTCCCTTACATTCAAGGAAGAATGGCACCACTTCCATTCTCAAAGCCTCCCATCACCTTCTTGAAGGGGGAATGGCACCACTGCCATTCTCCCTTGCATTCGAGGAAGAATGACAATGGTGCCATTCTCAAGGCATCCCATCACCTTGAAGGGGGGAATGGCACCACTGCCATTCTTAAGGCCATTCAAGGAAGAATGACAGAGATACCATTCTCAGGGCATCCCATCATTTTGATTGAAGGTGAGAATGGCACACCACTGCCATTCTCCCTTACATTCAAGGAAGAATGGCACTGGTGTCATTCTCAAGGCATCCCATCATTTTGATTGAAGGGGAGAATGGGACCATCACTACCGTTCTCCCTTACATTCAAGGAAGAATGGCACCACTTCCATTCTCAAAGCACCTTGAAGGGAGAATGGCACCACTGCCATTCTCCCTTACATTCGAGAAAGAATGGCAGTGGTGCCATTCTCAAGGCATCCCATCACCTTTAAGGGGGGAATGGCACCACTATTGTTCTCCCTTACATTCGAGCAAGAATGGCAGTGCTGCCATTCTCAAGGCCTCCCATCATTAAAGAGGATAATAGCACCACTTCCATTATCCCTTACATTCAAAGAATAATAGCAGTAGTGCCAATCTCACACAAGCTTAATCTATGAAAAATAGAATGGCACCACTGCCATTCTCCCTTGAATTTGAGAGGGAGAATGGGAGTTGTGCCACTCTCCCTAATATATTATAATAAGAGCATTTAAGGTTATGCTTCATAACAAGAGCCTCATTTGATGTAGTAGGAGAAGTCGATGTAGATCCTTCATTCTTCACACGTAGTCATTGATCGTCTTCAAGGAGACTCGCCTTGATGTCTTCAAAGGTAGGGTTGGGAGGTGCTTTAGGGTGGTGATGAGGTTGGAGAACTCATCGGGCATTTCCTTGAGAAACGAACCGCCACGGTGGTGATGAGGTTGGAGAACTCATCGGGCATTTCCTTGAGAAACGAACCGCCACGGTGTCCTCCTCTCTTCAATTCTTGCATCAATGCTTGCAAGTTGTCCCATTATGCTCTTCATGTTGCTTATGAAGCCTCCAAGGGACTCTCCACTCTTCATAACAAGAGCCTCATTTGATGTAGTAGGAGAAGTCGATATAGATCCTCCATTCTTCACACGTAGTCATTGATCTTCAAGGAGAATCGCCTCGATGTCTTCAAAGGTAGGGTTGGGAAGGTTCTTTAGAGTGGTGATGAGGTTGGAGAACTCATCGGGCATTGCCTTGAGAGAAGAACCACCACGGTGTCCTCCTCTTCAATTCTTGCATCAATGCTTTGCAAGTCACCCTGAGCATATAGGGTGTAGACTTGGTAGTGTCAAGAAGGGGAATGACAGTTTCAGTGTCCAAAGGAGAGAGGACACAAAAATATGCAAGGGATGGGCAAGAGAACTTCTGGCATGAGACCAAGGTGGCAAAGACATTGTGGGGGCGATTCATAAGGCAAAGACATTGTGGGCAGTTTGTACGGCTAAACCAAGTAAATAAAGTTCTCCTTTTTGGTATTTTTTGGAATGTTTTGCTCGGTTTTTGGGTTTGCTCGAAAAATTTCACTCGGTGTGTGGGATCCCCTAGTTGGCATTATTTCAACAAGAAAAACTATAGAAGAAATTTTTAGAAAATCGTTCTAGTGATCCATACTCAAAGTATTAGTTCTCTAGGGTGGATTAAAGATGGAGAGCCTCATAATTGTAAAGTAAGATAACTAAAGAACTTGATTAAGAAGGTCTTAAGTAAATTACACACTAATCAAGGCAAATACCCACAATTATTCTCATTGTTTTAGGAGCCAAGGAACATCCAATTTTATAGCTTCAAATGGAAGGCTCTAGATCCTTGCATGATCTATGAATCAAGTACATGTTTCCACTAGAAATACTACTCGTGTGTGTACATCATAAAACATGTGGCAAGTGCTATCTATGTGCCTAGACCTCTTCATATGCTTCATAAAGGCACCTTTACTTTCACCTTCACCTATCTACATGCAGCAATAGCATTTGAGAAATCAACCTTTGATTAACACCACACATTTGCCATCTAAGGTGAGCCTCAACACTCATTTATAAATGAGCAAAACACAACATAGTGCTACACGCCTAATTACAACTTAACACTTCAACGGCCATAGTCTCTTGCACACTCACCCATGGGTATCTCAAATGCTTTCTACCCAAGATTTCAAGAACAAGTGGAATTGAGGCACTTTCACTTATTGTAAACATCTTGCACACTACTACATCTAGCCTTAGACTTGGTCTTTTCACCAATTAGAGACCTTTTGGTGTAGATGCCACAAGGCCCTACTTATGTAGGTACGAGTGGTGTGTAGGGATTTTGAGGTTGATATTGATGTATTTGTTGTTTGTCACAGAAGCATAACTTTGGGCATAAACATTGGAGTAGATGACTTATTAATGATGATGGCATTAATAAAATTCATTTTAATGCATGTGACAAAGACATGAATGCCCTCTTCATAATGACTTTATCATTTGGCATATACTTTTAGAGACATATGACCACACCCTTAATGTAAAATGCCTTCACACCTAGGATACCCCTCTGGGTTTTCATTTGAAAGCAAAAACCTTATCACAATGCTTATAAAGGGGAAAAGCTATAAAAGTAGTGTGGCCCCTCTTTTTTCTATTTTACCTGTTTCAAGAGGTGGGAAAAACTGTGTCAAATCTGCTTCCAAATCTATGGTTTTCTACACAACCACCCCTTCTATCATTAAATTGCCATCTTCATCCATCGAATAGCATGCTATTGCTTTATTCATCATCAAAACCCTCTTTTTTTTGTGCTAGTCATATGCTAATTGAGATTAATCTATAATCAACACTACATTTCGTAGTTTGCTCATCATGTCCATCACAGCCTCCTCAACCTCAACCTCAACTGCAAACCCACACTAATATGCTTTGAAGAGGCTTTTGAAGTGCAACCATCTAATCATCTTGTAGACTTAGATCATGTAGACTTAGATTTCAATAAAGCTCATTGGGTCCTCTTGTTGCAAAAGGAGACGATTGATATGACTGATTCCATGCTAGGATGCTACAAGATTACAAGAGGGCAATGCAACATCACTTCACTGAGCACATTCATTGCGCACACCGCTCCATATACATATCCCTTGTTGGCGGCCATGGCCTTCTTCCTAGAAACAATCATGTTAGAGACTCCTTAAAACATCTTCAAGTTACCATTACATCCCATGGTGTTTAATTTTAGCTTAAGGGTGCCACATCCTGCAAGATGCAACAGTGCTATATGATGTCTTTTCAAATACCCTAAGTCAACAATTCCTTGATATCTTTGAAATATCATGTCAACAGTAGCAATCTCAGTTCTAATCAAATGTCTACATGCCACTAGCAACTACCAAGCCCACTTCTTAGCCTTCTAGGGACAAAACCTGCATCAACGAGGGGGGCCATTTCAATGCCATTTGGAGATGCTTTGTAATTCTTATCAATATATTTATGATGTAGTAAGCCAAAGGTTTTATCAAGAGTTTAGATTTTGAGTCCATGTTAAATGCAAATGTTATAGTCTTAATCTTTTAAATCTTTTAATTGATGTCCAACCAAGTGCAAATCCGATGACCAAGCATATAAGTGAATTTTTGCACTTGTATTGCACAAATTCTTATAGATAATAAAAAGTGGATCTTGGTAAATGAGAGAGAGAGAGATTTAGTCCTAATGTATATTGAATGGCACCACTGCCATTCTCCCTTGCATTCAAGGAAGAATGACAATGGTGCCATTCTCAAGGCATCCCATCACCTTGAAGGGGGGAATGGCACCACTGCCATTCTTAAGGCCATTCAAGGAAGAATGACAGAGATACCATTCTCAGGGCATCCAATCATTTTGATTGAAGGTGAGAATGGCACACCACTGCCATTCTCCCTTACATTCAAGGAAGAATGGCAGTGGTGTCATTCTCAAGGCATCCCATCATTTCGATTGAAGGGGAGAATGGGACCATCACTACCGTTCTCCCTTACATTCAAGGAAGAATGGCACCACTTCCATTCTCAAAGCCTCCCATCACCTTGAAGGGAGAATGGCACCACTGCCATTCTCCCTTACATTCGAGAAAGAATGGCAGTGGTGCCATTCTCAAGGCATCCCATCACCTTTAAGGGGGGAATGGCACCACTATTGTTCTCCCTTACATTCGAGCAAGAATGGCAGTGCTGCCATTCTCAAGGCCTCCCATCATTAAAGAGGAGAATAGCACCACTTCCATTATCCCTTACATTCAAAGAATAATAGCAGTAGTGCCAATCTCACACAAGCTTAATCTATGAAAAATAGAATGGCACCACTGCCATTCTCCCTCGAATTTGAGAGGGAGAATGGGAGTTGTGCCATTCTCCCTAATATATTATAATAAGAGCATTTAAGGTTATGATTCATAACAAGAGCCTCATTTGATGTAGTAGGAGAAGTCGATGTAGATCCTCCATTCTTCACACGTAGTCATTGATCGTCTTCAAGGAGACTCGCCTTGATGTCTTCAAAGATAGGGTTGGGAAGGTGCTTTAGGGTGGTGATGAGGTTGGAGAACTCATCGGGCATTTCCTTGAGAGACAAACCGCCACGGTGTCCTCCTCTCTTCAATTCTTGCGTCAATGCTTGCAAGTTGTCCCATTATGCTCTTCATGTTGCTTATGAAGCCTCCAAGGGACTCTCCACTCTTCATAACAAGAGCCTCATTTGATGTAGTAGGAGAAGTCGATATAGATCCTTCATTCTTCACACGTAGTCATTGATCTTCAAGGAGAATCGCCTCGATGTCTTTAAAGGTAGGGTTGGGAAGGTTCTTTAGAGTGGTGACGAGGTTGGGAAGGTTCTTTAGAGTGGTGACGAGGTTGGAGAACTCATCGAGCATTGCCTTGAGAGAAGAACCGCCACGGTGTCCTCCTCTTCAATTCTTGCATCAATGCTTTGCAAGTCACCCTGAGCATATAGGGTGTAGACTTGGTAGTGTCAAGAAGGGGAATGACAGTTTCAGTGTCCAAAGGAGAGAGGACACAAAAATATGCAAGGGATGGGCAAGAGAACTTATGGCATGAGACCAAGGTGGCAAAGACATTGTGGGCGATTCATAGGACTAAGGCAAAGACATTGTGGGCAGTTTGTACAGCTAAACCAAGTAAATAAAGTTCTCCTTTTTGGTATATTTTGGAATGTTTTGCTCGATTTTTGGGTTTGCTCGAAAAATTTCACTCGGTGTGTGGGATCCCCTTTTTGGTATTATATCAACAAGAAAAACTATAGAAGAAATTTTTAGAAAATCGTTCTAGTGATCCATACTCAAAGTATTAGTACTCTTGGGTGGATTAAAGATGGAGAGCCTCATAATTGTAAAGTAAGATAACTAAAGAACTTGATTAAGAAGGTCTTAAGTAAATTACACACTAATCAAGGCAAATACCCACAATTATTCTCATTGTTTTAGGAGCCAAGCAACATCCAATTTTATAGCTTCAAATGGAAGGCTCTAGATCCTTGCATGATCTATGAATCAAGTACATGTTTCCACTAGAAATACTACTCGTGTGTACATCATAAAACATGTGGCAAGTGCTATCTGTGTGCCTAGACCTCTTCACATGCTTCATAAAGGCACCTTTACTTTCACCTTCACCTATCTACATGCAGCAATAGCATTTGAGAAATCAACCTTTGATTAACACCACACATTTGCCATCTAAGGTGAGCCTCAACACTCATTTATAAATGAGCAAAACACAACATAGTGCTACACGCCTAATTACAACTTAACACTTCAACGGCCATAGTCTCTTGCACACTCACCCATGGGTATCTCAAATGCTTTCTACCCAAGATTTCAAGAACAAGTGGAATTGAGGCACTTTCACTTATTGTAAACATCTTGCACACTACTACATCTAGCCTTAGACTTGGTCTTTTCACCAATTAGAGACCTTTTGGTGTAGATGCCACAAGGCCCTACTTATGTAGGTACGAGTGGTGTGTAGGGATTTTGAGGTTGATATTGATGTATTTGTTGTCTGTCACAGAAGCATAACTTTGGGCATAAACATTGGAGTAGATGACTTATTAATGATGATGCCACAAGGCCCTACTTATGTAGGTACGAGTGGTGTGTAGGGATTTTGAGGTTGATATTGATGTATTTGTTGTTTGTCACAGAAGCATAACTTTGGGCATAAACATTGGAGTAGATGACTTATTAATGATGATGGAATTAATAAAATTCATTTTAATGCATGTGACAAAGACATGAATGCCCTCTTCATAATGACTTTATCATTTGGCATATACTTTTAGAGACATATGACCACACCCTTAATGTAAAATGCCCTTACAGCTAGGATACCCCTCTTCTTCCTTAAATGTAAGGGAGAATGACAATGGTGCCATTCTCCCCTTTAAGTATGTATGTATATATATATATATATATATATATATATATATATACTATATATATATATATATACATATATATATAGATATATATATATATATATACATATATATATAGATATATATATACACACACACACACACACACACATACACACACACACATATATATATAAAACGTAAGTTATAATGAGAGTGGTGCCATTCGTCTCTTTAAGGTGATGTATGTATATATAAACTATATGTATGTATACAAAGACATTTGAAGCCTTAGGCCAGACTCTCACCAGTGGGGCACCGTGTGTGAACACACCATTAGGGTAGTTTGAGAGGTCTTAGGGCAAGGTCATATATGGGGTAGTGCTTGGAAAACACTCCTCCACCCTTGGATACGTAAGAGAAAGCCAAAAAAATTCAAAACTATGTCCAAAAGAAACTCGGGAGAGGTCACCCATACGAGTAGTGTTCCCGACAATGCTAACTAAAGTATGTGGTTTCTAAAACTTTTATGCCCAAAGTTCTCCATAGCTTTCGGCACACATGTAGTGTATGAGAGTGAGGATTTTTTTTTTTGAAGACAACCCCTATTGCTCTCACAAGGGAATTGTTGGAGAGGAAATTGGCCTTGTCTTCTCCACTGGGCTAGTTTGAGGGAGTGTGTGTGTTGGAGCTATGTAAAGCTCACCCTATCTTAACCTAGATCTCAAAATTCAATGGATATGCATTGGACAATGGGGATTAAAATTCAAATTCAAATTGATAGCATATAATTTATGTGTCCTTTTTGCATATAATTTTTGTGTTCTTTTTGTATATAATTCAAATTCAAATTCACAGTATATAATTTACGTGTTCTTTTTGCATTAGTTATTTTCAATTCTTGATTTTCTATGCTAATTGGTGATAATGTTGTACTTGAAAGGCAAGATTATAGGATTATCTTGGCCTATTTTTTGTGTGTATGTGTAGGTATCTTTGATTTTGCATGTAAAACTATCTTTTGTACCTAAACTAGCTGCTCCAAGATCAAACCACCTCACCTTGACGTCAATTTTTTAGGGCCTTTTGCTTTGAATTTGAAGATTGGGTGACGTAGGATGCCCAAAAGTCGTAGAGTCGCTTGTGCGATTTTGAATAAAAAATCTCTAAAAACGGAATTACTACACAAAAGTTATGATTGTTTTACTGTTTTGCAAATTTTTGGTACTCTTTCAAAAAAAGCAAAAAAAAACTACATTTGGTTTAAAAAAAGAGGTCCCTTGTCGCCCACTCAACTCTCTTCCCTCTCAGGTAGTGTGAGTGTGTGTGTGTGTGTCCTCCCTCCCTCCTTTTGCCCAGCTCTCTTCCCTCTTAGGTAGTGGGAGTGTGTGTGTCTTCCCTCTCTCCTATGCCCCTCCTCCCCCCTCGAAAAAAAACCTCCCTCTTCCTAACCTTACGCTTTCATCCCTCCTAGACCCCACGAAAAAAAAAACCCTCTTCCCCCTCAGATAGTGTGTGCGTGTGCCTATTGTGTGTGTGTGTGTGCCCCCCTTGCCCCTAGGATAGTGCACGTGTGTGTGTGAGTGTATGGTTTATAAGGATCAAACAGAACTCAAGCTAGAGCACCACTTAAAGATGGAGACGAAATTACATGAGAGCAAGGAAAAGAAAAAGCACCTGGTTGAAAGGTCTCCCACTGGATGCAAGAAGGAGAGTCATGACAATAAGCAAGATGCAGACTAAGTGAGTGAACAGGTCACTCACCTCTACTTAAATAGGAAGAAGAGCTCTTGAAATACATGTTGCACCCACTGAATATGCCGGTCCACAACCACCAAGATCTCCTCCATAGAGCCAGGTCACCTAATACAGAGCCTCAGCCCCATATCAATGAAGTGCTAGACACCAAGCAGAGCCCAACAATGGACAGGGCCTTCGCTGAAATCACGGGTACATAACCTCGACTCCAAATAGGAAAGAAACAGAACCACTAGCATTTAGTGGTTGAAAAACCCAAAATAGGTTTCACATTGCCAAAAGAGTCCAAAACCAAACTTGACCCTTCCAACAAGGCAGTTCAAGATTTAACACTCCCCTTTTTAAAAAAACAAATAGGAGAGTTCATCTAATTCAAAAAAAATCTTTTATATGGGAAGATTGAGTCAATCAAGATATGATATAAGAGGGGTGTGTGTGTGTGTGTGTGTGTGTGTGATTCATTTCCACCGCCACCATCGAAAAACAACCCAGATCTAAACCACTGAGCTTCATGACCATCATTGATTAGCCTATGAGCCAAACCCAATCCCCACAATTATAGGGTTGTTATATAGAGAAAACAAAGGTGGGTATCAAGTTATGCCAGAAAGAGAGGAGTAGAAAGATAACTCCAAAAACGACCGGTTTACACCATAAAGTATTTTCACACTCAATAGACCAAAGCCCTAATATGAAAGCATTAAAATTTGTTGTTTTTAGTCATAAGCCATCAGGAGAGGTAATAAATTAAAAAATTTCTCTATTATTTTGAGAAAATAACAAGTGTGTGTGTGTGTGTGTGTGTGCATCCCCACCCCTCGGGTACTATGTGATGTTGCATGTGTGTATTTGTGTGTGTGTGTGCCTCGGGTGGTGCTTGTGTGTGTGTGTGTGTGTGTGTATGTGTGTGTGTGTATTACTTTTTAGAAATCTAGGGTTTCTCTTTTCTCTCCTCTCCTTGTGCCATGTCGTAAAAAAGTTATCCATGGATAATATGTAATAGATATGTACCTGTGATTGTAGTTTCACTAGTGTCGATTGCGCACGCACACTTGCCTTAACACGCTCACAATGATGAAAATACCAAGAGGGAATTGTTTAGGATATTGGATAGGCAATGTTTGAATTTGGGAGGGAAATTTCAAAACTAGGGTTTTGGAATCCAAGGAGGGAAATTCAAAATTCAATGGATTGGCATTGGTGCCATACTTGGGAATAGATTCAAATTTAAATTCATATACAAAACAAGGAGGGAGAGTGGGGATAATAGGGATTAAAATTCAAATTCAAAATTAGGATACAAAAAATGGGAGAGGGCCTTGAAAATGGAGAGATTCAAATTCAAATTCACAAGGTGATGGGATGGGAGGCCTTGAGAATGGCAGTGGTGCCATTCTCCCCTTTAAGGTGATGGGAGGCCCTGAGAATGGCAGTAGCGCCATTCTCCCCTTCAATCAAGGTGATGGAAGGCCATTCTCAAGGTGATGGGAGGCCTTGAGAATGGCAGTAGCGCCATTCTCCCCTTCAATCAAGGTGGTGGGAGGCCTTGAGAATGGCACCACAACCATTCTTCCTTGAATGTAAGGGAGAATGGCAGTGGTGCCATTCCCCCCTTCAATCAAGGTGATGGGCGGCCTTGAGAATGGCAGTGGTGCCATTCCCCCCTTCAATCAAGGTGATAGGAGGCCTTGAGAATGGCACCATTGCCATTCCTCCTTGAATGTAAGGGAGAATCATAGTGGTGCCATTCTACTTTACATAGATCAAGTTGGTGGGAGAAATGGCACCATTGCCATTCCTCCTTAAATGTAAGGGAGAATCACAGTGGTGCCATTCTACTTTACATAGATCAAGTTGGTGGGAGAAATGCACCACTGCCATTCATTGTTGAATGTGACGGGATCCCTTGAGAGAATGGCACCACTCAAATGCATCATTTTGATTATGAGGAGAATGGCACTATTGCTATTCTACCCTCCAAACAATGTAAGTAAGGGGAATGATAGCAATGCCATTCTCCCAGAGTAGAAAGACTAATGAGGGGAGAGAATGGTAGTGGTGTTATTCTTCTTATATTTCCTGAAAGGCACTAGCATTCTCCCTTGCTTTCATTATAATATATTAGGGGATAATGGCACAACTTTCATTCTCCCTCTCCCTTGCTTTCATTATAATATATTAGGGGAGAATGGCACAACTTCCATTCTCCCTCTCAAATTTGATAGAGAATGGCAATGGTGCCATTCTGTTTTTCATAGATCAAGCTTGTGAGAGAATGACACCACTGCCATTCTTCCTTGAATGTAAGGGAGAATGCAAGTGGTCCTACTCTCCCCTTCAATCAAGGTGACATGCCTTGAGAATGGAACCACTGCCATTCTTCCTTGAATGTAAGGGAGAATGGCAGTGGGTGCCATTACCCCCTTCAAGGTGATGGGAGGCCTTGAGAATGGCTCCATTACCATTCTTCTTTGAACGTAAGGGAGAATGGCACCAAGGTGATGGGAGGCCTTGAAAATGGCACCACTCCCATTCTTCCTTGAATGTAAGGGAGAATGGGAGTAGTGCCATCCCCCCCTTCAAGGTTAGATGCCTTGAGAATGGCACCACTACCATTCTTACTTAAATGTAAGGGGGAATGGCAGTGGTGCCATTCTCCCCTTCATGGGAGGCCTTGAGAATGACAACACTGCCATTCTTCCTTGAACATAAGGGAGAATGACAGTGATGCCACTCTCACCTTCAAGGTGATGGGATGGGAGGCTTCTCCCCTTTAAGTTGATGGGAGGCCTTGAGATTGGCATTGGTGCCATTCCCCTATTTAGTTAAGGTGATGGGAGGCCTTTAGAAAGGCACCATTGCCATTCTACCTTGAATGTAAGAGAGAATGGCAGTGGTGCCATTCCCCCCTTAAAGGTGATGGGATGCCTTGAGAATGGAACCCTTGCCATTCTTCCTTGAATGGAAGGAAGAATGGCAGTGGTGCCATTCTCCCCTTCAAGGTGATGGGACGCCTTGAGAATGGCACCATTCTTCCTTGAACATAAGAGAGAATGAGAGTGGTGCCATTCTTCCTTTCAATCAAGGTGATGGGAAGCCTTGAGAACTGCACCACTGCTATTCTTCCTTGAATGTAAGGGAGAATGGCACCCCTTCCATTCTCCCCATCAATTAATCAAGGTGATGAGAGGCCTTGATAATGGCACCACCTGCCATTCTTCCTTGAATGTAAGGGAGAGTGGCAATGGTGCCATTCCCCCCTTCAATCAAGGTGACGGGAGGCCTTAAGAATTGTCCCATTGCCATTCTTCCTTGAATGTAAGGGAGAATGGGAGTGGTGCCATTCTACTTTACATAGATCAAGTTGGTGAGAGAAATGCACCACTGCCATTCATTCTTGCATGTGATAGGACACCTTGAGAATGGCACCACTCAAATACATCAATTTGATTGTGAGGAGAATGGCAATATTACTATTCTACCTTCTAAACAATGTAAGCAAGGTGAATAGTAGCAGTGCCATTCTCCCAGAGTAGAAACACTAATGAGGGGACAGAATGGTAGTGGTGTTATTCTTCCTGTATTTCTTGAAAGGCACTGGCATTCTCCCTTGCTTTCATTATAAAATATTAGGGAGAATGGCACAATTCCCATTCTCCCCCCTCTCAAATTTGATGGAGAATGGCAATGGTGCCATTCTGCTTTTCATATATCAAGCTTGTGGGAGAATGGCTCCACTGCCACTCTTCAATCAAGGGATAATGGAAGTAGTGCCATTCTCTCCTTCAATTAAGGTGATATGCCTTGATAATGGCACCACCACCATTCTTCCTTGAATATAAGGGAGAATGGTAGTGGTGCAATTCGCCGCTTCACAGTGATGGGAGACCTTGAGAATGGCACCATTGCCATTCTTCCTTGAATGTCTCCCCTTCAATCAAGGTGATGGGAGGCCTTTAGAATGGCAATGGTGTCATTCTTCCTTGAATGTAAGGGAGAATGGCACTGGTGCCATTCCCCTTTCAAGGTGATGGGATGCCTTGAGAATGGCACCACTACCATTCTTCCTTGAATGTAAGGGAGAATGGCAGTGGTGCCATTCTCCCCTTCAAGGTGATGGGAGAGAATGGCACCACTGCCATCCTCACTTGAACATAAAGGAGGATGGTAGTGGTGCCATTCTCCCCTTCAAGAAGGTGATGGGATGGGAGGCCTTGAGAATGGCAGTGGTGCCATTCTTCCCTTTAAGATGATGGGAGGCCCTCAAAGTGGTTCCAATGCCATTGTTCCTTGAATGTAAGGGAGAATGGCAATGGTACCATTCCCCCCTTAAAGATGATGGGATGC
Source organism: Cibotium barometz (assembly GCF_041138505.1). Classification (NCBI taxonomy): domain Eukaryota; kingdom Viridiplantae; phylum Streptophyta; class Polypodiopsida; order Cyatheales; family Cibotiaceae; genus Cibotium; species Cibotium barometz. Next base: position 41,060,307 of record NC_141092.1, read on the forward strand.
CTTAAAATGGCACCACTACCATTCTTCCTTTAATGTAAGGGAGAATGTCAGTGGTGCCATTCTTCCCTTTAAGGTGATGGGAGGCCTTGAGAATAGAACCAGTGCCATTCTTCCTTAAATGTAAGGGAGAATAGAAGTGGTGCCATTCTTCAAGGTGATTGGAGGCCTTGAGAGAGGCACCACTGCCAAGCTTTCTTGAATATAAGGGAGAAGGCAGTGCTGCCATTTTTCTCTATAAGATGATGGGATGGGAGGTCTTGAGAATGGCAGTGTAGTGCCGTTCCCCTCTTTAAGTTGATGGGGGGCCTTGAGAATGGCAGTGGTGCCATTCTCCCCTTCAATCAAGGTGATGGGAGGCCTTGAGAATGGCACTACAACCATTCTTCCTTGAATGTAAGGAAGAATGGCACCATTGCCATTCTTCCTTCAATGTAAGGGAGAAAGGTAGTGGTGCTATTCCCCCTTCTTTCAAGGTGATGGGAGGCCTTGAGAATGGCACCACTGCCATTCTTCCTTGAATGTAAGGGAGAATGGTAGTGATGCCATTCCCCCCTTCAATCAAGGTGATGGGAGGCATTGAGAATGGCACCAGAATGGCAATGGTGCCATTCTCCCCTTCACAGTGATGGGAGACCTTGAGAATGGCACGACTTCCATTCTTTCTTGAACGTAAGGGAGAATGATAGTAGTGCCATTCTCCCCTTCAATCAAGGTGATGGGAGGCCTTGACATTGGGCAATGGTGCCATTCTTTCTCGAATGTAAGGGAGAATGGCACTCATGCCATTCCCGTTCTCGAAGGTGATGGGATGCCTTGAGAATAGCACTATTGCCATTATTCCTTGAATGTAAGGGAGTGGTGCCATTATATCCTTTAAGGTGATGGGAGGTCTTGAGAATGACACCACTACCATTCTTCGTTAAACATAAAGGAGAATGGCAGTGGTGCCATTCTCCCCTTCAAGGTGATGGGATGGGAGGCCTTGAGAATGGTAGTGGTGCCACTCTCCCCTTTAAGGTGATGGGAGGCTCTTAGAATGGCACCACTACCATTCTTCCTTGAATGTAAGGGAGAATGGCAGTGGTGCTATTCCCCCCTTAAAGATGATGGGATGCCTTAAGAATGGCACCACTGCCATTCTTCCTTTAATGTAAGGGAGAATGGCAATGGTGCCATTCTCCTCTTCAAGGTGATGGGAGGCCTTGAGAATAGCACCAGTGCTATTCTTCCTTGAATGTAAGGGAGAATGGCAGTGGCACCATTCTCCCCTTCAAGGTGATGGGGAGGCCTTGAGAGAGGCCCCACTGCCATGCTTTCTTGAACATAAAGGAGAAGGCAGTGGTGCCATTCTTCCCTTCAAGGTGATGCGATTGGAGGCCTTGAGAATGGCAGTGGTGGTGCCATTCTCCCCTTGCAGCAGGTGATGGGAGGTCCTGAGAATGACAGTGGTGCCATTCTCCCCTTCAATCAAGGTGATGGGAGGCCTTAAGAATGGCACCACAACCATTCTTCTTGAATGTAAAGAATAATCCATTGCCATTCTTCTTTCAATGTAAAGGAGAAAGATAAAAGTGTGATTGTGCCAATGCAATGAACATGCTGTGAGGCAACTGTTGTGCTAGGGTTACTTTCAGTGTAGGTTCCTTGAGGGAACGCCATGTTTCATATGACATTAAATTGTAACTAGCCCTTGTATCAACAAGAGCTAATTTTTGGACAAAGCTAGTCAGGGTGGTCATTCCTAACCACAACCAAGTTGGCTTCACCTCTCAATCTGATTCTTCTAAGTCGACCACTTGGGCCATGTCGACCATGATATGTTTTTGCCTAAGCTTGGCTTGCCTTGCTTTGGCCTCTTCTTACACGGCTTTTTCATATCCTCATGGTATTTTTTTCTTTGTTTTTTATCATGGATGGCTTTTAAGGTGGACTCTATGAGAGGTCTGTAGTAGCGTTTGAGTTTGCTACCATTCAAGTAACCAGCCATCTCAACACCATCAAGTGTTTCAATGCACACAACACCTTGTGGTGTTATCTCAGAGACTAGGAAAGGTCCTAAGCCTTTGAGCTTGAGCTTTTTCTTATGTGGTTTGGTACTAAATAAGAGGACCATGTCTCTCTCATTCATCTGCTTATCCTTGAGTTGGTCATCAAACCATTGTTTACGCCTTAACTTCTCTATGATCATGCTGTAGACTGCAAAGAGGCATGTTTCATCGAGCTTTTCAAGCTCAAAGAGGTGGCAACTTAGAGAATCTTCGGTGAGTTTTTCGTGCACTTCTTCCTTTCCCGCTACTCTCTCTACTAGCACATGTTCGGTGAATGGTAGGGGATAGTGGTTCCTAATGGTGGTGGCGTCAACCTTTTTGAGGTTAACACACCCTTTGACTTTTCCATTCTTTTGGGTACTATCACAATTGGTGATACCCACTCCATATGCTTGATTTCATAGATGAATCCGACATTGATTAGTCTTTCAATCTCCTTGTTGTTGCAGACCATCTTGGAGTACTTAGGGTTCATATAGGATAATCACATTGTTTGACCAGCCTGGCGGCTCCATCAACCATTGGAATGGTGTGCTAGACCACTTCTGTTCATATCCGTGGACTTCCAAGCGAAACAGTCCTGGAATTCTATCAGAGGAGAGCGATGAGCTCGGTCTCTTCTTCCTTTGAAAGGTCTTCTGCAATAAATACCGGCCTCGGGTCTTTACCCTGGCCTACTAAGTTTACTTCCTTGACCTTAGTTGGTGGACCGTCATATGAGGTCCCAGGTTGCCCACTAACAGACCTCTAAGTCGAGTCATATTGGACAAATCGGTCGGCCATTTGGAAGGTCTTGTAATGCTTGGGCACCTTTCTTGTCTCTTCTGCTTTAGCACTTTCCTCATCAACTAGTTTCTTGGCTTCTTTCTCAGCGAGTGCTAACTTATTGTTGCGTGCCTTGCGCACAGAGCAAAAAAGCTTTTTGGGGACTAGTTTAGGTTCAATGGGTTCAACTGGTTGCGGGATAGTAGTGTGGACCAAAGGAGAGCTGTTTGCAAACTCTTTTTGCCACATTTCATTGAAATGCTCATGTGCTTCCACAACACCCACATATTTTAACCAATGGGTTTCTGAGTTGTCTGCTGGGAAGACATACCTTTCCGGCCTAGGGAATCCCTCTGGCTTATGAGTTCTATGGGAGCGTGTACTCCTTGATGGTGGCTTTGCTCCAAAATCCTATTCGAGCTTTTGGGTGGCTATATTGGGAAAATATGCTGAACTAAGCATGTATAATAATGTAAGCTCTTGCTCATCTGCCGTCTGTAGAAAACCTTGTACCAGTGTGTTGAGAGGTAAGATATCTAGGGTAGCAAGGATATGCATCCAGTTCTCAGAGTCTTCCGGCTCTGGGAGGAGCGGTGTGCAATCCTCACTCTCCTTTTCATCTTCCAGAATTTTATGGCATGTCTGGCACATATGAACTTCAATATTTCGTGTTGTTGTGGACCGAGTCCTCTGCAAATGGTCTGCCACTCATGGGATATATCTTCCACGTGCGTAGATTGATCTTGAAGGTAAGATCTTTTCTTCGAATGTAAATGTGGTCAGTGTCCCAATCATGGAACATCTTTGATTCTATCATAAAGGGATTTCCGAGGATGCAATCATATGAAACTGGCTGACATCCAAAATTCATCACCACAAAAGTGTGGCAGTAGGTGGTTCTGAGAATCTTAATTTTAAGATCCCTTCGTAGACCAATGGGTCTAGCGGCGGTGGCTCCATCAGGCAAGTTTAACTAGCAATCGAGTGTTATCCAAGGCAGGTGCTCCCCATTTTTCCCAGCATTGTTTGGTAACAATGCTTACTCCTACAGCTCTCCCATGCAAGATTGCTGTAACTTGGAGGCCATGGAAGGTTATGGGGGTAAATCTGAGCTAAGATTCCCATTGAGGAAAAGGAGAGGCTAAAGTCAATCCCCAAGAGTTGGTTCGGGACTGCCAACCTCAACTAGAGAATGAGCCTCCAATGGCATACCTCGAGCCATGTCCCTCAATTTCCAACATGCAACCTACTGAGGAAGCTCAGGTGCATACAGAGAATTCCAAGACCAGTCACCCCCACACAAGTAGTAGCATCCACCGCCGCTACTATAGATATCCCCCACCAAGGAAACCCGGTAGCTGAATATCTCAAATACCTGGGGGACGACTGTTAGGCAAAATTTTGTAAAGGTGTTTTGGGCTTGTGTACATATGGGATGCATGGCATGTAAAAAAGCTCTGCCTTGAATGCCCTAGCAGGTGTACAGAGTGGGTGGTTTTATGCTTTTTACGAGCTCTTGGTGATGCCTCCACGTGAAAATATATGGGAACCCCAAATGTGATGATGGCTGGTCGATCGTGGGCTGATTTTAGATGCAGTCTATGGCGCTCCATTTTTAACAAGCACGTGATGACAGTTGGTAGTGCATGGAGCTTAAAGGCCTTAATACATAAGAGCCTTAATAAATACCTGTAATTTTCTTTAAAAAAGGTGGTGAAAATGAAAAACAAACCAAAGAAATCGCAGCGACGACAGCGTGGCGAGCGTGTGGTTGCCAAATGCAGGGCGTCGAATGAGGAGTTGCCCGATATCGTCAGAGAGAGCCTTTTACGTGGTGTACTTTGGGGGGGTTGCTGCCTCTGGTAGCAGAGAGTTTTTTTGAAGAGTGGTTGCTTTGGTTTTGCTTGTCGTCATCGGCGATGGCTGGTGGTGACGGAGAGAGACAGTGCAGAGCCGGCGAGCAGGTACATTGTTGCTGTTTGGCGCAGAGGCTGGTGACGACGGTGAGAGAGGGAGTATTGCTATTGGCGAGCAGGGAAGGATGGTCGTGGCCATCGCAACTGAGATACGTGATGGTTATAGTAGTGGTGTTTTTTTTCTGAGAGTGATGGCGATGACAATTTCGCTCGCCGCGGCGGTGGCTGGTGGTGGCGAAGGTGAGAGAGAGTATTGCTGCCGTATCCAAAGTTTGTGTGTTTGGTGCTGTTGGTGCTGATAGCACACCAGATGGTTATCTCTTTGAGGTGCAGCTAAAAGAGTACATGTGGCGGCTCAAAGATGAAGGATGATCGTTGTTTTGTTGCGACGGAATGGGTTGCAAAGGTATGGCTCTCATATAAAGGGAGTGATGGCGATGGTTGGTGACAGAGAGATGCAGAGCTCATGTGTGGGTTGTTTCGTTGGGTTACTACCTCCTGGTATCTGAGTACAGGGGGGTTGGTATCTGAGTACAGGGGGGTTGGTTTTGTTGGTTAACTGCCGCTGGTGTCTGAGGCCAGCTCATGGGCTAAGGTGATGAAGTTCTAAGGAAAGGTGAGAGAGGGATTAGTCAAGATGAATGGGGGACAGCCTTGTGAGTATACATCTTGTGTGTTGATGTGAAGGTGTCGTGTATGTGAGATGGTTGTGTGAGGAAAAGCTTCTGTGTCGGAAGAAGCTTGTATGAAGTGTTGACTAGGAATTCAAGATGAATGATACTGGTGATGTATCTGGCTATGGTTGTGTGTTGGTATCCTGTGTGTGTTGATTTGAAAGAGAAGGCGTGATTGACGTGTTTGGTGGTGTAGTCCATGGGTTTACACTCTCACAGCGCACTTTGTGCCAGCCTTCGATTACCTCGTCATGCACACAGTGGAAGTGTATGTGTTTGCTGGGTGTTTACTTTGACTATGGTGCCCCTGTTTTGTGCTAGTGTTTCCAAGGTTGGGGGAGTGGGAAGCTATAGAGGCCTGTCTCCGTGTTCTTTTTTCCACTCCACAACGACCACCTCAAAAAAATGGACACAGAAGTCTAGATTACAATACCCTATACAGGCAAGAGCCTAAGGACAAGCACATGTGAACCCACCTCACAAAATCACACTTGTTCCCATAGATATTCCAGGTCTCTCTTGATTCCTCTCTTTTCATATCCAAATCCCCATTGGAACCTTACTCCAAGGTAGCCCCAACTTATGGAAGGATTCAAAAGATTGGATGGAAGGACACCTTGGAGTAGGGATGCAAGAATCCATAGAGCTAGATAGCTCTAATGAGACAAAGGATGAGGAACTCATTGAACCCCCATGGGATCACTAGCACCCCCATAGTTTGCGTCAACAAATTCGAACAATATTTTGAAGGTGATGAACTCAATGTAACATTACCCATAACCTTTGATGGCCTACAGGTCACCACCATCCTGGATAAAGGGGCAGGAGTAAGAATTGTCACTAAAAAAAATGGGGAGCACCTACCATGGATGACACAACCTTCTTGGTGAAACTCATTGATGAAGCCATCGCTAGGCCCATTGGTCTCTTGAAGGATTTGAAGATTACGATCCTAGGGACCAACTTTCGCCCCCACACCTTCATGGTGATAAATTTCACCACCCAAGAACAATATATTACATATGATTGCATCCTTAGACGACCCTTTATGAAGGAGACAAAAATGATCCATGACTGGGATACAGATCACATCTATATTCGCAGAAAGCACCAAATAATCAAGATTAACATGCACACTTGGAAGGTCCATCCCATGAGTGGCCGACCCTTTGCAAAGGACTCGGTACCAACAACCCGATCCACTACAGTCTACCTATGCCAAACTTGCCACAAAACTATTGATGATTGAGGACTCACGTCTCTAGACTCGTGCCTCTAAACTCATGATTCACGTGTCCAAACTCATAGCTCACTTTTTTAGGTCATGTGGTCTCATGTCAATTGTTGACTCACGTCTTTTTTGGCAAGATTATGGACTTACCTCTCCCAACCTGAGAGCTTATTTGGCTTGGTATTTAATTATTGGATAATAATTCTACTCAATGCCCTAATAATTACAAGAGACAAGAATTTTTCTTGAAAATTATAGTTGGTATAGATTGTATAATGAGAAAATCCTTAAAGGTCCTTAAAAAGGATATGTGTTTGGTTAGTATAATAATAGCTCACTATGTCCTGACTCAAGGCTAACATCTCAAGGCTCATGTCATGGTGGTGCTTGTGCAAGTACTTTTTTTAATTATTTCTTGATTGCAGTTGATTAAGATTTAAAATTTATGGTAGTCATGCAATTAAGTAAATTTTTAATTATATTTTGTTGATTTTGCATGGTTGTAGAGAAGTAAGAAGATAGAAAAAATTAATCCATCCATCTCTATCGTGTGTGCTTGTCTACTCTTGTGTGTGTGTGTGTGTAAAGAACAAAGCTTACAAAGAGCTCAAGCTCACCCTCTTCCCCCCACATTTTTCTCATGGTATCATAGTGGCAGCTTGTGTGAAGAGCTCAGAGGCAAGCAAGACACAAGAAAAGGAAGCAATACACGAGTAAGAGTAATTTCATCTCTTTTCCTCCCAAGAAAATCTCTACATAGCAGGTAGTAGGAACATCAACAACCAACAATATATTGGGTGGAGGCATTGTCATATTTTAGGGATTCTGCCTATAGAGATTTTGGGATCTGCATATATATGGCACATGTATATTGACGTGACTAGTTCACACAAAGTGGTAGTATTTATAGCAAGTTTACATGACATAGGTGATTGTGGATATATCTATCAAGAGATTCCAAGATTAATCCCATACAAATGAGCCACAATCCTAACTATATTTAAAACCAGTTTCACACTGCTATAACGCTCATGCCTCGTTATGTCCAAGCTACAAGACATAACTCAACAAAATTAAGCCACCTTCAGAAAGGACACACACCACTCTTTTTCACACCAAAATGTTTTGTGTCAACAACGAACGGGTCTATAGTCATGTGAGTTCATCTCAATGTTGTGCTTATTCTCGATGCCAATAGGGTGTGAATCATATTGGGGGAAGTGAATCATCAAAGTAAGTGGCATTATGATGCATTACTCATATAGCCCAGATTGTAGTCTCGTTAAATTAATTAAATGCTACGTCAGTGGCATTTAATTAATACACATACTAAAAGTTGTGAATATATACATGATGCCATATGGCATTGTACAAAAAGTTGTGAATATTTACACAATGCGACGTCAACAGTGGCATTTAATTAATCCATGTACAAAAAGTTATAAATATATACACCTACACAAAGACTTTAAAAGACAAATAGACTTCTTTGCTGTAGGATCCCTATTTAAGTACGTGGTGTGGCTCTACCTTCCGTTTCAAAGTGACCTTTGTCTTCTCTAGCTTCAATTAAGTAAGCAAGACGCTCACATCATCTGCACAGTTCAGAAAGCTACACGAGCTCCAGGAAGAATCTGAATTATTTTAGAAATGTCAACAGTCCAAAGCACAATGTTACAAGACAAAGTAGTACAGTAGAATGCAGTATATGATGGCATGTGGAGGGACCTCTTGGAGATCCCTGAAGCCAATTAAGTAATCATATCACCCAAAAAGGTGCTCAGCTCATGTTACTTGCAGGCTTTCTTTCCAAGATTTCTCGGAGGCTGACAGGTCTGCCCAAATCAATAGACCTCTGTGCAGCCATCCCAATTGCCACAGACAGCAACCCATCATACAGACTCACTGTCGACGGTCGCTCGCCTTGGCTTCTCACTGCAGCTAAGAACTCCAAATGCTCGAGATAGCTTGATCCATGGTGCAGCCCCTCATACCTGTACACACCCAAGTAAAAGGCTTGAGGTAAACTGCCAAACTTTGAAGCACATTAGTGCCTACTTTCAGAATGTAGAAACAGATAGCAATGATGACAGAGATCCTTATACACCGTCCCCCACCATCTCACCACTAGCTTAGACTGGTTCCCCACACATGTGCCGGCACCGCAGTTATCAAAACAGAATACGTATTCAATGCGGCTTCTATTCAAATGTATGAATACTGCAATTCTAAAATTCTGCAATCATGTCATCATGCCATGTAATATGAACACATGAACTGGCTTATACCCGAGGAGAAGAGTCACACTAGAAGTTATTGAAGATGTTGTCAATGTAGATTGACATGTCATGTCATCATGCCATATCATAGACATGAATAGGTTGGAGTAGGGTCTTCTCTTTGTTGAGGTACTTCCTTGTGTGGAATATGGCATACCCCTCCCATGCTTTAGTCATATGTGTGAATGGAGTTTTCATTATAAAACGCTGTATTGATGCAACTATGGCAGGCACCCAGATGCAGATGGAGAGTAGCCTTTTGTGGTTGGGGGAGATTCATGCCACCCATCAGAATAAATGAACAATCAACTGCACTCATCATCGCGACGAGTACTAATATACTATGCTGTTGAACTCAAGTAGGATGGATTTACACACTCACTTGATTCTTTCATCATGGACCTCAAGTGTCTGAACTCCTCTCCTTCCTCCGCTACGAGTACCAACCCGGACAATACTCTCGGGAACAAAAGCCTCACCCTGAAATTGCATTGGCATAGTATATATACATCAGAGTTAAAACCATCACATATGCCCAAAGTAATTTGTCTTTACTCCACTCACATCCAAATTGCACAATAGTCACAAAGCATTTACAATACCAAAATATGAAGTTAAAACATCAGAAGACAAACCTTGCCATTGTCACCAACTACACATATTTCCTGCTCATTATTCCCACCTTCGGCGAACATGCAGAGGTCCAACATACTTCGGACGCCATTATCATACTCCACAATGACATATGCATTGTCAATTATGTCAGGAACCTGTTAGAGGAAGGGCAAAGAGAGACAAGATAAAAAGATCCCATATGTTAAAACATTATCTTCCAAATTAGTATACTAAATCTTCAA